>NC_134090.1:5660515-6001349 GCF_000715075.1 Nicotiana tabacum
ACATCAAATTGTGATGCTTCAACCTCTTTTAAAATATTTACTACTTAGGAGCAAATTGAGGCGTGCATGTAATATAGAGAATATTTCTCTAGCTTATCTTCATTGTAACTATAGCAAGCCTAAATTATCACTTCTGGTGGTCATATGCATATACCACTTCTGGTGGTTAACAAAATTTAGTTACAATGAGATATACAAAACACAATCACTTCTGGTGATTGTATATATTTTTTTTTTGCAGACTCTACCGGAGTTTAAGTGGACCTTTTATTTATCCACATGACAATTCAAATACACTTCATTAGACAAGTAATGATATAATATTAAAGCACATGGCTGCCAAAGAGTAAATGGAACCTGAAAAATTAATTAGAGAAGTAAATATTAATGGCTATATATATATATATATGTGTGTGAGTAAATAGTGATGGCTATATATATGTTGGTGCTATAGTCCTTGTACGGGTACCATCCTTCTTAATCATTAGCCATATGTATTGATTGCAGCTCTATCTCAAGATGCAATATTGCTCACATGGATAAAACAAAATTGTTAGAGCATCATAACATTTGTAGTTAATAATAGTTGTCCATACATAAAATACTTAACATGCGAAAGTAAGATTAGAAACGAACCTTGTTCAAAGTTATGAGATTTCTAGGTACATCTACCTAAGGCAGCTTTGGCTTCCATCGTCTTTTGCTCCAAATTATCTCAAGTTAGAGATAACTATACATTCAAACATAGAGACTCGTGCTGATAACGTATTATAAAATAAAGATTATAAAAGAAATAAACTGAAGACAAGTATAGAGGGAGATTGATATTTTATTCAACTTTCAAACTGATATATATAATGAACTGAAAACTCCTCTATTTATAAAAGAAAGAAAGCAGCTGCGA
Source organism: Nicotiana tabacum (assembly GCF_000715075.1). NCBI lineage: Eukaryota > Viridiplantae > Streptophyta > Magnoliopsida > Solanales > Solanaceae > Nicotiana > Nicotiana tabacum. The sequence continues at coordinate 5,661,420 of NC_134090.1, forward strand.
GGCTTTTCAGGAAGCAGCTGCGAGGCTTTTCTTCAACTGCTTGTAAACTATCTGCATGAGCTGCTCGCAACCTGCCTGCTTAATAAGAAGTTGCTGCAATCATTTCATTGAGTTGCTTGCAACCTGCCTGCATCAGCTGCTTGTAGATAAACTTCAACAGAGTACTAAATGGATAATCTTCTTCAGGAAAATTATCTATAGCGGAGTAATAAATGGACATCCACAAATAATAGTTTCATAACAAGTAATAGCATAATATATGTTAAGTGATATATAAAATATGTGCATAACTGTATATATTTAATATATAATTATTTATATCGATTAAAAAAATAAACAGTAAATTCAATCGGCAATAAGCGTAAAAATCCCTTTTAAAAGACCACTCCGGTGAGTATCTTTGTGAACTTTTGTTACCAAAATCTCAAAAAGAAAGGATCAATGTCACGACCAAATTTCACCTATAAGTCGTGATGGCGCCCAACACTACAGCTAGGCAAGCCAGCTGATAAATCAAACGTACATTGATTAAACTTTTAATCCAAGAAAATAATAAAATACTAAATTCTACCAATGTGTGTGCCAAGATACAGTGTCACAAGTGCATGAGCATCTAATAGATTATACAAAACTCCGAATACTGTCTGAAATGAAATAGACAGAATATAAATATAAGAAGAAATACTGGTAGCTGCAGAACGGCTCAGAAAGGCAGCTCACCACTATGCCTCGGGATGACGTGGATATGTGATGATAGGCCCTCCACTAGTACCTGTCTCAGATCCTGCACAAAAAGTGCAGCAAGTGTAGTATGAGTACGTAAACAACGTGTACCCAGTAAGTATCAAGCCTAATCTCGAAGTGGTAGAGACGAGATGGCCAACTTTGACACTCACTATGGGTCAATAATAATAATTGAAATAAGACTAGAATATTTAAATCAGCATGATTCACAGAATATAACAATAATTTATTTAACCAGCAGAAATAATTAAATTCCTTCAAAATGCAACAATTCTCAATATATATATTAAATCCTTCAATTTTAATAAAATTTTAATTTGTCAAATAACTTTACAAGCTGCGATTCACACACATTTTAATAAAATTCCAATATATCAAATAGCTTTACAAGGTGTAATTCAATTTCAATGAATTTTCAATTTATCAAATAGCTTTACAAGCTACAATAAACCGTCAAAGTATCGTGTAATTATTATTATTATTAAGCACAATTTCTGCCGAGGTCGTTCGACCCGATCCAGAATATTGTGTACACTACCGAGGGACGTGCGTCACGATCCATAGATCATCTATCCTGCCGAGGCGTTCGGCCCGCTCCACAAGAAAGGAGGACATTTTCTTATGTACCTCCGGAAAGAGAGTATATTTGTTATAAGATAAATTCAGGAGGAAGAACAATTTCTCTTAACAATTAAATAAATTTAAACAGAACAAAAAAAAATCAATTATATGAGATTTCCATCCTATAATATTTTTATCTAATAATTCACAATTAATATGTATATATATCAAATAATATTAATTAAATAAAGAATATAATTTACACAAGTAATTCATGCTTTGAGTCCTAAACTACCCGGACTTTAGCATTTAATAGTAACTACGCACGGACTCTCGTCACCTCGTGCGTACGTAGTCCCCACAATTAGCAACAATTATTTAATTTTAATCACCTATGAGGTAATTTCTCCCTCACAAGATTAGACAAGAGACTTATCTCGTCTTGCTCCAATTTAATCCACTAGAAGGCCTTTTCCACGATTATCCAACTCTGTCTGGCTCGAATCTAGCCAAAATAATTCGATATAATCACTAAAAATTATAGGAATCAATTCTATAAGAAAATACTATATTTTTAATTAAAAAATCCCGAAATTAATTAAAAAATATTCGTCTGTGGGGCCCACGTCTCGAAATCCGGCGAAAGTTATGAAATCCGATAACCCATTAAATTATGAGTCCAACCATACCAGATTCACTCAAATCCGACTCCGAATCGATACCGAAATCTCAAAAATTCGTTTCTATAAGATTTCTAAAAATTTTCCAAATTTCAATCTCAAAACACTAATTAAATGATGAGAACAATGATATATTTATGTTTATAGACCAAATCCAAGTTAGAATCACTTACCCCAAATGCCTTTTCTTTGAAAATCTATCAAAAATCGCCTCTGCTCAAGCTCCAATTTGTTGAAAATGGTGAATGGGACGAATGCCATCTTTTATAATTCTACCCACGCAGCCCTCGATCCATGGCCTCGATTTTGAGCCAGAATTTCCAACATAAAGGAAAAATTGCACTAGCTGTTTTAAGTCCAACTTTTGATCCGTTAACCATCCGAAACTCACCCGAGGCCCTCGGGACCTCAACCAAATATACCAACAAGTCCTAAAATATCATACGAACTTATTTGAAAAACTCGAATCACATAAAACGACGCTAAAACCACGAATTATGCTCCCATTCAAGCTTCATGAAACTTAAAATTTCTAACTTCTACACTTGATGTAGAAACCTATCAAATCAACTCCGATTGACCTCAAATTTTACACACAAGTCATAAATGACATAACGGAACTATAAAAATTTTCAGAACTGGATTCCGATCCCAATATCAAAAAGTCAACTCCCCAGTCAAACTTTCAAACTTTAAATTCCTATTTTAGCCATTTCAAGCCTAATTTTACTACGGACTTCCAAATAAAATTCCAATCACACTCCTAAGTCCAAAATCAACATACGGAGCTGTTGGAATCATCAAAATTCTATTCCAGGGTCGTTTGTACATAATTAGATATCCGGTCACTATTTGAACTTAAACTTTTAATTTTTCATCAAAATTCCATATCTCGAGCTAGGGACCTCGGAATTTGATTCCGGGCATACGCTCGAGTCCCAAATCACGATACGGACCTACCGGAACTGTCAAAATACTGATCCGATTCTGTTTGCTAAAAATGTTGACCAAAGTCAACTCAATTGAGTTTTAAATCTCTAATTCACATTTTAATCCATTTTTCACATAAAAACTTTCCAGAATTTTTTTACGGATTGCGCATGCAAGTCGAGGAATGCTAAATAGTACTTTTGAGGTCTTAGAACACATAATTAATTATTAAATTTAAAGATGACATTTTGGGTCATCACATTCTCCACCTCTTAAACAAACGTTCGTCCTCGAACGGGTTTAGAATTATACCTGAAGTGCTGAATAAGTGTGGATATATGTTCCGCATGTTTTCCTCGGCCTCCCAAGTCACTTCCTTGACTGGTTGGCCCCTCCACTGGACTTTTACTGCAGAAATCCTCTTGGACCTCAACTGGCGAACCTGTTTATCAACAGTGGCAATTGGCTCCTCTTCATAACCCAAGCTATTATCTAGCTGAACTGTGCTGAAGTCTAACACATGTGATAGGACGACATGATACTTCCGGAGCATAGATACGTGGAAAATCGGATGAACTCCCGATAGGCTGGGAGGCAATGCAAGCTCATAAGCAACCTCCCAAACTCGTTTCAACACCTCAAATGGGCCTATAAACCTTGGGCTCAACTTACCCTTCTTCCTGAATCTCATAATTCCCTTCATCAGCGAAACCTTCAAGAGAACTTTTTCACCTACCATAAATGATATATCACGCGCTTTTTGATCCGCGTAACTCTTTTGTCTAGACTGTGCTGTACGAAGTCGCTCCTGAATCAATTTTACCTTTTCCAAGGCATCCCTTACCAAATCAGTACCATATAACTTAGCCTCACGTGGCTCAAACCATCTGATAGGTGAACGACATCGCCGACCATATAAAGCCTCAAATGGAGCCATCTCGATGCTGGATTGGTAACTGTTATTATAAGCAAACTCGGCCAAAGGCAGGAAACGATCCCACTGACCTCCAAAGTCGATCACACATGCCCTGAGCATATACTCCAAAATTTGAATTGTCCTCTCTGACTGCCCGTCGGTCTGCGGATGAAAGGCTATGCTGAGCTCTACACGGGTCCCCAACTCACTCTGTACTGCTCTCCAGAAATGTGAAGTAAACTGAGGGCCTCTATCTGATATGATAGAAATTGGCACACCGTGCAATCGAACTATCTCCTGAATATAAATCTGGGCCAACCTCTCTGAAGTATACGTAGTCACAACAAGAATAAAATGTGCCGACTTGGTCAACCTGTCAACAATCACCCAAACTGCATCAAACTTCCTCAAGGTCCGCGGCAACCCAACTACAAAGTCCATAGTAATTCGTTCCCATTTCCACTCTGGTATAGTCATCTGCTGAAGTAGGCCACCTGGGCTCTGGTGCTCATATTTAACTTGCTGGCAATTTAGACACCTAGATACATACTCAACTATGTCCTTTTTCATTCGTCGCCACCAATAATGCTGCCTCAAGTCACGATACATCTTAGTAGCACCTGAATGAATAGAATACCGAGAACTGTGTGCCTCTTCCAGGATCTTTTTCCTCAGTCCATCCATATTAGGAATACATAGACGATCCTGGAGTCGCAGAACACCATCCGCTCCAATAGTAACTTCCTTGGCACCACCTCGTAGTACCGTTTCACGAAGAACCATCAAGTGTGGGTCATCATATTGGCGAGCCTTGATCTGCTCAAATAGTGAAGATTGGGCCACAACACATGCAAGAACTCAACTGGGCTCTGAAATATCCAGCCTCACAAGTTTGTTAGCCAAGGACTGAATATCCGAGGCTAATGGCCTTTCCTCGGCTGAAATGAAAGCCAAACTACTCATACTCTCCGCCTTCCTGCTCAAGGCATCTACAACCACATTTGCTTTGCCCAGATGATAAGAGATAGTAATATCATAATCTTTTAGTAACTCCAGCCATCTGCACTGCCTTAAATTTAGATCCCTCTGCTTGAACAAATGCTGCAAACTGCGATGATCAGTGTAAACTTCACAAGACACCCCATAAAGATAATGCCTCCAAATCTTTAGAGCGTGAACAATCGCAGCTAACTCCAAATCATGTACTGGATAATTCTTCTCATGGGGCTTCAGCTGACGTGAAGCATATGCAATAACTCGCCTTTCCTGCATCAATACACAACCCAAGCCAACGCGTGACGCGTCACAATACACTGTATATATTCCCAAACCAGATGGTAACACTAACACGGGTGCTGTAGTTATTGCTTTCTTGAGCTTCTGAAAGCTTGACTCACAATCACCGGACCATCGGAAATTCGGAACTGAACACCCTTCTGGGTTAATTTGGTCAAAGGTGCTGCAATAGATGAAAAACCTTCCACGAATCAACGATAATAACCTGCTAAACCCAGAAAACTCCTGATCTCAGTCGCCGAATTAGGACGATGCCAATTCTGAACTGCCTCAATCTTTTTGGGATCAACTTTAATACCTTCTCCCGATACAATATGTCCCAAAAATACTACAGACTCTAGCCAAAACTCACATTTAGAGAACTTAGCATATAGCTTTTGTTCCCACAATATCTAAAGCACTACTCTCATATGCTGCTCATGTTCCTCCTTACTGTGTGAATAGATCAATATGTCATCAATGAAGACAATGACAAACGAATCAATATATGGCATGAATACCCTGTTCATCAGATCCATAAACGCTGCCGGGGCATTAGTTAAACCGAAGGACATTACCAGAAACTCATAATGACCATATCTAGTCCGAAAAGCAGTCTTCGGAACATCCGAATCTCGAATCTTTAACTGATGGTACCCCGACCTCAAGTCGATCTTAGAGAATACCCTAGCACCCTGCAACTGGTCAAATAGATCATCAATACGCGGCAACGGGTACTTGTTCTTAATAGTGACTTTGTTCAATTGGCGATAATCAATACACATACGCATTGTTCCATTCTTCTTTTTCACAAATAATACTGGTTCACCCCAAGGCGATACACTCGGTCTGACGAACCCTTTGGCTAGTAACTATTCAAGTTGTTCTTTCAATTCTTTCGGAGCCATGCGATACAGTGGGATAGATATAGGCTGGGTATCTGAAGCCAAGTCAATACAGAAATCAATATCACGATCAGGTGGCATACCTGGAAGATCTGACGGAAATACATCGAAGAACTCCCGAATTACAGGCACTGAATCAATAGCCGGAGTCTCTGCAGTAGTATCCCGAACATAGGCTAGATAAGCCAAATAACCCTTCTCAACCATGTGTTGAGCCTTTATAAAAGAAATAACTCGATTAAATGAACTAAAAGGCGAACCCTTCCACTCCATCTTAGGTAATGCTGGAATAGCCAAGGTAATAGTCTTGGAATGACAATCTAGAATAATATGATATGGAGATAACCAGTCCATGCCCAGAATAATTTCAAAATCGGTCATCTCAAGCAATAAGTGATCTGCTCTAGTCTCATAACCACAGAATGTAATAATACAGGACCGGTAGATCCAGTTCACAACAACAGAATCGCCCACAGGAGTGGACACATAAACATGAGTACTCAAGGACTCGCGAGAAACACCCAGGAATGGAGCAAATAGAGATGACACATATGAATATGTAGATCCTAGATCAAATAATACTGAGGCATCTTTGCCACAAACAGAAATAATACCTGTAATCACGACATCTGAGGCCTCTGCATCTGGTCTAGCCGGAAAAGCATAGAACCGAGCTGGAGCGCCAACTGGTTGGCCTCCGCCTGGCTGACCTCCACCTCTAGGACGGCCCCTACCCACCTGTCCTCCGCCTCTCGGTGGTCGGACTACTGGTGGAGAAACTAGTCCGGTAAGCATAGGCTGCTGACCCTGCTGTACTGGTCTACCTCGAAGCCTGGGGCAAAACCTCCGCATGTGACTGGGATCCCCGCACTCGTAACAACTCTTCGTTGCGATGGGCTGCTGACTAAGTGTCTGGCCCTGGGGACCTGAATACCCATGGGAAGAACCCTGAATAGCTGGTGGGCGATAAGAACTCTCTCGTATAGCACTGAAATAAGGTCGTACTGGAGCACCCCGAGGAGGCGGGGGTGCTGGATATGGGGGCCTGCTGGACTGCCCTCTCACGAACTGACCTCTGCCCCCAGACGGAGCACCTCTGAACTCTCCAAAATACCTAAACCGCTTATCTCTAGTAACCTGCTCTCGGCTACGCTGACGTACACCCTCAATCCTCCGGGCTATATCCACGACTAGCTCATAAGAAGTACCCATCTCAACCTCTTGAGCCATAGTGTCCTGAATGCCAGTATGTGAACCCGCAACAAACCTCCGCACTCTCTCTGCCTCAGTAGGGAGTATCATAAGTGTATGGCGAGATAACTCAGAAAACCTTGCCTCATAATCGGTCACTGATATCTAACCCTGCTGGAGCTGCTCAAACTGAAACCTCAACTCTTTCCTCTGGGAGGGTGGAATATACCTGTCCAGGAAGATACGGGTGAACCTGTCCCAAGTTATTGGAGGAGAATCTGCTTAGTCTGCCAAGAACATAAGACTTCCACCATCTACAGGCTCTGCCTTCTAACTGAAAAGTAGCAAAGTCTACCCCATGAGACTCCAATATCCTCATGTTGTGCAGTCTGTCCCTGCAACGATCAATGAAGTCCTGTGGATCCTCATGTCGCTCACCCCCAAAGACAGGAGGATATAGTCTAGTCCATCGGTCCAATAATTTCTGAGGATCGGAGGCTACAACTGGCCTGGGCTCAGGTGTAGCTGCTGCTACTGGCTGGGCTCCACCCATGGGTAGTGCACCCTGGGTCTGATATACATCAGTTGCATGTCCATAAGCCTGCGCGGTTGGGGTCTGTGCTCCCCCGCCCGCCTGAGATGTGGTTGGGTCTGCCGGAAATAAACCAGCCTGAGTCATATTGTCCATGAACCGCAGCATACGACCCATGACGTCCTGAAATCCTGGTGCAGATGTGAAATCCACCGGAGCTGGCTCTGCCACAGGCACCTCACCCTGCTCCTCAATAATGGGATTCTCTGTTGGACCCACTGGCGGCATAACTGGAAGAGTCCTGGGACGTCCTCGCTCTCCACCACGGCCTAGAGCCCTCCCTCGGCCTCTGCCTCTAGCAACTGGGGGAGTAGTTCTTCCCTGGTATGGAATCTCATTAGAGCGTGTTCTCACCATCTGTGAGAGAATAAGAGAAGGATACTTAGTACCACATATATTGCACGATGGAATATGAAGAAAGGTAGTTTCCTAACACCATATAACCTCTCGAAGATAATACAGACGTTTCTGTACCGATCCGCAAGACTCTATTAGGTCTGCTCATAACTTGTGAGACCTACGTGAACCAAGTGCTTTGATACCATGTTGTCACGACCCAATTTCACCTATAAGTCGTGATGGCGCCCAACACTACAGCTAGGCAAGCCAGCTGATAAATCAAACGTACATTGATTAAACTTTTAATCCAAGAAAATAATAAAATACTAAATTCTACCAATGTGTGTGCCAAGATACAGTGTCACAAGTGCATGAGCATCTAATAGATTATACAAAACTCCGAATACTGTCTGAAATGAAATAGACAGAATATAAATATAAGAAGAAATACTGGTAGCTGCAGAACGGCTCAGAAAGGCAGCTCACCACTATGCCTCGGGATGACGTGGATATGTGATGATAGGCCCTCCACTAGTACCTGTCTCAGATCCTGCATAAAAAGTGCAGCAAGTGTAGTATGAGTACGTAAATAACGTGTACCCAGTAAGTATCAAGCGTAATCTCGAAGTGGTAGAGACGAGATGGCCAACTTTGACACTCACTATGGGTAAATAATAATAATTGAAATAAAACTAGAATATTTAAATCAGCATGATTCAAAAAATATAACAATAATTTATTTAACCAGCAGAAATAATTAAATTCCTTCAAAATGCAACAATTCTCAATATATATATTAAATCCTTCAATTTCAATAAAATCTTCAATTTATCAAATAGCTTTATAAGTTGCAATTCAATTTCAATGAAATTTTAATAAATTTTCAATTTATCAAATAGCTTTACAAGCTGCAATAAACCGTCAAAGTATCGTGTTATTATTATTATTATTAAGCACGATTTCTGCCGAGGTCGTTCGGCCCGATCCAGAATATTGTGTACACTGCCGAGGGACATGCGGCACGATCCATAGATGTATCTATCCTGCCGAGGCGTTCGACCCGCTCCACAAGAAAAGAGGACATTTTCTTATGTACCTTCGGAATGAGAGTATATTTGTTATAAGATAAATTCAGGAGGAAGAACAGTTTCTCTTAACAATTAAATAAATTTAAACAGAACAAAAAAAAATCAAGTATATGAGATTTCCATCCTCTAATATTTTTATCTAACAATTCATAATATATATGTATATATATCAAATAATATTAATTAAACAAAGAATACAATTTACACAAGTAATTCATGTTTTGAGTCCTAAACTACCTGAACTTTAGCATTTAATAGTAACTACGCACAGACTCTCGTCACCTCATGCGTACGTAGTCCCCACAATTAGCAACAATTATTTAATTTTAATCACCTATGAGGTAATTCCCCCCTCACAAAATTAGACAAGAGACTTACCTCGTCTTGCTCCAATTTAATCCACTAGAAGACCTTTTCCACGATTATCCAACTCTGTCTCGCTCGAATCTAGCCAAAATAATTCGATACAATTACTAAAAATTATAGGAATCAATTCTATAAGAAAATACTACATTTTAAATAAAAAATCTCGAAATTAATAAAAAATTCGTCCGTGGGGTCCACGTCTCGGAATCTGGCGAAAGTTACGAAATCCGACAACCCATTAAATTACGAGTCCAACCATACCAGTTTCACTCAAATCCGACTCCGAATCGATACTGAAATCTCAAAAATTCGTTTCTATAAGATTTCTAAATTTTTCCCAAATTTCTATCTCAAAACACTAATTAAATGATGAGAACAATGATATATTTATGTTTATAGACCAAATCCAAGTTAGAATCACTTACCCCCAATGTCTTTTCTTTGAAAATCTATCAAAAATCGCCTCTGCTCAACCTCTAATTTGTTAAAAATGGCGAATGAGACGAATGTCATCTTTTATAATTCTGCCCAGACAGCCCTCGATCCATGGCCTCGATCCTCGGCCTCTATTTTTGGGAGATCGATTTTTGGGCCTCGATTTTGGGCCAGAATTTCCAACAGAAAGGAAAAATTACAGTAGCTGTTTTAAGTCCAACTTTTGATCCGTAAACCTTCTGAAACTCACCCGAGGCCCTCGGGACCTCAACCAAATATACTAACAAGTTCTAAAATATCATACGAACTTATTTGAAAACTCGAATCATATAAAACGACGCTAAAACCACGAATTATGCTCCCATTCAAGCTTCATGAAACTTAAAATTTCTAACTTCTACACTTGATGTAAAAACCTATCAAATCAACTCCGATTGACCTCAAATTTTACACACAAGTCATAAATGACATAACGGAACTATGAAAATTTTCAGAACTGGATTTCGACCCCGATATCAAAAAGTCAACTCCCCGGTCAAACTTCCAAACTTTAAATTCCTATTTTAGCCATTTCAAGCCTAATTTCACTACGGACTTCCAAATAAAATTCCGATCACACTCCTAAGTCCAAAATCAACATACGGAGCTGTTGAAATCATCAAAATTATATTCCGGGATCGTTTGCACATAATTAGACATCCGGTCACTATTTGAACTTTAACTTTTAATTTTTCATCAAAATTCCATATCTCGAGCTAGGGACCTCGGAATTTGATTCCGGGCATACGCCCGAGTCCCAAATCACGATATGGACCCACCGAAATTGTCAAAATACTGATCCGAGTTCGTTTACTAAAAATGTTGACCAAAGTCAACTCAATTGAGTTTTAAAGCTCTAATTCATATTTTAATCCATTTTTCGCATAAAAACTTTCTAAATTTTTTTTACTGATTGCGCACGCAAGTCGAGGAATAATAAATAGTACTTTTCGAGGTCTTAGAACACATAATTAATTATTAAATTTAAAGATGATATTTTGGGTCATCACAATCAAACCTTATCTTACTAGTTAGTAACAAAAATTCAGAGACTATTATTTTTACAATTGATATTATCTAAAATATACTTCCTCCCTTTCAGCTTATTATGTCAATTATTATTTTTTTAGTCTAGTTTAAAATGAAAGACATTTTTTAACTTTAAAAATATTATAACTTTAATTTTTTTTATTCTTAATAATTATAAAATATAAATATCATTAGATTGTTTTAAACTTCGTATGCTAATCAATTACGTTCCCCTAAATTGAAAGAGGAAATAGGTATTTTAGTCCGAGGAAAATATGATAAGCATGAATAAAAGACTAGCCGTTTCTCACCATTATTACTGAATAAGGCTATAAAAGGGCCACGTCCTTTTAGTACACATATTACCAAAGTATCTTGATTGTCGACTTTGACGTTTCAGTTATATTTAAACAAAAAATGGACCAACAAAATTATTTTATATTAATAAAAAGCATATATTGAAAAGAAGACCTTTTACAAAATTTAATCAAATTTTTGGGGAAAAATATTAAATAATTTTGTATATTTTTTTAAATGTCAAGAGAGAACTTTATCAAAAAGTTATTTTCTTTCAAATATTATAAGTACTTAAAATTTACTGATTCGATTAATTTGAATTCACACCTTTAAAAGCTTGTTACGGTGCTTTAACATTTTCTATCGAGGAAAATAATATTCTCATGGCTCGAATTTATTTCTGTAAAATAAACCTTTATCATTTCACTATATCGTTTAGCCACGTTCGCAAATCAAATGCGGCCTTTGGGGTGGATATATAGACATTCGATTTGAATGAGACGTACGTAGGCCGACCTTCGTTTTAAACATTTCTGTAACATGAAAGCAATACGTCGATATTACTCGGCTAAATACCAACCAATCATTTAACACGTCATGAAAAAAAGAGAAAGAAAAGAAAAAGATGATGAAGAAGAAGAAAATAAAATCAACAAATACCGTCACGGATTTGGTGGGATAGATACAATATATTCTCCCAGTAGCGAACTCAGATTTTAAATTTTATGGGTTTAGATTTGTAATTTTACCATATTTTATTTAATTTAATAGATTTAAAATTTATTATTTATACATATTTAATAATTTTTTGCGCAAAAATACATAATATGCGCGAAAGCTATGGGTTGTTGAACCGATAGCTTATACATTGCATACGCCTCTGTCTCCATCATAATTGGAGGTCTCGAATTTGAACTTTGAGAACGGAAAAAAAAGAGGCAAATATCACTTTTAGTCTGCGATCGAAATTATTTACATCTGATAGCCACATAAATATAAAACTACAACTATGTGTGTGTATATATATATATATATATATATATATATATATATATATATATATATATATATATATAAAATATTTTTCGGCTATTTTTTCAAAGAGGCCATACAATATTTTTTTTCCAAAAATACCGTCACCAAGAAGAAAATGGTTTCTCCTTTAATGAGTCTTATACGGCGTGAATCTTAATTAGTCGGACTTTAATGCGGATATCGAACCAAGTAACAAGTTGTGGCTACCAATCAGCACGTGGTTTTTCTGTCTAATTTTATAGATTTTAATGGCTGTTTTCTTCTTTTTCTTCTGCTTTTAATGTTCCATCAATTTGTAGTCTCTTATTGCATGGAGCTCATCAAAACACTTATACTCATTCTTCTTTTGGTTCTTTCTTAAGAGTTTAATCAGAACATATTTTCTTATTTATATCCAATTCTTGATTTCTATTTTTGTATCCTAAATCTTTGAGAAAGTGAAAAAATGGATTCAAGAATTGAGATAGATTTCATGGACCTCAACACCAGACCACAATCAGAAATGGCGAAGCAACACACCAAAGGTAAAAAAGCAAATCTTTTTCTCATATATTTACCAGTACAGAAATAAAAAAGAAAATTCTTTTTGAGTTCCTGGGAAAAAAAATTTGTAGACTGATTTGAGATTTGATTTTGGAAGTAAGAAATAATTTATTTAATTGGGAAAATATGGTCAAACTAAGAAATGAAATCTATTTAGGGTTATTATAACACGACGTCTTGCGCTAAGATTTATTAGGGTTCATTATTGTAAGTAGATCTCAAATGAGAGTAAATTCAATTGACTGAAAAAGAATATATGGAAATGAAATTTGTTAATTAAAATGATTTTCAGTACTTGCATCTTTTACTCTAGCCTTTGTTATTAGCCTTCTTATGTTATTTTCAGATATTCATAAATATTTTTCTTTTTTATATTTACAATAACTTCCGTTCGATTCTTCAGTTCTTACTTATTTTGATCACGTCATTAATTCCTTGTGATTAATCTTTTTTTTTTTTTTGCTTCCTTTTCCAATTCAAAAAGAGTTGTTTTTGGGTTAATTAAGTAATAGTAGCAGACCTATCTTAGTTATAATCTTTATTGAATTGAGCTTCTTCTTGTAGTTAATTATGTTTGGGGTATTATATCAAGAAATTAACTTCTCTTTTTGCTGATCATAATTAAGTAAAATTCATTGTTTATGATCATTAATAGTCTGTTGTCAAAGTAAATCTAAGTTATTTAGATAATTCACGCAAAACCTTTTGTTTTTTCGAATAATTCATACTAAAGCTAATATAATTTTAGTTCCAATTAGTGCTGGCAAAATGAGCCCATTTTGTCAACCCGCCCAATCCGTCCATATTTTAATGAGTTGGATGATTGATATTTAAGTTGGGTAAAATTTGGGCTTCAACCCATATTCAACGCGTAGGAATATGGTTATTCATGATGAAATATGGGTTAGCTTAATCGGTTATCTTCCAAACTTTTGCTCATTCAAAATAAATGATATCATTTTTTAAATTGAAAATGCTATAAAGGTATTTCAATTCCTCTTCCTTGTATGTTTTTCTCACTATAGTTGACTATGTGAGTATTTTTTTTTTCCATATTTGGTTGACTTAAATATTTTAGAAAATATTTTCCTTATCAAGAGAACGCCAAAACATTTTTTAATCTTCTCCACCCTATTCCACATCCCTCCCAACCCATCCTCACCCCAAACCCCCAAACCCCCAAACCCCACCCACCCAACACCCACACCCACTTACCACCCAACTCAATAAAAATATTATTAAGAGTTCTTTCTTTTTCATTTCTAACAAAATGAGTATTTTCTTTTTTCATGATGTAAAAAAAGTTTTTTGTTTCATTTCAACAAAAAAAGTACATTCTTTCATAAAATAAAAAAAGTATTTTCTTTCACTTCAATAAAATGACGTAGAAAAAATATTTTTTTTCATTTCAACAAAATGAGTTTTTTTTCATTATGTAAAAAAATATTTTCTTTCTTTTCATGACTTGCAGGTTATATATGACTAAGGAAGGCTAGAGAGTACTTTTGGAGTCAAAAATTGAAGAAAGAGAGGCCATCCGTGAAATATCCCAAGTGAACCACGCAAAAACAGGCTGAAGAATCAGCTATTTATATTCAAAAATAGTATCTTTCTATTTATAGTGTATATATTTTTTTTGAATTTGTTAGTTTTATTTTGGATTGCAGACAATATATGAACAAAGTGAAAAATGTACAGAGTCATATATTATTAGTGATATTGCTTGATATGCATTAAACACATTTTCTTCCCAAAATGAAAACTGTCATATTTTTGAAAGAGTAACTTAAGTTTACAATATGATAGTCAAATTTGAATAAATTTAATGAAGAAGAGTATATATTATTCCAGTTAAGCTTATGTCACTAAATAACATGAGCAAAAGAAAAATTATAAATTGCACTTGAAAAAATATTACACTTATATATTATGGGTTAACCCATATTCAACCCGCCCATTTGACACCCAACTCGTTTTTGACCCGTATGAAATATGGACGGGTTGAGACTCAATTTATTTTTGCTCAATCCATTTTTAACCCGCCCAAATCCGACATAACCCGCCCAATTACCACCACTAGTTCCAATGAAATAAAAGAACATAATGTTGAATAGACATGGATCGACATGGCTGAAAGCAAGTGAAGAAAAGAAGACCAACAACATGGGTTGTGGTGGGATAGATAAGATTTCTCTACCTTTAATCAAAAGTCTTGGATTCGAGCTTTGGGTATGGCAAAATTCCCGTTAGGGAACACTTCCCCTCTTAAATAGAACTTATGCGAGGTGAATTCTTATATAGTCGAGCTCTGGCATGTACTGGACCCGGGTTGGAAATCAAAAGATATATTAAAAAAAAGATGGGGAATAGACTCCAGAGGCAAAAAGATAATATGTTCAGAATGGAAAAAAGGATGGGGAATTAAGCAAAAAATGCATGTATATATGTACAATATTTGAGTTAAAAACAAAGAATTCAGTTGAAATTACAAAATTCGTCTTAATAAATTTTGCCTCTTAAAATGGTGTTCACAGGTGATGTCGGCCGGCCTCTAAAGATGTATGATTAGGAACAGAGGCCCAACTATATGTTTGTTCAAACTGAATATCCTTCGCCAAAAAATTATATTATATATTAGATAAAATATTATTTGTTATTAATAAAAAATAGACTTTGAACATTCTTGTATAGCCCACAAATAAATAATATTCAAAATTTAAACACTCTTATTGAATTTTTTGATTTCGTCAATGATTAGGAAAAAAGAATTTCTAATACAACGAAAACCTTATCCTTTTAAGTGTGGTGTGCATATATTCTTATAAATATCATATAAGCTATATTAAATTCATTTACAAAAGATAAGTAATTAAGTTGCAATCTTATCTACTTATCTCACAGCAAATATAGTAAATTTTGGGATCCATCAAATGTTTAAAAGTCGTCCTCAACCAAAAATAACTTTTTTTCTTTGTTTTTTTCGTTTTTCACTTGTGTTCGCTTATTCTTTATCTGTATTGGAGTTCGAATATATCCAGATTCGTATCGAATTTTTTTCATATTAAAGGTTAAAGCATTTCCTAACAAAAGCGATTCAAAGTTTTTTTTTTCTCTCTGTGTCATTTGCATATGCTAACTATTCTTCTTCTTTATGTTTGGCATTAGCTTCTGGGATGAAGTGGCCATTTTCATCTATTGCTAACTTAGCTACTCAAGCTGAAAGCAGAGTTTTTCAGGTTCTTCACAATTTCTTGTTGAATTCTAATTCCTTCATTTATTAATTAAAATATTCTCATAAACTAAATTTAATCGAATTTTCTTTCTTCTATTTTCCAGAATTACAACTCCTCCCCAATAATTTACAGTAATTCAAAAAGTTCATCCCTAAAGAATTACAAATTCACCACAAAAGATTCCAGGTATTTTCATAGTTTCTTAATAAACTATTTGAAGTTGTAGTACAAAAAAAAAAAATACTATATTACAAACAGTATGGTGATTTTTTATTTTGTTATATAAAAAAAATTATTTTACAGGAAAAATTCTGACCACTTGAGGAAACCTGAGTCAACGTTGACCATATTCTACATGGGTGAGGTCCATATTTTTCAGGATATCACACCAGAAAAGGTTCTTGGAATTATTTCTTATATCTATTTTCCTTTTCGTGCGGCTGTTTTAATTTGTTACTTTAGTATATATTAACAATGTAATATTCTTATTTTTTGAATTATATAGGCTGAACTAATAATGGACTTGGCTTCTAAATCAACGACTCTCCACATGAATGAGATTTTAGAAAAGGCAAATAAAGAAAAATATGAAGAAAATAAATCTGAGCCTTCAACACCAAATACATCCACAAATTATGCTAAAGGAGGTAGCAGCTCTTGGTTCTTTTTTTTTTTTTTAATTTTTAAATTTCATTACTTCTCTATTTTTATATTATTTAAATAAATCTAAATTTTATATTTGCAGCACTGGCTATGGCTCGTAAAGCAACCCTTGCCCGATTTTTGGAGAAGAGAAAGCATAGGTATAATAATAATTATTATTATTATTGTTATTATTATTATTATTATTATTACTATTTTTGTTACAGTATTTAAAAAATTCTAACAAATCCTCATGAACGTGATAAATCTCGGATAAAGAAAATTACAATTTCTAGTATTCATCTTACAATTTATTAAAGAAAGATTAATTCTCTTGGGGGAAAATTAGACACTTGTCATATCAACCCTCAATAGGAAAAATAAGAGAGCCAAATTTAAAGAGGGAGAGATTATCTTTTCATAAGTTTTTTTTATGTTTTAATAACACTATCATTTTTTTATTAATTTCTTGGTTTCTTTTATGTGAATAAAGATTGATCACAGCTAGGCCATACCAACATGGTGAAAAAACACCAAAGTTTCCTTTTGAAATGCACCAAGAAGAAGAAACGGCGTCGTCAAGCGTTCATTGGGAAAGCTAATTCAAGACAAATGGATTTTTGAATTCTTATTCTTTTAAACTATATATTGTCTAATGTTAATAGGACTTCTTTAGAAATACCCGTATCTATGAACGTGCATGTTAATAGTGGCACGTGATGATTTGAACATTTATTTATATGAAAGAATAATAAAAATTAATTAATGAGAGAAATTTTATGTATAATAATACAACAATCGTCTTAATGCCGAAACGTATTACTATTACATCAGCATAATACATGAATTTAAAAATAAAAGGACATCATCAAAACTTATACAAATGATCAATTTTGTCATGTTAGTTGGATAATTATGTATTATAGTTTTAAAATATTTAATGTGATGGTTTCTTAACGAACACTTCTTTGTGGACAATATTTTTGTGTATGTTTCCTCCTAATGCTTTGGTTGCTCTGCCTTAACCAAAACTCTTGTTGTCGATCTTGATATCTCTCTTGAAAGTGAAACATACAGTTGTTCATGCAAGAAAATATATTGTGGTAAATATAGTCCAATATGTAGAATGTTTGTCCTTGTGCTTTATTTATTATATTTGCAAAACATAAACATACTAAAAATTATTTTCACACAAACTTAAAAGGATATTCCTTAGTTTCAGAAGACGAAAGTTGAATTCAGGGATAAGAATATACATAGAAGCACATTGACCAGTATCATAATTTTTGCATGTATGACATTATTGTCAAAACTTCTATATACCATTTGTGTGCTATTACATAAGCTATTCGGCGTATCTAAGTTTTTCAGTAGCATGACGGGCATATTTTTTATCAAAATCAACCTATATACAATGGAATATCAATTTTAACTTAGTCTATTATATAAACGGTGACACTAACATATGTAAGAAATAATAAATTTGACAACAAACATGTATGGTAGAAGTCCATTTGCTATTAAAGTATGTACGTATTCTTCTTGATAATAATTATTGGTATCATAGTCAAAAATTGAATTTTTTTTTTGTTTTTACTATAAAATTTACAATCAACCTTTTATTTAGTTGATCAACATATTCATTTCTGCTAGCTAAGATATCTTTATAATTCTATCATGCGATTTGCACAAATTGCGTTTTAATCTAATGATAGAAATATTTATATTATTAAATGTACTACTATTACCATTGGGATTGATAACCAAGTGTTCAAGAAGAACCAAATCATCTTTTATTGGATGCTTTTCTTCGTTTCTGACACAAAGCAAGAAGACACTGAATACTGGATCTATTCTTACTTTATATTTCTTGTCAGTTGAATCTTTTTCATTTGAGACCAGAAGTATAACTTTGACAAGCTAGCTTTTACGGTGTCTGCTTTTGTCGATTTTGGAACTACTGGTAGTACTTGACATAAATCGCATCCCAAATCATTACCAAATGGTTTGTTAATATCCAATATATCTCTAGAACTTCAGAAAATTATTTCGATCGTTTGACACTTAGCCATAAATGCTTCATCCCATATTATTAATTTTGCTTTCCTTATAAATTAAGCATCATTGTTGTGCTTTGATATATTTGTGATGGTTATTTAAGTTGTTTGAAGAGGTATATCAAATCTAAAGTGGGTGGTCTCACAATAAAATCGTTGTTGGTACACCACTTGCTATTATCGCTAACAATGTCATGCCTCTTGATATGATATTTGCAAGTAATGCATGATATGGAAATATTATTTCGATCCCGCCGGAGGCATCTACAAAGAATAATTCCGTTATAACAGAGTCGATTCTTTATAATATAGTCTTGAAAACTTGTTCTTGTTTAGGATTTAGCTTTGATTTTGCTTCCCCAGATACTTGTATAGCATTTTGATTTTTAATAATATACTAACCTTTTTACTTTGTGTTCTAACGCTCTTTTTATGGAGTAAATTTATGTACCCTAAGATTTTTTTTTAAACTTGAATAAGAATTTTACTCATATGATGGATTTAAAAAATAATGGAATTGGATTCTCTTGCTAAATAGTTAATTAAAATATTTAATTATTTGGTTTTAACATAAAAAATATTTTATTTTATGTTGATTCAGATCTTAATATTAGTTCATCTCTTATTTTGAATATTTAATCTTAATTATAATTCTATCCACCATAAATTTTATTTTCAAAGAGTAAAAGATTGATATGATATTTCACTTTTATATCTTTATATTTGTAGAATCATTAGTGGTATTGACTCTTACCAACTATTTTTGTTCACTTTCTTACACATTTATATTCTTAAATATTTTCTTAGTTGTTGTTTAATAATTAGGTATTTTTAGATATTACACAAAAAATTGATAAAAGAAATATTATTTGAGAAGAAAAATAGTTCAAATATAATATAAAAATATATTATCGTGGGGGTATTTTTTTTCTCAATTTTAACACTTTATGCAGTCCATTTAATATTACTTTTATTTTTTCCTGGTATTGGACATTATGGAGTGGTAATGTATTGACAATACGGAGGATTCTTATGAAATTAATTTTATTAAACCTTCCTACCTATTTTTAATAATAATTTAATAGATAAAATTTTATTAATTTTAAAATCTTAAATATTAAAAATTAGCATAGAAGATATTGTAATCCAAAAATAGGTTATTACAGTTATGTCCTCTTCCTATGAGTTCTTCCGTTTAATAATTTAGGGTTATTTTGGTATATTAATATTGCATTTATGCTTTTATAATAATATAGGCTATCCTTTTTCTAAATGAATTTGGACAATATAATATATTTTCAAATTAAATTAGTAATATGACATTATAATACGTTTTCAAATTAAATTAGTAATAAGAATTTTTAAGAAGTATATCCTAAAAGTAATAGGATTACATGACTAAAAATATTTATTTATTCAATTTTATATGAATTAGACAACCCGAAAGTAATTATACTAATAGGATTCCTAACGGTAATCATGTAGGATTCCTAACGTATAGTATGATGTCCTAAAACTAATAGGATTATAAGGCTATAAATTTCGGTTATATCCTTTTATTATGAGTTATTATGCTTAATATTATAAGGTTATTTTTGTAAACCGACATTGTATTCATGCTTTTATAATAATACTAATTTCTATTCACGTGTGTTGCACGTAATTTTCCGCGTTAATCTATAAAAAAAAATTATATGATAAAACACTTTTATAAATTCATATTAAATTAAATATATATATATGACAAGAGATATAGTTCTTTCAATAATTGTATCAATGAGTGGCAAATTTTTCAAATGAAAAGACGTTTTCTAGAGCATCAAAATCAACAATTAGGCAGTATTATTACTTGAATAAAAATATAATTAGTAATACTTTTTACACTGAGTAGCTAAATATCATTAACCATTTATTGTCTGAGAAAAATTATTCAGTACTCAACAGTAGAAAGTGTTTGCTCTTAGCAACCTCAATTTTTATTTTTAGAATCATCGCAAAGTTTCTTAAATATCTTCATTTTACTCTAACTTATAAACTATTGAAAATCGTTAAAGCGATGTATAACCAAGAAAACACACTCAAAGAAGTCATTCCACCTAATTTCCTTCCAAAGAATCATACTCATACCATATGAAACAAAATCTTATGCAGACTAAATTTTTTAACATTAAAATATGTACTTGTGATTTTCAAATTTATAAGTGAAATTTTACAATCTATTTTTTTAATATTTAATTATTGATTCCATTATATGTTAATTTTTAGCTCTAATTCAGAAGTTACCAGTATTTCAAGTTACACAATATCCATTAGCGTCTAGTCTGTATAGAATTTCATGCAAATAATATAGTAAAAATACATTCCTAAGTATTATAGTAATTTTTGTTTACTTTTAAATTGTCTTTTCAGTTCAATCTTGATATTAAACACACTATAAAATATTTCAGTCTACGAAAATTTAAACTTATAACCAATTCATGTGAATAATTTGAAGTTACTAAAAATTGGATGAGCAATTACAATCCACAAAAATCACTTAAATCTCAAGAAGTATCAATCACCAATGATATTATATATGGAATTCAAAACTAAAATATAAAAATATCAAACTCCGAGACAATACGCAGAGGAGTAAAGATATAATAAGAGAAGAGAACTTATATAAAATAATCGGATTTCCCTTGAACTATGTGTCACTGATGACAAGAATTCTAAGTGTATAAATTATAAGAATCCTAGTAAAAAGTTTAACTTTGATTGAACAATGTAAATCATATCTAATATGAATCCTAATGGAAATAAACTATAAACTTTGTAGGGTTGCATATGTGCAATTTAAATCTGAAAAGAATTCTAACCCTGGGTAATTACAATTATATTCTTAAATTATACAACTATTTAAGGACATAAAAGTCAATCGAAATTTCAAGGATATTTTTGTCGTTCAACATTTAGCATAATATATTCGTGCTTTTATAATAATATATAGATAGATAGATATAGATATAGATTATAATGTTTTATATTGACTACAGAAAATCTTCAAAGATAAGACCATTTAGTTTTCCTTTTTGGTTTCTATTTTGTGAGAACGGTTGTAATATTACGAGTATCCACTGATTATAAATGAGCTATTTATTTTTTTTCTTCAAAACCTTCTTTATTCCACTCAATGAGAGACCTATATTCATAAGAATTCATGACGTTAGAGTGTCACATACGGTTCTTTTGAGAAGGGTGTAATACTATCACCTATCATGCCCGACAAGCAGTTAATGGAGTTGTATTTCTGCTCACTGGTCTATGAACATTGCTCTCTCCAAAAAGTTGGCCGCCTATTCAAGATTTTTTCATTTCCAATAAGATCTTGGGCTCGATAAGGGCTACATGCGAATATATAAAGTCAACAAAAAATTGATGGAACAATTAAAGGATTGAAGGCTAGATTGATGGCTAAAGAATACAGAGTATTATGTTAAACCTTTTTACAATCAGAAACGACCTAATGAACCATAATCATTGTCTCGTTATGATCGTTCTTCATTTTTTTTACGTTTTAGGGCCATAAAACAGAAATTTAGTATGATTTCTGATTTTTCGTGTGCTATATTCACGCCATCTTCATGAATTCGGACGACCAACCCCGAATCGCCTTAAGTTTTGTGGGTCCATTAGAAATGACTCAATGAACTATAGTTATTGCTTCGCCATGACCATTGCTTGTTTTTGGGCATTTTCGGGTCATAAAACATGAATTCAATATGATATTTTATTTTTCGTGTGCTTAGTCCACGCTATCTTCATGAATTCGGGCGACCAATCCCAAAACACATAAAATTTTGTTGCCCCATCAGAAACGAGCTTATGAATCATAGTCATTACCTCGCCATGACCGTTCCTTATTTTTTTGCATTTCAGGGTCACAAAATATGAATTCAGCACGATTTCCAATTTTTCGTGTTCTAATGTCTATGCATCTTCATGAATTCGGACGACCGACCCCGAATCGCCTAAAATGGGACCATAAGAAACGATCTAATGAAGCATAGTCATTACCTTGCTATGACCGTTCCTCATTTTTTAGCGTTTTAGGGCCATAAAATATAAATTGAGCACGATTTTCGATTATTCGTGTGCTAATATCCACGCCATCTTCATGAATTTAGGAGACTGACCCCGAAGTGCCTAAAATTTTGTGGGCCCATCAGAAGCGACCTAATAAACCATAATCATTACCTCGTCATGACCGTTCCTCATTTTTTGGCATTTTAGGGCCGTAAAATAGGAATTCAACACGATTTTTAATTTTTGGTGTGCTAATATGTCTATGTCATCTTTATGAATTCGGGCGACCGATATCGAATCGCATAAATTTTTGTGGGCCCATAAGAAACGAGTTAAAGAACCATAGTCATTGCTTCGCCATGACCGTTCCTCATTTTTTTTGGCATTTTAGGACTATAAAATACGAATTCAGCACGGTTTTCAATTTTTCATGCGCTAATACCCATGTTTTCTTCATGAATTCGAGCTACCGGTCCCGAAATACCTAAAATTTTGTGGGCCATCAGAAACGACCTAATAAACTATAGTAATTATCTCACCATGATCGTTTCTATTTTTTGGCCTTTTAAGGTTATAAAATAGGAATTCAGCATGATTTTCGATTTTTTGTGTGCTAATCCCAACACCATCTTCATGAATTCAAGTGACCAACACCGAATCGTCTAAAATTTTGTGGGCTCGTCAGAAATGAGCTAATAAACTATAGTTATTGCTTCGTTCGTTCCTCGATTTTTGGCATTTTAGGGCCATAAAATACGAATTTAACACGATTTTCAAAGTTTCATTTGCTAATACCCATCCCATATTCATAAATTCGGGAGACCCATCCCGAAATGCCTAAAATTTTGTGAGCCCATCAGAAACAACCTAATAAACTATAGTCATTGCCTCACCATGATCTTTCCTCGTTTTTGACTTTTAGGGCTGTAAAACAGGAATTACGCACGATTTTCGATTTTTGGTGGGCTAATGCCCACATCATCTTCATGAATTCGGGTGACCAACACCGAAACCTAAAATATTGTGGGCCTATAAAAACGAGCTAATGAACCATAGTCATTGTCTCGCCATGACCGTTCCTCATTTTTTGGCGTTCTAGGGCTATAAAAAAGGAATTCAACTCGATTGTCGATTTTTCAGATACTAATGTCCACGCTATCTTCATGAATTCTGGCGACCGACCCCTATTCGCCTAAAATTTTGTAGGCCCGTTAGAAACAACCTAATGAATCATATTCATTACTTCTCCAAGACGGTTCTTTTTTTTATGGCAATTTAGAGCCATAAAACATGAATTCAGTACTATTTTCGATTTTTCGCGTGCTAATGTCTATGCCATTTTTATGAATTCGTGCGACCGACTACGAATCGCCTAAAATTTAGTGGTTCCATCAGAAATGAGCTAATAAACCATAGACATTGTCTCTCTATGACTGTTCCGTTTGTTTTGGTGTTTTAGAGAGACAATGTCTATGGTTTATTAGCTCATTTCAACACGAATTCAACACGATTTTTGATTTTTCGTGTGCTAATGTCCACGCCATCTTCATGAACTCGGGCGACCTGCGACTAAAATTTTGTGGGCCCATCAGAAATAATCTAATGAACCATAGTCAGTGCGTAGCCATGACCATTTCTCGTTTTTTGGCGTTTAGGGCCATAAAACAGAAATTGTGCACGATTTTCAATTTTGTCGTATGTTATTATCCACGCCATCTTCATGAATTAGGGCGACCGGCCCCGAATCGCCTAAAATTTTGTGGACTCATCAAAAAGACCTAATGAACCATAGTCATTGTCTCGTCATGACCTTTTCTCATTTATATATATTTTAGGGCCATAAAACATGAATTTAGCACGATTTTTGATTTTTGTGTGCTAATGTCCATGTCATCTTAATAAATTCGGGCTACCGGTCCCGAATCGCCTAATTATTTTTGGGCCCATCAGAAATGACCTAATGAACCGTAGTCATTGCTTCGCCATGACCGTTCCTCATTTTTTGGAGTTTTAGGACCATAAAACAAAGAATTCAACATGATTTTTAATTTTTCGTGTGCTAATGTCCACGTCATCTTCATGAACTCGGGCGACCGGCCCCAAAACGCCTAAAATTTTATGGACCCATCAGAAATGACCTAATGAACTATAGTCATTGCGTCTCCATGACTATTCTTCATTTTTTGGCATTTCAGGGCCATAAAACAGGAATTCAGCACGATTTTTGATTTTTCGTGTGCTAATGTCCACGCCATCTTCAGGAATTTGGGAGACCGACCCCTAATCGCCTAAAATTTTGTGGGCCCATCAGAAACGACCTAATGAACCATAGTCATTACTTCGCCATGACTGTTCTTTGGCGTTTTAGGGCTATAAAACAGAAATCCAGTACAATTTTTGATTTTTCATGTGCTAATGTCCATGTCATCTTCATGAATCCAGACGACGGGCCCCTAATCGCCTAAAATTTTGTGGGTCAATCATGAACGACCTAATGAACCATAGTCATTGTTTTTCCTTGACTGTTCCTCATTTTTTTTGGTATTTTAGGGCCATGAAATAAGAATTCAGTATGATTTTCGAATCGCCTAAAATTTTGTAGGCCCATCAGAAATGACCTAATGAACCATAGTTATTGCTTCGGCATGACCGTTCCTCTTTTTTGGCGTTTTAGGACTATAAAGCAGGAATTCTAACACTTTCCCTTTTTTCGTGTACTAATATTCACGTCATCTTCATGAATTCAGGCAACCTGCCGCGAATCGCCTCAAATTTTATGGGCCCATCAGAAACGATCTAATGAACTATAGCCTTTGCCTCACCATAACCGTTCTTTATTTTTCGGCATTTTAGGACCATAAAAAAGGAATTAAGCACGATTTTTGATTTTTCATGTTAGTGTAGGTTATAATCGTGATTAAGTTTTGGCCATATTAGAAAATGTTAGAGAACCTCTAATGTTAGAATCTTTTTCAATAGTAAATGACTTAGACATTTTTAAATAGAATGACATGAACAGATAAAATTCATTTTGCCAACCCTAACTAACATGTAATTGAGGCGTATTAGTTGTTGTTGGTCTGTTGTTCAGCTTCTCTATGATTTCCATTTTCGTGGACAGCTTAGAGATTATTTGGTTTAAGGTTTGTGTGCGCGTTAGGAAAGCATGGTTTTTAAGTGAGAGAAGGTAGGACGGATCTATTATTCACCGACTTTCGAAGTAAAAATAGTACGGGCTAGCCAGTTTTCGAATTGATAATTGAAAAATAACCAGCGGATGCAAAGTCAATAAAAAATAGTCACTATTTTGCTGCAACATGAAAAGTTCCAGCATAATATGCTGGAGATTGATGCATCTGTGTATTAACTTCCAACATATTATGCTGGAACTCCAGCACACGGAAAGTTCCAGCATAATATGCTGGAGATTGGAGCACCTGTGTATGAACTTCCAGCATATTATGCTGGATCAGTATATTATCTGGAATATAATATACTAGAACTCCAGTATATTATGCTAGAAGTTCACATGTAAAAAATTCGAACTCCAGTATATTATGCTGGAATATTTTCCGGATTTTGAATAGTGTTTTCGTTCAGATTTATCTTTACATGAAAAATGACTAAATTTCGATTACTTTTAAAACTGTGGCTATTTTTCAATTACCACTCGTAAATCTAACTATTTTTGAATTTCACCCGCTTTCGAACCGTACACCAACTGACCCTCAAGGATTTTTCGATTAATTAAAAAATTAAAATCCCAATGTATTATCTTAGAAGCACAACAAACAACGTAAATTCATAATGAAAGATGTATGAGTTATGACTGTTTAAACGCTTAAATTACACAGAACTGTAATCAGCTATATTGAACCAACAAAGAAAGATCAGCCAGAAAATACATTAGCAGATCATTTCAAGACCCTCAAATACTACATTCTAATTTCCAGATTACTTTATCCTCCGCGATAGGCATCCAGAAGCCTGGTAGCGCGCTTCATTTCGCGGTCTTTGAGTGCTTAATTAGCCAATCGATAACAGCATCGATATTTACAGAATCCTTGCACGAGATCATGTAGCAGCAGACTTCTCTATCCGTTATTGAATCAAGACCTCTGAGATGCAACAGGCATCATAATTAAGAAAGAGAATTCGTAAAAAGGAAGACTTTGACAGCATACATAAGACGATAACCTAAACTTCTCAGGATTTTTTTTATCTAGACACGTGACAAGTTTAGGTGTCTGTCTATGTATTCTGCCAAAGAAATTCTTATGTAGGGGCTAACGTTCAGCTACTTACAGTTGATCGACCAACGCCTGCTGCGAAAGAGCTTCTGATTTGTCAATTTTGTTTCCCAAGATAAGCAAAGGTATCCCACTTAATGAAGGTTTCTTCAAAAGCTCATGTAACTCAGTTCTGGTTATAGGTACACTGTCTCTATCGGCAGCATCAACAACATACCTGTCGCATAAAATTTCCTATGTCAATTCAACATGAATACGAAATGCAGAGTCACTTCGTACTTAACGCCTCAAAGTTAAGCTGTAGTTTCCAAAAAAAAAAATAGATGAAAAAGAACACCATCACTACAAATGAAAGGAAGTTTCCAAGTACTACTGCTGAACCGCGTGACAATTTCATCTAAAAGCTAAGCTGTTAAAGAGACACTTTCATATACGTAATTATATCTTTAACACGCCCCCTTACGTGCAGGTCTAATTCTTTTTCATAGACCAAACACGTGAAAATTCTTTTTGATAATGGATAATCGATAGCTGTGAGATTAAACTCATTGCCTTTGCCTACTTTGCTACCATGTTGAAGTGTGACCTTCTCATTTAAAACTGAACGGTTAGAAAGAACACACTTTTGCATGCTTAATTTATGTCTTCAACAAAAAGTATTCTCTAGCATTCTTTTTTTCTTACTTATAGTCCTTGTTAATAACAGAAAGCAAGCTATAACTGAGAAGTCAATAAAGCTGTGTAGTATCATGGACATAAGCCATCCAACTACCAACGACGATGATGAGGCAAGTGTAGGTATGACACACTCAACGAAAACCAACAACAGTGATGTTAACTTAAGGCAGGGAAAATAACATGGCCGCGAGAAAGAAGGCACCCAGTACTTTCCCCTACCCACAAAAAACGCAGCAACTACAATGGGATGCTTATAAATTTATTTAATTTGCGGAACCTTGCACGGTGTTAATGAAACTTGAGGTGCATAGCTCGGGAACAGTTTCATCCCTTTAAGTGTCAAAATAATGAATTCGGGCAAAAGCATTAAGTGCATGTTGTATTAAACCAAAGAAATAAGTAAACAAATTTGAGGAGACAGATAAGGATAGAGATCAAGATTAGGAATTACAATATCGCAGAGACACCCCGACAATAGCGCTCCCACATCGTACGAAATCTCCTTTGGCCTCCAAGATCCCA
Organism: Nicotiana tabacum; assembly: GCF_000715075.1. Classification (NCBI taxonomy): domain Eukaryota; kingdom Viridiplantae; phylum Streptophyta; class Magnoliopsida; order Solanales; family Solanaceae; genus Nicotiana; species Nicotiana tabacum. The sequence goes on from NC_134090.1 coordinate 5,689,832, forward strand.
GAGTTTTATGGTAACATTTCCTTTTGTAACTTTACGCATATTAAATCCAACCTAATTGTAAGGAACTTTATTGAGCAAGTAAAACGAGAGAAATCAAAATTGCTAATTTAATTCTGTGAGGACAAGGTACCAACCGTCGGAATCATGTCCTCGCTGTAGCCTCCAGTCTGATAAAGATCAAAATACGTATGTTAAAAAATGTTACCGTCAAAATGATAAAGGGATAGGGGAAGGGGGAAGAGGAAAGAGAGCATATAAGGTCCTCACAGCAATGGCATTGACAAGAGATGTCTTCCCCGCATTTTGAAGACCAACCAAGGAAAGTTCCATTTCCTGTTTAAAGAATAGGCTGAACAAGAAAACAAATAAGAAACTAGGTATCAACAATGTCACTCAGGCTCGCATGAATTTGAGTTTACAAGGAAAAAACTGAATAGTAAGAACTCACAAGAGCTACTGGTTTAACTACTAACGCTATTAATTACTCTAAAATGACGCATCCATTAACTTAGTTCCATAAGCCCCTCCTTCACCAAAAGCAAATTGTCCCAATAAGTAAAATGTAAGAAAATCAAACCACAAAGTCAATTTTCCAGATAATTTATGGAATGAATATTATTTGATTATCAGCATCATAGCTTTTACAATCCAGCCAAAGTAATTTTCTTTTTAAATTCTTAAACATTTCAAGCTAATGCAAGATGAACAAAAACTATCAACCATAAAAGAGGGCAACAGGACCCAAAGAGCAAATCCTGCACTTACAACTTAATTCTTCTAATCCAAATTCCAACTTTCACTTCTCAATTTCTATTATCATAGAAATTAAACAACAACAAGAACAACAACAACAAATGGGGTCTGGTAAGGGTAGTTTACCCCTACCTTTAAGAAGGCAGAGAGGCGGTTACCGGTAGACCCTAGACTCAGGAAAGATAAAAGGAAGAGGCAACAACAAGCAAACCAATTGGAAAATTGAAGTGAAAATACAAGACTAACACTAAGTAATGCAATCAGAAAACCGAAACGAAATCAACAACAAGTAAAAACAGAAATCCAGGAATACGAAAATGCTCGACTGATACTAAGTAATGTACTAAAGCTATTGTTACAAGCTAAGGACATAAATTAAAACAGATAAAAAACAAAAATTCATTTCCTCTCTCTTCCTCCCACTCTCCAAGTCTTGGTGGAAGTTAGGCGGCCATGGAATTTGTCGAAGTGCACAAAAGCTGGAAGGTAAACCACAGTTATCGAAAAAATTGAGCTACGAAAAAGAATACCTTTAGCAAGAAAGACAAACCCAGAAAATCAAATTCAATTCAATCCAATTCTCCATATATAATTTCAACAAAACAAGAAATAAATAAAAAGGGGTTTCTTTAAAAAAAAAAAAAAGCAAAAAGGAGGAAACTTTATTACCTACGAAGCCAGTTGAGTAAAGAATCCCAGAGACCCATATTTCAGAAAAGTGAAAAAAGCAGAGAACTTTGGCGGAATTAAGAGAGCATATGAAAGGGATTTTTGTTGAAGTGGCAGAATGTGAAAGAGGAGGTGACAAGTAAGTAATATAGGAAAAGGAGAAAGTAAAGAAATAATAATAATAATATAATAATAATAGGAAACTTCGCCGACTGGAATAAGGACAGAATCTAAATACTTTGCATTGATTTTATGTTAGGTTGGGATTGTTGCTGCAGCCGTAATTACTTTATTAGGAGAGAGTCTGAGGAAAGGAAAGGAAAGGAAATAAAAATGAAATTTATAAATTTGTTGTTTTACACCTTTTTTTGGTTATATTTATTGGACAAGGTATTTCTAGTAAAATATAGTGATTTTTATTCAGAAATTCAACATTTTGCCAAGTGAAATTTATAGACACGTACAATTTCAACTTTATATTTTTTTTTGCCTATTTTAATTCATGTTTATTTTTTATTTTATTTTATTTTATTTTATTTTTACATAAGAGTTTCCTATGAGTTGGAAATATGGGAAACAGCATTTGGGCCTTTGCCACATGGATTTGGGCCGGCCGAATAATACGCATAACGACGTTCAATTTTTCAAGAAAATTAACTCAAATAGTTGTGAGTTCGAGTCACCCCAAGAGCAAGGTGAGGAGTTCTTGGAGGGAGTAAGCCGAGAGTCTATCGAAAACAGCCTCTCTATCCCAATGTAGGGATAAGGTCTGCGTACACACTACCCTCCCCAGACCCCACTAATGGAATTGTACTGGGTTATTGTTGTTGTTATTATAGTTGCTCAGCCAGTGGCGTACGCAGGATTTTGCACAAGAGGTGTCAACATTTGAAGAAGTGAATAAATAAATAAATAAATTAATTAATATAATGACAAACAGTGTCATTTTTTATATTTATATCCAATTATTAGTAAAACTTTCAACGAAGCGGTGTCACGTGACACCGTTTGAGCCCATGTATATCCGCCCCTATGCTCAGCCAATCGCTTAAATTAAAAATAGCCCGTAGATTATAATATATGCATAATCTGTGTATAATTATGTATAATCAATATATAATATATGTATATGGCTAGAAAATGTAAACAGTGAATATGGTCGGCTATTTATGTAAAGATCCCGTTTTTAAAGGACAAATTACATATTTAGCCGGTCGGTCAAAAAATAATTATATGTGCTAGTCAAATATAAAAAAATATAAAATATGTATATTAATATATTAATATAAAAAATATATATTTTGTTGGCTTTATTTTTTGGAGCGGCAACACTGCATATCTATAAACTTCACCTTTCAAGCTTAATTTTTGTCAAACCTTTTTTTCTAATAAGGTTATTTTTCTCATCGTATGATGTTGCTCTAAAATGCACACGTAAATATACGTGGTTGTACAAGTAATATAGGATTGTAAGTCCAGATATCATACAATTGTAACTATAGCAGTCCTAAGATAACGAAATTTCTTGTTGGGTAATTTCTGACTAGCACGAAAACGAGGCTCTCTTTGTTTATCATTACTGCCCAGTTGTTTATTTTTCTTGGGATTTTTACCTTTTTATACACTTGTTTACCCTTAAAATTGGATAACAATTGAATTTATACGTGTCTTTAAGAATACGTGATCTAACTTGGTACAAAATGAGTAATCGGATTAATATTGAAATTAATGATGAAAAAGTAAATGCAAACCACACGGGTTGAACAATCTTGGCCTTGAAAGTTGGTCACCCTTGAGTCAAAAATACTTTAATCGATGCCGGAATAAAATGATGAGATAATAAGAACTAGAAATAATAGTATATTGCTTTGGAATGCGTGTTACCATATGTGCAATGAATTATCAGACCCCCCCTCCTTTATATAGTAGAAGAGTCATACTCTAGGTACATTTCTATTAAAGGTAAAAATCTCTTGATTTGCTAATTGCTGGCTCCTTACCGATATGCGCCGAGATTTTCGCCGTAATATCTGCCCAATCGCGCATATTTCGGTCTTCCGTTTGTTATTTTCGAGCTCGCTCGAGGCTAAGATCGAGACCGGACTCAACGTTCCTCGAGGGCAGGTCTTCCGACCTCAGGTTCAAGCTTGGTGAGACTTGAGGTCAATCTCCAGTCCGTGGTCGCCACGTTCCAAGACAAATCTATCAAGTTGTAGTCGAGCTCGATTTCGACCGTAAACACATAGTGCCCTTGTTTTTTCGGAGAGTAGATGACGAGAAACGACTTGAACTTCCGATCCTGACCTCGATATTTTGCGACAGAAACGACAAAACTGTCAAAATATCTCGTCAGTCAAGTTTTAATGGCATTAAATGCCTGTCAGTCGCCGGTCGGCCATTCCCAGATATGGACAGTCGCTGAGACACTATAAATACCCCTTCATTAGCTCATTCAAACTTTACTTTCAAATCTTCTGCCCTCGTACCTTAGAAATCTCAATATTCCCAAACATCAATTTTCTGATTATTCTGAAATCCCTTTATAAGAACTTCTGTTCTTTATCCCAAATTATCAAGCATATTCTTTTAACTTCCTCTTTTTCCTTAATTTTCCAAAGAAATGGCAAATACCTCAAAGTCCTTTCCCCAAAAAGAAACTCCCTATGCCTCGTGATCGGCTGAAGAGGAAAATATTTCGTCTGCTGCTACTGAGGAAACGACACTGGAGCCCTTCTTGAAGATGTTCGTTTCTGCGGGGTGCCCGACCGGTGCTGATTTAAAGGTCGAGAAAACCTCCTCGGTACCGGGTCGGTGTGATCCGGTCTCGAGATATATATGCTCGGTCACCGATAGCTTCCTCTCCAAGGTCAAGAAGGATTGCAACTAGGTTGGTAAGCATGTGGTGGTGTGTAACGACCTGACTTGTTGTTGTAATAATTTATGTCATGTTCAGTGACTCAAGGTCCCGAGCAGCTTTGTAATGTGTATTATGACTTGCGTGTGTAATCGAGTTTGATTTCCGGAAGATTCAGAACTAAATTGAAAGAACAATTTTTATTTTTGAAGCTTAAATGAAAAGAGTAGAACGGAATTTGACTTTTGAGTAAACGATTCCGTAATGGAATTTTGATGATGTCAATAGCTTCGTATGGTAATTTCGGACTTAGACGTATATCCGGATTTGGATTTGGAAGTCCATAGGACAATTTGACGCATTTTGGCGAAAGTTGGAAAATGGAAGATTTTTAGAAAGTTTAACCGGGAGTTGACTTTATTGGTATCGGGGTTGAAATTCAATTCCGGAAATTGAAACAACTCCATTATATCATTTAGGACTCGTGTACAAAATTTGGGTTCATTCCGGATTGATTTGATAGGTTTCGGCATTGACTGTAGAATTTGGAATTCACTAGTTTTCATTAAGCTTGAATTGGGGTGCGATTCGTGTTTTAGTATTGTTTAATATAATTTGAGGCATCGACTAAGTTTGTGTCATGTTATGGGACTTGTTAGTATACTTGGTTGGGGTCTCATGGGGCTCGGATGAGTTTTGGAAGAGTGTTTGGAAGAGTTTGGTGTTTTGAGCATAAACATGTAATGATCTAAAGGTCAATTTTTAGTTCTACAGATCGAAATTTGATTTAGAACTTCCGGGAGTTTGATAATGAATTATAGGAATGATCTGGAATGTTTGGTCTAATTTAATCAAGTCGCGATTGGGTTTTTAGCGCGAAACTTGAGTTAATTATCTAACGAGCGAAATTGGTATCGCATTGAGCAAATGAGCTCTGAATTGAGTTTCGATTGAATGACTAGGTTTGTATTATTATTTTTGACTCATAGGAACAAGAATCGTCGAATTCCGAGTTCGTATGATGGAGTTAGAGCCTTTTTAGTGAAATTTTAAATTACTGGTGCAAGCAGGTTCTGGTGCAGACTTTTAGTGACAGGAAATTGACTTTTTACTGACGGCAAATGGGTTTATATTGAGCAGTTTTATTTTTTTAGCTCATTTCAACATTTTTGGAGCTAGGAAACTTGGATTTGGGCGATTTTTGAGAGGAATTTCACCAAATGGATTGGGGTAAGTGTTTCCTACCTGATTTTCATTATATTTTATGATTCCATGATTATTTTCATCTTTTATTAGTGAATCAATTGGAAGAAAATGAGATTTTTGCAAAATCTTTCAAAAACGATTCGTTATCGGAATTTGGTAAATTTGGTATGGTTGAACTCGTATCGGAATGAGTGTTCGAATTTCGTAAAAATTCTGTCGGGTTCCGAGAGCTGAGCCCCGCATTGACTTTTGGTTGACTTTTTAATGTGAAATTTTAAGTCGACGTTTTATTATCTGAAATTATTTTCAATAAATTTTAATGAAGTTATACAATTAATTTGGATAGATTTGAGTTGTTTGGAGGTCAATTAAAGCAAGAAGGCTATTTTGGAATATCGACCTAACTTCAAAGATGTAAGTATCTTGCCTAACCTTGAGTGGGGGAATTATGCCTTAGGCATTGAGTTGTATATGCCATTTGTGTAATGTGAAAGCCGTGTACGCGAGGTGACGAGTACGTACTTGATTTATATGTGTAAATTATGTCGGTTAAAATTCTTAGACACCCTTAAGTATTAAATTGAAAATTATTGGTACTTATTAAATCCTTTATTGTCATGCCTCATTCCTTGTTTTTCTAGTTTGTAATTTATATGATAATTTGGTGTGATTACCATTTGGATTTTTATGTGAATTTCGTGTGTTTGTTGATTTGACATTTCTTGAAAATAATCACATTATGGATTTTTCATCTGCAAATAATTAAGTAAATAAGTTTAAATTGAGGTGTTAATATATTTATCAAAATTTGGATTTAAGAAGAGGTTGTTCTTGCTGAGTTATTCTTCCGTCCTTGCTCTTATATATTTACTTTGGGACTACGAGGCGGTACCCTGGGAGACCCCATGTCTTGCATATTTACTTTGGGACTACGAGGCGTTTATTCGGGAGATCCCCCTGTACTGCATATTTACTTTTGGACTACGAGGCGTTTACTCGGGAGATCCCCCTATCTTGCATATTTACTTTGGGACTACGAGGCAGTACCTCGGGAGATCCCCCTGTTGAGCATTTACATTTGGGTTTACGAGGAGATACCTCGGGAACGCCCATGTTGTTTACCTCTATTTGTTGTGTTGTTGTCTTTCTGTAAATTCTCATTTGTTCACTTATCAGTCATTTCATTATATGATTTTGTTTTATGCTTTGTGAATTTTCTGTGCGGTTGTGATAGAGATATGAGTACGAGGTGCCGTGAGATATGAAAGTGGCTGAGACCCGAGATTTTTAGGATTTTGAGGTGAGGTGTCACCTGTGATTTTATTTGAAAGAATTATATTCGAAAGGTTCTTTTAAAAGAATTATATTCGAAAGGTTTTTATTTGAAAGAATTGTATTCGAAAGGTTTTTATTTGAAAGAATTATATTCGAAAGGTTTTATTTAAAAGAATTATATTCGAAAGGTTTTTATTTAAAAGAATTATATTCGAAAGATATTTATTTGAAAGAAATATATTGGGAGGTATTTACTTGAAAGATTTACATTTGTAAGATATTTATTTGGAGGAAGTATATTCGGGATATATTAAATTGAAAGAATTACATTCTAAAGATTTTTATTTGAAAAACTTATAGATAAAAGATGTATATTTTGAAGGACTTGTTTAATTGGTTGCACTTGTCTTTATAATTCACGTGAGCAATATTTATGGTATTTTTGCTGCCTTGTTGTTTATATCATTAGTTGGTTATTGTTGCTATCAGTGTTATCTGTTGTCTATTATTTTTGTATGCTATGTTGCACATATTATTTGACTAGTGAGTGTCTTGACTGTACCTCATCACTACTCCACCGAGGTTAGTCTTAATACTTACTGGGTACCGACTGTGGTGTACTCATACTACACTTCTGCACATTTTTGTGCAGAGGCAGGTATTGGAGATACCGTACTCGGGCAGAGTTAGTGTGTTGATCGCAAGGATTCAAGGTAGGGCTGCTTGGCCGTCGCAGTCCCTTGGAGTTTTTCCATTTTTATTGTATTGTCACTCTTATTCGAACAGTATTGTACACTCGATCCTTGAGATCATTGCATATATTCAGCTAGAGTTCGTGACTCAGTATTACCAGTCTTGGGAGGTTTTTTGTAAATTATTTCCGTTGTGGGTTTCGATTATCTATTTCAAAAAAATATGGCTTGAAATGTAATTGTAATCGGCTTACCTAGTCTTAGAGACTAAGTGTCATCACGACGCTTGTGGTAGGATTTTGGGTCGTGACATGGTGCCTACGCCCGAGGAAGCGATCACTACCCACATGGAGGTTTTAAGTGTCTACACTTATCCCTTCACGTTGGGCCCCTTGGATCCGGTCATCATCGCCTTCTGTAAGAGGTACGAGGTGACCCTCAGTCCAATTCATCCCTCTTTCTGGAGGATAGTAATTCTCCTTTGCTTCTTCATAAACAAAATTGAGGGGTGTCCCTTCACCATCGATCATCTCATGCATCTGTACAGTCCCCGACTCTATCAAGGGGGATTAATAAAACTTACCCGTCGGGCTAGTAAGGCCCCATTCTCGAGCATCGACAAGGATCGGGATCGAGGCTGGTTGGGTCGGTTCATTTGTGTGAAGGCCTCAGATTTAATCCCGGCCAAGGATATGCCATTTCCTGAGAAATGGAACATGAAAAGTAAGCATAACCTTGCCTTTACATTATTCTGTTTTAAGGCATCCTAGGATTTCGGTGTTATCGAAAAATTTCTCCCAAAGTAAGTAATTTAGATTATAGTTTGCCGAGGGTAGGCTTTAGAACCGTTTTTTTTTGAAGGCGTTGTTTTTATTACGGGTCTCGGACGTCTCCGAGCCGTGTTATATAGCTGTAGCCTTTTTAGTTCAGGTGTCTTACTTTCTCGAGTTATTCGGGCTTGCCTAAGATAACAATTCCCGAATGGGGATGGCCGTGGCCTTTGGAATTCGGGGGTTGCCTTATAGGTCTTATACTATCGAGGTCTCCGAGCCGTGTTAATATGGCCGTAGCCTTTTTAGTTCGGGTGTCGCCCAATGGGCTTGCTTTCCCGAGTTATCCGGGCTTGCCTAAGATAACAGTCCCCGAGTAGGAGCAGCTGTGGTCTTTGAAATTCAGGGGTTGCCTTATAGGTCTTATGCTCCCGAGGTCTAATAGCTTGGACTGTCCGAGTTTGTTTTCGGACGGCAGTCCCTGAGTGATTGTTCAAACTCGGGTTAAGGCGGCCCTTAGGCTCGAAACCTTCAGGGGATCGGAAGTAGGGAATTCCTTAAGAAATGCAAAGAAAAAAAAATTAAAGAACAAGATGTTTGCAAGGAGAGACTTCTCTTTATTCTTGTGCATAATAGTAATACACATGCTTTGTGTCAGGGTTTGAGTAGTCTATGTGGGCACGCTTTATTTAACCGTTTGTCCCTTACATTGAATCCTATCGATCGAGACCCTTCAATCTTGAGGACTTTTTCCATGCTAAAGTCGATATCAGAGGGTAACGCCCCCAGTGTTCGGGGTTGATCAAAGAGAGGCCTCAAATGCTGTTGTGATCATCTTCACCGGTTCATTACCGGCCTTCGATTCTAACTTAGCACGATTTACTTGTTGCCTCATTAAAAACCTTACCGTAAAACCCATTTGGGACAAAACCGGATATAACGACCCGAACGGTCGTTTGGAGAGTAATAGACTGGATCCCCTGTTAACTGTTTCCCCCGTATCTTCTTCTTCTTATGTGACTTGTCGGGAGGCTTTGTTTTTGGTTTTGGAGTGTTTTGGGACACTTAGTCCCTAAACGGAAGCTTAAGCCTTAGGATTTTGACCGTAGTTGGAACAGTATGAAGACGGCTCCGAAATGGAGTTCTGTCAGCTCCATTAGCTCCATTGGGTCATTAGCTCCGAAATGGAGTTCTGTCAGCTCCATTAGCTCCATTGGGTCAGCGGCCAGGTGTATTGCTTCAGAAGATAGATATTCCGGAGTGGAAATGGGAGTGAATCACTATGGATTTCGTTGTTGGGCTCCCACAGACTCAACGGAAGTTTGACACAGTTTGGATGATTGTGGATAGGCTGACCAAGTTAGCTCATTTCAGTCCTGTGATGACTACCTATTCTTCCGAGCAGTTAGCTCAAATTTATATTAGCGAGATTGTCAGGCTTCATAGTGTACCGGTATCTATCATCTCTGACTGGGGTATGTAGTTTACATCACGGTTCTGGAGGGATGTACAGCAGGAGTTGGGTACTCGGGTTGAGCTAAGCACCGTATTTCACCCTCAGATGGACGGACAGTTCGAGCGCACTATTTAGATACTGGAGGATATGCTCAGTGCGTGTGTGATAGATTTTAGAGGTTCTTGGGATCAATTCTTGCCACTTGCGGAGTTTGCCTACAAGAACAATTATCAATCGAGCATCCGGATGGCACCGTATGAGGCTCTGTATGGTAGGCGGTGTTGGTCTCCAGTGGGTTGGTTCGAGCCGGGTGAGGCTAGATTATTGGGTACAGACTTGGTTCAGGATGCCCTGGATAAGGTGAAGGTGATTCAGGATCGACTTTGCACAACCCAGTCCAGACAGAAGAGTTATGCGGATCAGAAGGTTCGCGATGTTGCATTCATGGTTGGAGAGCGGGTCTTGCTCCGGGTTTCGCCTATGAAGGGCGTTATGAGGTTCGGGAAGACGGGCAAGCTGAGCCCAAGGTTTATTGGTCCATTTGAGGTGTTGCGGAGAGTTGGAGAGGTTGCTTATGAGCTTGCCTTACCTCCCAGTCTAGCAGGAGTTCAGCCGGTATTTCATATTTCTATGCTCCGGAAGTATCACGGTGATCCGTCTCATGTTCTAGATTTTAGCTCAATCCAGTTGAACAAGGATCTATCTTATATTGAGGATCCAGTGGCTATTTTGGACAGGCAGGTTCGAAAGCTGAGGTCAAAGAACATTGCTTTCGTGAAGGTTCAGTGGAGGGGTCAGCCGGTCGAGGAGGCGACTTGGGAGACCGAGCAGGATATGCGCAGCCGTTATCCTCAGTTTTCACCACTTCAGGTATATCTTTAGGCTCGTTCGAGGACGAACGATTGTTTTAAGAGAGGGAGAATATAATGACCCGGCCGGTTATTTTTAGAGTAATAGCCCCGATCCCCTATTAACTTCTTCCCCCGTATCTTTTTCTACTTATGTGACTTGTCGGGAAGTTTTGTTTTTGGTTTTGGACTGTTTTGGGACACTTAGTCCCTAAACATAAGCTTAAGCCCAAGGATTTTGACCGTAGTCGGAACAATGTGAAGGCGACTCCGGAATGGAATTTCATCAGTTCCATTAACTCCGTTGGGTGATTTTGGACTTTGGAGTGTGTCCGGACTGTGAATTTGAGGTCTGTAGCTGATTTAGGCTTGAAATGGCGAAAGTCAAATTTTTGAAGATTTTGACTGGTAGTGGACTTTTTGATATCGGGGTCAGATTCCGATTCCGGAAGTTGGAGTAGGTCTGTAATGTCAATTATGACTTGTGTGCAAAATTTGAGGTCAATCAGATGTGATTTGATAGGTTTTGGCATCGGTTGTATAAATTTAAAGTTTCAAGTTCATTAAGTTTGAATTGGAGGGTGATTCGTGTTTTTAGCAGTGTTTGATGTGATTTGAGGGCTCGGATAAGTTTGTATGGTGTTTTAGGACTTGTTGGTATGTTTGGGTGAGGTCCAGGGGGCCTCGGGTGTGTTTCAGAAGCTTAACGGATTGAATTTGGACTTAGGCTAGTTGCTGAAGATTTTCTGCTTTCTGGTGTTTTTGCACCCGCGGAGGGGAGACCGCAGGTGCGAGATCACATGTGCGGAAGGAGGAGCGCAGGTGCGGTTTGGTAAAGCTTGGTCTGTGAGCGCAGGTGCATAACGGGAGCCACATCTGGGCATCCGCAGATGCGAAGGATTAACCGTAGGAGCGAAAAGGGGCGGCCTGGGCAGAGTCGCAGATGCAGAGGGTCGTCCACAGAAGCGGACCCGCAGGTGCGTGCCCTGGTCCACAGAAGCGGATCCTTGGACCTTAAGCCATCTCCGCACCTGCGATGGAAATTCCGCAGGTGCGGTGACATAGGTGCGAGATCGCTCGGCAGAAAAGAGGAAATTTCGAGGGTTTGGTCTCATTTTCATTTTGGGACTTTTAGAGCTTTGATTAGGGCGATAATTTGGGAAATTTTCAGAGGAAACTTTTGGATAACAATTCTTAACCCATTTATGGTTATATTCCACTAATCTATCATTAATTCCATCCTTTAATTTCAGATTTGGGTTGAAACATTTGGGAAAAATGGGAGAAGTTCTTCAAACAAATTTTTGAGTTTCGATTTGGTTATCGGATTTGGATAATTTTGGTACGAGTGAACTCGTGAGTGAATGGGTGTTCATATTTTATGACTTTTACCCAATTCCGAGACGTGGGTCCGGGTCGACCTTTTGGGACGATTTTTGAATTTGTTGTTAAAGTCTTGATTTCATGAATTAGATTAGTTTCTTATAGTTGTATTTATGGTATGTAATTGATTTTGGCTAGATTTGGGCCATTCAGAGTCGGATATTCGTGGAAAAGGCATTGTTACCGATTGATTGAGCTTGGTTCGAGGTAAGTGGCTTGCCTAACCTTGTGTGGGGGAAATCCCCTTAGGATTTGGTACTGTTGTGATATGTGAGCGCCGTGTATGTGAGGTGATGAGTGCGTACACGGGCTATTTATTGAAAAACCCGATTTATTTTACTGAGTAGGAACCTGCGTTTCCTTTAATTTGAGTTATACCGTTTAAATGAGTATTAGTCTATTTTCATTCTTAATTGAGCTATTCCGACATGCGTAGTTATCCTGTTTAGTCTAATATCACATGTCTACGTGCTTTAACTGCTTATTTGAACTCTGTGAAGCATGCCTAGTTGATTTCCTGCTTTTCTTTATTCTTTATCAGTCTTAACTGTAGAATTCTTGTTGTTAACTATGGTATTTATCGGTTGATATGTGTATTTACTTTTGAGACTACGAGGCGGTTCCTCGGGATTTCTTCCTGCAAATTTACTTTTGAGACGACGAGGCGGTTCCTCGAGAGTTCTCCCTGTATATTTACTTTTGAGACTACGAGGCGGTACCTCGGGAGTTTCCCTTGCACATTTACTTTTGAGACTACGAGGCGGTACCTCGGGAGTTTCCCTTGCACATTTACTTTTGAGACTACGAGGCGGTACCTCGAGAGTTCCCCTATATATTTACTTTTGAGACTACGAGGCGGTACCTCGGGAGTTCTCCCTGCTGTTTATCCCTGTGTGTTGCATTGTTATATCGATGTGTTTTCTTTTTTGTTAAATCCTAGTCTCTTATTATACTATTATATTTTCCTGCTTTATTTATTATATACCAGTGGGCCTGACCTGACCTCATCACTACTCTACCAAGGTTAGGCTTGGTACTTACTAGGTACCGTTGTGGTGTATTCATGCTACTCTTCTGCACATGTTTTTGTGTGCAGATCTAGGTACTTCTTATCAGCCCCGCTACTAGATGAGAGTGCTTGCTCTTGTACGGAGACTTCAAGGTACATCTGTCGCATCCGCAGACCTCGGAGTCCCCCCTCTATTCTCTCCTATGTCATTTACCTTCTGTACTTCTTTTGTTAGACTCTGGTGTATAGAGATACTAGTTCCCTTCTGTATCTTGTGACTTATGATGTTTCGGGTTTTGGGAAGATGGTGTATTTATAGAGTATTGGTTATTGTACATGCCGAGCAGCATTGTTACTAGTTATTCAGTTATCCACTGCTGATAGTTGCCAAGTTTTATTTACGTTATGTTATTTTCCGCAATTTGTTAGGCTTACCTAGTCGTAGAGACTAGGTGCCATCACGATGTTATACGGAGGAAGTTTGGGGTCGTGACAAGTTGGTATCAGAGCTCTAGGTTAATAGGTGTCGTGAGTCACAAGCCGGTTTATTAGAGTCTCGCGGATCGATACGGAGATGTCTGTACTTATCTTCGGGAGGCTATGGAACTGTTAGGAAACAATTATACTTCTTTGATTCCTTGTCGTGTGAAATTTGTTATAAAAAATTCTAAACTTCTGTATTCTATTCTCTCACAGATGGTGAGGACACGTACAAGAGGATCTGATGACCAGGCACCCACGCCCCCTGCTAGAGCCGTGAGAGGCTGGGGCCGGGGTAAAGGCCGAGGACGTCCACGCGGTGCAGCCAGAGCACCCGCACGAGCTGCTACAGAGGAGCCCCCAGTAGCTCCAGCTGGAGGGCAGGTACCTGAGGTGCCTATTGCTGCACCAGCTCTCCAGGAGACTCTAGCCCAGTTTTTGAGGATGTTCAGCATCTTAGCTCAGGCCGAATTGATTCCACTTGCTCCTACCATATCTTAGGCCTGAGGAGGAGCACAAACTCCCGTCGCCGGTACTCCATAGAAGCGGGCTCAGGTCGACCAGGCCCCAGAGTTCATCCCTATGCAGCCGGTAGCTCCGGTTCAACACGAGAGTAAGACGACCTCTTTTGAGGCGGAGCAGCTTAGACTTGAGAGGTACAAGAAGTACCACCCACCTACCTTCAGCGGATTGGCTACAGATGATGCTCAGGGTTTTCTGGAGGAGTGTCATTGTATTCTCCCTACTATGGGCGTAGCGGAGACGAGTGAGATTTCTTTTACCACCTTCCAACATAGAGGAGCAGCCTATGAGTGGTGGCATGCTTATGAGTTGAGTAGTCCAGATGAGGCAGCTTCACTTACATGGACTCAGTTCTTGGACATGTTTGTGAGAGAGTATGTCCCTTAGAGCCTCAGGGAGGCATGGCGTGCGGAGTTTGAGAAGCTGCGCCAGGGTGCTATGACTGTGTCAGAGTATGCAGTTTGTTTTAGTGATTTTGCCCGACATGCATCGGCCTTGGTTTCCACAGTTCGAGAGAGGGTTCGTTGGTTTATTGAGGGACTCCACCCCAGTATCCGGATTAGTATGGCCATGGAGTTGGAGATGGATATTTCTTATCAGCAGGTTGTGAGTATTGCCAGGATATTGGAGGGCATGCTTGCCCGTGATAGAGAGGAGAGGGAGGCCAAAAGGTCTCGAGAGTTTGGCACTTACAGCGGTACTCGTGCCCCAACTGCAGTTCGACATGGTAGGGGTTATGTGAGTCACCCCGCTCTTTCAGCTCTTCTAGCCTCCACTGGTGTTCCAGCCCCTACTAGGCCCGAGGAGCCTTATTATGCACCGCTAGTATCTAGTGTGCTTCCTGCACGGGGTGTTCCTAGCAGCCAGTCCAGCAGACCTGTACCGCATATTTCCCACAGCCACATCAGTAGCGAGGTTGTTTTGAGTGTGGAGACACTCGCCATATGGTGAGGGATTGCCCTAGACTTAGGAGGGGTGCACCTCCGCAGACTTCTCAGCTACCACGTGCTCCACTGGGTCCTCAGGCTATGATTCCAGCACTAACTACCGCCCCACCTACTCAGCCAGCTCGAGGTGGAGGTTGAGGTCGCCCTAGGGGGGAGGCCAGGCCAGATATTATGATCTTCCGGCTCGTACAAAGGCAGTTGCTTCCGACTCTATCATTACAAGTATTGTTCCAGTCTGTCACAGAGATGTGTCGGTATTATTTGACCCAGGATCTACATATTCCTATGTGTCCTCTTATTTTCCCCTGATTTGGGCGTATCTCGGGATTCTTTGAGTTTCCCTGTTTATGTATCTACTCCTGTAGGAGATTCTCTTATTGTGGACCACGTGTATTGGTCGTGTTTGATTGCTCTTAGTGGTTTTGAGACAAGAGATGATTTATTATTACTCAACATGGTAAACTTTGATGTTATCTTGGGCATGGATTGGTTATCTCCCCACTATGCTATTCTTGATTGTTATGATAAGACCGTGATGCTGGCTATGCCAGGTTTATCGCGAATCGAGTGGAGAGGTACCTTAGAGTATACTCTCAGCAGAGTTATTTCATTTCTTAAAGCTCAACGAATGGCTGAGAAGGGGTGTGACACGTATCTAGCTTATGTGAGAGATGTAAGTATTGATACCCCCACAATTGAGTCAGTTCCAGTAGTGAGGGACTTTCCGGATGTGTTTCTAGCTGATCTTCTGGGCATGCCGCCCGATAGAGATATTGATTTTGGCATTGATTTATTGTCGGGCACTCAGCCCATCTATATTCCTCTGTATCATATGGCTCCTCCTGAGTTGAAGGAGTTGAAGGAGCAATTGCAGGAGTTGCTTGATAAGGGCTTCATTTGGCCCAGTGTGTCACCTTGGGGTACTTATGTCTTGTTTGTGAAGAAGAATGATGGTTCTATGCGTATGTGCATTGATTATCGCCAGCTGAACAAAGTTACAGTGAAGAACAAGTATCCATTGCCTCGTATTGATGACTTATTTGACCAGTTACAGGGTGCTAGAGTGTTTCCCAAGATTGACTTACGTTCTGGCTATCAGCAGTTGAAGATTCGGGAGCCAGATATCTTGAAGACTGATTCCAGGACTCTGTATAGTCATTACGAGTTCCTTATGATGTCATTTGGGCTGACCAATGCCCCAACATCTTTTATGCACTTGATGCACAGTATGTTCTGGCCCTATCTTGACTCATTTGTCATTGTGTTTATTGACGACATTCTGGTGTACTCCCGGACTTGGGAGGATCATGAGCAGCACCTGATGACTGTGCTTCAGACCCTGAGAGAAAAGAGGTTATATGCAAAATTTTCAAAGTGTGAGATTTGGCTGGACTTAGTGGCATTCTTGGGTCATGTAGTATCGAGTGATGGGATCTAGGTGGATCTAAATAATGTGGAAGCAGTGCAGAGTTGGCCTAGACCATCATCAGCTATGGAGATCCGGAGTTTTCTTAGTTTGGCAAGGTATTACCGTCATTTTGTAGATGGATTCTCATCTATAGCAGCACCTATGACCAGGCTGACCTAGAAGGGTGCTCCGTTCAGGTGGACAGAGGAGTGTGAGAAGAGCTTTCAGAAGCTCAAGATAGCTTTGACTATAGCCCTAGTATTGGTATTGCCTACTGGTTCGTGGTCTTATACTGTATATTGTGATGCATCGCGGATTGGTCTCGGTGCGGTGTTGATGCAGGACGGTAGGGTGATTGCTTACGCGTCTAGACAACTGAAGGTGCATGAAAAGAACTATCCTGTCCACGACCTTGAGTTAGCATCTATTGTTCATGCTTTGAATATATGGCGGCACTATTTGTGTGGTGTTCCTTGTGAGATCTACACTGATCACCGGAGTTTGCAGCATCTGTTCAAGCAGAAGGATCTTAATTTGCATCAGAGAAGGTGGTTAGAGCTGCTTAAGGATTATGATATCACCATTTTGTACCACTCTGGGTAGGCCAATGTGATGGCCGATGCTTTGAGTCGCCGGCCAGAGAGTTTGGGGAGCTTAGCATATCTACCAGCAACAGAGAGGCCCATGGCGTTGGATGTTCTGGCCTTAGCCAGCCAGTTTGTGAGATTGGATATTTCTGAGCCGAGTCGAGTATTGGCTTATGTGGTCTCTCGGTCTTCTCTTTATGATCGTATCAGGGAGCGTCAATATGATGACCCCCATCTGCTTGTCCTTAAGGACACGGCCCAAAACAGTGATGCTAAAGAGGTCACTATTGGGGATGATGGTGCAGTGAGGATGCATGGCAGACTATGTGTGCCTAATGTAGATGGTTTGTATGAGTTGATTCTCCAGGAGGCTCACAGTTCGTGGTACTCCATTCATCTGGGTGCCTCGAAGATGTATCAGGACTTGAGGCAACAATACTGGTGGGGGAGGATGAAGAAGGACATAATGGAGTTTGTGGCTCAGTGTCTAAATTGCCAGCAGGTTAAGTATAAGCATCGGCGGCCAGGTGTATTACTTCAGAAGATAGAGATTCCTGAGTGGAAATGGGAGTGAATCACTATGGATTTCGTTGTTGGGCTCCCACAGACTCAACGGAAGTTTGACACAGTTTGGATGATTGTGGATAGCCTGACCAAGTCAGCTCATTTCATTCCTGTGATGACTACCTATTCTTTCGAGCAGTTAGCTCGAATTTATATTAGCGAGATTGTCAGGCTTCATGGTGTACCGGTATCTATTATCTCTGACTGGGGTATGCAGTTTACATCAGGGTTCTGGAGGGATATACAGCAGGAGTTGGGTACTCGGGTTGAGCTAAGCACCGCATTTTACCCTCAGACGGACGGACAGTTCGAGCGCACTATTTAGATACTGGAGGATATGCTCAGTGCCTGTGTGATAGATTTTGGAGGTTCTTGGGATCAGTTCTTGCCACTTGCGAAGTTTGCCTACAAGAACAATTATCAGTCGAGCATCCGTATGGCACTGTATGAGGCTTTTATGGTAGGCGGTGTTGGTCTCCAGTGGGTTGGTTCGAGCCGGGCGAGGCTAGATTATTGGGTACAGACTTGGTTCAAGATGCCCTGGATAAGGTGAAGGTGATTCAGGATCGACTTTGCACAACCCAGTCCAGACAGAAGAGTTATGCGGATCAGAAGGTTCGCGATGTTGCATTCATGGTTGGAGAGCGGGTCTTGCTCCGGGTTTCGCCTATGAAGGCCGTTATGAGGTTCGGGAAGAAGGGCAAGCTGAGACCAAGGTTCATTGGTCCATTTGAGGTGTTGCGGAGAGTTGGAGAGGTTGATTATGAGCTTGCCTTACCTCCCAGTCTAGCAGGAGTTCAGCCGGTATTCCATGTTTCTATGCTCCGGAAGTATCACGGTGATCCGTCTTATGTTCTAGATTTCAGCTCAATCCAGTTGAACAAGGATCTACCTTATGTTGAGGATCCAGTGGCTATTTTGGACAGGCAGGTTCGAAAGCTGAGGTCAAAAAACATTGCTTCCGTGAAGGTTCAGTGGAGGGGTCAGCCGGTCGGGGAGGTGACTTGGGAGACCGAGCAGGATATGCGCAGCCGTTATCCTCAGTTTTCACTACTTCAGGTATATCTTTAGGCTCGTTCGAGGACGAACGATTGTTTTAAAAGAGGGAGGATGTAACGACCCGGCCGGTCATTTTTAGAGTAATAGCCCCGATCCCCTATTAACTTCTTCCCCCGTATCTTTTTCTGCTTATGTGACTTGTCGGGAAGTTTTGTTTTTGGTTTTGGACTGTTTTGGGACACTTAGTCCCTAAACATAAGCTTAAGCCCAAGGATTTTGACCATAGTCGTAACAATGTAAAGACGACTCCGGAATGGAGTTTCATCGGTTCCATTAACTCCGTTGGGTGATTTTGGACTTTGGAGCGTGTCCGGACTGTGAATTTGAGGTCTGTAGCTGATTTAGGCTTGAAATGGCGAAAGTCAAATTTTTGAAGATTTTGACTGGTAGTGGACTTTTTGATATCGGGGTCGGATTCTGATTCCGAAAGATGGAGTAGGTCTGTAATGTCAATTATGACTTGTGTGCAAAATTTGAGGTCAATCAGACGTGATTTGATAGGTTTCGGCATCGGTTGTAGAAATTTAAAGTTTCAAGTTCATTAAGTTTGAATTGGAGGGTGATTCATGTTTTTAGCAGTGTTTGATGTGATTTGAGGGCTCGGATAAGTTTGTATGGTGTTTTAGGACTTGTTGGTATGTTTGGGTAAGGTCCAGGGGACCTCGGGTGTGTTTCAGAAGCTTAACAGATTGAATTAGGACTTAGGCTAGTTGCTAAAGATTTTATGCTTTCTGTGTTTTTGCACCCGCGGAGGGGAGACCGCAGGTGCGAGATCACATGTGCGGAAGGAGGAGCGCAGGTGCGGTTTGGTAAAGCTTGGTCTGTGAGCGCAGGTGCAAAATGGGAGTCGCATCTGGGCATCCGCAGATGCGGAGGATTGACCGCAGGAGTGAAGAGGGGCGGACTGGGCAGAGTCGCAGATGCGGCGGGTCATCCGCAGAAGCGGACACGCAGGTGCGTGCCCTGGTCCGCAGAAGCGGATCCTTGGACCTTAATCTATCTCCGCACCTGTGATGGAAATTCTGCATGTGCGGTGATGCAGGTGCGACTGGTTGTCCCTAGGTGCGAGATCGCTCAGCAGAAAAGAGGAAACTTCGAGGGTTTGGTCTCATTTTCATTTTGGGACTTTGAGAGCTCAGATTTGGGCGATAATTTGGGAGATTTTCAGAGGAAACTTTTGGGTAACTATTCTTAACCCATTTATGGTCATATTCCATTAATCTATCATTAATTCCATCATTTAATTTTGGATTTGGGCTTTAAAATTTGGGGAAAATGGGAGAAGTTATTCAAACAAATTTTTGAGTTTCGATTCGAATTTGATTCCGAGACGTGGGCCCGGGTAGACTTTTTGGGACGATTTTTGAAATTTTTGTTAAATCTTAATTTCATTAATTAGATTAGTGTATATTAGTTGTATTTATGATATGTAATTATTTTTGGCTAGATTTGGGCCATTCGGAGTCGGATATTTGTGGAAAAGGCATTGTTACCGATTGATTGAGCTTTGTTCGAGGTAAATGGCTTGCCTAACCTTGTATGGGGAAAATCCCCTTAAGATTTGGTACTGTCGTGATATGTGAGCGTCGTGTACGTGAGGTGGCAAGTACGTACGCGGGCTATTTGTTGAAAAACTCGATTTATTTTACTGAGTAGCAACCTATGTTTCCTTTAATTCGAGTTATACCGTTTAAATGAGTATCAGTCTGTTTTCATTCTTAATTGAGCTATTTCGACATGCCTAGTTATCCTGTTTAGTCTAATATCGCATGTATACGTGCTTTAACTGCTTATTTGAACTCTGTGAAGCATGCCTAGTTGATTTCCTGCTTTTCCTTTTTCTTTATCAATCTTAATTGTATAATGCTTGCATTTAACTATGGTATTTATCGGTTGAGCCGTGTGTTTACTTTTGAGACTACGAGGCGGTTCCTCGGGAGTTCTCCCTGCATACTTACTTTTTTGACTACGAGATGGTTCCTCGGGAGTTCTCCCTGCACATTTACTTTTGAGACTACGAGGCAGTTCCTCGGGAGTTCTCCCGGTATATTTACTTTTGAAACTACGAGGCGGTACCTCGGGAGTTATCCTTGTGTATTTACTTTTGAGACTACGAGGCGGTACCTCGAGAGTTCTCCCTGCATATTTATTTTGGGACTATAAGACGGTATCTCAGGAGATCCCATGCTGTTTATCCCTGTGTGTTGCATTGTTATATCGTTGTGTTTTCTTTTTTGTTAAATACCAGTCTCTTATTATACTGTTATATTTTCCGGCTTTATTTATTATATACCAGTGGGCCTGACCTAACCTCATCACTACTCTACCGAGGTTAGGTTTGGCATTTACTGGGTACCGTTGTGGTGTAATCATGCTACTCTTCTGCACATGTTTTTGTGTGCAGATCTAGGTACTTTTTATCAGCCCCGCTACTAGCTGAGAGTGCTTGCTGTTGTACGGAGACTTCAAGGTACATCTATCACGTCCGCAAACCTCGGAGTCCCCCCTCTATTCTCTCATATGTCATTTACCTTCCGTACTTCTTTTGTTAGACTCTGGTGTATAGAGATACTAGTTACCTTCTGTAGCTTGTGACTTATGATGTTTTGAGTTTTGGGAAGATGGTGTATTTATAGAGTATTGGTTATTGTACATGTCGAGCGACATTGTTACTAGTTATTCAGTTATCCACTATTGTTAGTTGCCAAGTTTTATTTCTGCTTTGTTATTTTCCGTAATTTGTTAGGCTTACCTATTTGTAGAGACTAGGTACCATCACAAAGTTATACAGAGGGAGTTTGGGGTCGTGATACCGGTTCAAGAGAAAAAGAGTGCAATGCTTGCTTTCAGACCTAAAATCTCATATTGTCCCTTGTTGGCTACCCGCACGCGTTAGTTGAAAATGTAAATTAAAGAAAGAACGGGGCCGTACTTTAGCAGTAATATCGCTTCATGTGAATTATATTCCAGTTGTTCGGTAGTTGCTCGCTTCTCATTGTTCCGAGTTTGTAGGATCCTTTTCCGGTGATCTCGATAGTTTGGTACGACCCTTCCAAGTTCGGTCCCAATTTTCCTTCGTTTGGGTTTCGGGTGCTCAGTTTGACCTTTCTTAGTACCAAGTCCCCAGTATTGAAATGTCGAAGGTTGACCCTTCGATTGTAATACCTTTCGATCCGCTATTTTTGGGCGGCCAACCGAACAAGGGCGGCTTCGCGCCTTTCATCTAATAGCTCCAGGATTGTACTCATAGCCTCGTCGTTTGATTCCTTTGTTGCGTATCAGAATCTGATACTTGGTTCTTACCTCGACCGGTATCAAAGCTTCGGCGCCATAAGCCAAAGAAAATGGGGTAGCTCCGGTGCTGGACTTCGAGGTCGTACGGTATTGTCATGACCAAAATCTCCCTCCGTTGGATGTCGTGATGGCACCTAGTCTTAGGGACTAGGTAAGACTAACATTTACTGAAATAATAACAATATTAATTAACGATGGACAAATGCGAAGTAGAAATCTCTATACAATACTTACAATCCCAAAAACCGGTAGTACAAGTCATAAGCTCTACTAAGTTACTAGAAAGCCTATAAGTACAACTGTTTTGAAGTAGAGATAAAACAGTGCAAGTACAATATCAGAAGGTGACTCCAAAGCCTGCGAACACAACAACAGGTTTCCCTTGAATCTCCACAGCAAGATCCGTACAGCTAGCTAGCAGTCAACTGACTCTAAATTTACCTGGTTCTGCACAAAAATGTGCAGAAGTATAGTATGAGTACACTACAGTCAGTACTCAGTAAGTATCAAAACTAACCTCGGTGGAGTAGTGACGAGGTACAGTCAAAACACTTACTAGTCAAATAACCTGTGCAATATAGCATACAAAAATAATCGAAAATAAATAGCAGTGATAGCAACAATAATCAACTAGTGATATAAACAGAAAGGCAGCAAAAATACCATAATCATTACTCAGACGAATAAGAAACACAAGTACAACCAATTAAACAAGTCCTTCAAATATAAATCTTTCACATATAATTCTTTCGAATAAACACCCTCCAAATATATTTCTTCAAATAAGTATCCTTCGAATATAAAACTCTTTCAAATAAATATCTCATATCATAATTATAAAATACGGTTCTCAACTCCTTTTCATATATTCACGGCACCTCGTGCCCATATCTCTATCACAACCGCACGGACAACTCTCGTGCCAAATATGTCAATACATAAAATCCGCACGATTAATTTATTTTCAATAAAGTAAGGTTTCAATTTTTAAACCAAGTAAGAATTCAACAAAGAAATGAGTTTATTTTAGAATTAGTTTGAGTGAAGAAAATGACATTTCAATTTAAATAAAACATCAGATAAGCTACTGATTTGGATGTAAAACTTATCATATTAAAAGATAATAGTAATTTCTTTTATTAAAATCAAATCAATCATCAAGAATAAGTATAAACCAGAAATACAAATCCTCAAAAGTCTCGTACGAAAAAGCCAAAGCCAACACAACACTACAAGCAATACAAAACACTTAATATTAAGTCAAATAATACATCACGGAAAACACATGAGATTACATAATCCGGAAAAATGAAATAATCGAAGGCAAGTGCAACCATAGAGAAATATCAACAAAAAGGACACTCCCGAGGTACCGCCTCGTAGTCCCAAATGATAAATAAATTTCAACAAACAACAAATGCCCCCAGGCCATCACAACTCATCACAAATATATCCCTGACATAGCCCACCTTGTCTCGCCACGTGCGCAATAATAAAGTAAATGCCCCCTTGTCTCGCCACACGCACATAATAATATTCCCACCTTGTCTCTCCACATGCGCAAACCCACATATATAGCCCGCCTTGTCACGCCGCATGTGCATATATCAATAGTAACAATAGCACGGCAGAAACCTCGTGCAAACACACGAACAGACCTCTCAACAATATCACAAGCCAATATCACAACATCTCATGAATTGCACCTCAAGTGCTCATGTCACGACCCAAAATCTCTCCTGTCGTGATGGTGCCTATTTCAATATTAGGCAAGCCGACAATCTCAATAAACCACCATATCTTTTAAATTCGAAATCATAATAATTAAATTCAGCAGAAGAAATCTCACAAATACAAATATAACACTCCCAAAACCCGGTGTCACTGAGTACATGAGCATCTAAATGAATACAAAGTCTGACTGATAAAATCACTGTCTGAAAATATAGAACAGTACAATAACTAAAAAGGAAGGGAGTCAAAGTCTGCGGACGCCAAGCGGCTACCTTGATAATCTCCACGGAATAAATTCTGAAATCTAGCAATTGTCGTATCCGGGAGCACCTGGATCTGCACACGAGGTGCAGAGTGTAGTATGAGTACAACCAACTCAATAAGTAACAAGACTAACCTCTGGGCTGAAAGTAGTGACGAGCTCCGCAGGTACAGTCCAGTATAAATAATGGTACAAAAATGTAGGCATGCTTTCAAGTTCAACAGTTAAACTCAGTACAAGTGAAATAGATCAATACTGCATGATATGAGGAATATGACATCTCAGTAGAAAGACCTCATGTAAATACTGGTCACAAATCATTCGGTCACTCGGTACTGTTTTTGGCCAATTCCGCCTAGGGATATTCCATCCTGTATATATATATATATATATATATATATATATATATATATATATATATATATATATATATATATATAGACACACACACACACACACACACACACATCGACTAACAGTCAGTCTCTCAGCACAATATAAGGTCAATCCAGCCCTAGGAAATTTATTCCCAAATGTAAATGATACGGACAAGATCCATGTCCAGGTAAATACATCACAATATAAATAAGTAAGGCAAGTCCATGCCCTGGAAAAATCCATCACGAATATATATAATTATCTACGCTCACTGGGGGTGTGTACGGACTCCGAAGGGGATCCTTCAGCCCAAGCCTGAAATAAAGCCAATATGGCCTACTGCAGGCGGGCAGTCCCGATCCGTATAATAATAAAGCCTATATGGCCTGTTGCAGGCGGGCAACCCCGATCCATAAAATAGTAAAGCCTATAAGGCCTGCTGCAGGCGGGCAACCCCGATCCATAAAATAGTAAAGCCTATAAGGCCTGCTGCAGGCGGGCAACCCCGATCCATAAAATAGTACAACCTATAACGCATGCTGCAGGCAGGCAACCCCGATCCATATAGTAATCATATATGTAAAGCCAATATGGCCTGCTGCGGCACACAGCTTGATCCCATAGATATCCTCACAATGGACGAATATGACTTAGTGTGAAATGTATATTTTTGAAACAATTAATTCAATAACAACACGACCCCATGGGTCCCAAAATATTAGCACGTAGCCTAAACATGATCTTTAATAAAAGTCCCAGCTCAATTTCCCTAACACGTGGAGGATACACGGATAATAACATGGTTCTTTAATTTTTTAACTCCACAAAATTTATTTAAGTCACAATTTCAATGGTGCACGTCCACACGCTCGTCAACTATCATGTGCGTCACCTCCAAACAATTTATATAATACCAAATTCAGGGATTCATATCCTCAGAACCAAGTTTAGAAATGTTACTTACCTCGAACAAGACGAATCCAATGTCGAACAAGCTAAACAATGCTCCAGAAATTCCATTCTGCGCGTATCAACTCCTGAACGGCTCGAATCTAGCCACAATAAATTTGATCCTGTCCACACAATTTATAAGAATTAATTCCATATCAAAATACTAATATTTTCCCACAAAATCCAAAATTACACTCAAAACATTGCCCATGGGGCTCACGTCTCGGAATCCGACGAAACTCACAAAATCTGACAATCCATCCAATTACAAGTTCAACCATACAAAGTTTACTCAAATCCGACATAAACTCGATTCTCAAATATTCAAATTAAACCAAGAGGGTTTTCACAATTTTCCAACTTAATTCACTAATTAAATGTTAAAAACAACTATGGATTCGGGTAATTTGACCAATATTGAGTTAACAACACTTACCCCGTTGTTTTCCTTGAAAATCTCCCAAAACTCGCCTCTTCCCGAGCTCCAAATCGGTAAAAATGGAAAATGGGAGACGAAGTCCCATTTTCAGAACTTAAACTCTCTGCCCAGTCATTTCTTCTATGCGATCGCGGACCAAGTCCCGCGATCGCGAAGCACAACATTTCCACTGCCCAAAATAACCCTATGCGATCACGTACAAGGTCATGCGATCGCGACGACCAAAATACACTGCCCCCAAAACTTCTCTAAGCAACCTCACCATAACACACGCGAATGCGAAGCACGAGCTTCCCAAGCCTACGCGATCGCGGACAGACCACGCATTCGCATAGAACAATGCTCGCGAACCCCAGCTGCCTCAACTCCTCTTCGCGAACGCGGCTTGATCCACGCGTTCGCGATGCATTCCTTCTTACGAGCTATGCGATCGCATACAAAAAAACTCAGCAACCCCCAATTAACCCTACGCGATCGCACACCTTCTCACGAGATCGCGTAGAAGGAAACCAGATACAGATATAAGAAAATTCAAGCAAAATTCCAAGTCCAAAAATTGATCCATTAAC
The DNA here is from genome assembly GCF_000715075.1 of Nicotiana tabacum. Taxonomy (NCBI): domain Eukaryota; kingdom Viridiplantae; phylum Streptophyta; class Magnoliopsida; order Solanales; family Solanaceae; genus Nicotiana; species Nicotiana tabacum. Next base: position 5,715,941 of record NC_134090.1, read on the forward strand.
CATCCGAAACTCACCAGAGTCCCTCGGGACCTCAACCAAATACACCAACAATTCCTAAAACATCATACGAACTTAGTCGAGCCCTCACATCACATCAAACAACATCAAAAACACAAATCGCACTCCAATTCTAGCCTAATGAACAACTAACAATTTTTAACTTCTACCTTCAATGTCGAAACCTATCAAATCAAGTCCGATTGACCTCAAATTTTGCACACAAGTCGTAAATGACATAATGGAGGTATTCTAATTTTCAAAATTGGATTCCGGCCCCGATATCAAAAAGTCAACTCCCCGGTCAAACTTCCAAACTTAAATTTTTATTTTAGCCATTTCAAGCCTATGTTAGCTACTGGCTTCCAAATAATTTTTCGGACACACTCCTAAGTCCAAAATCACCATACGGAGCTATTGGATTCATCAAAACTCTATTCAGGGTCGTTTACACATAAGTCGACATCCAGTCACTATTTTAACCTAAGCTTTAAGCCTTGGATTTCATTCTTTCAAATTAACTCCGAAATACCTGAAAACCAAAACCGATAATTCACACAAGTCATAATACATCGTATGAAGGTATTCAAGACTTCAAATAGTAGAAAGGAGCATAAATACCCAAAACGACCGTCGGGTCGTTACATTCTCCCCCAATTAAACATACGTTGGTCCTCGAACGTGCCAAGAGTTATTTCCAACCATCAAATCACTATTCCATCTTACCACGCACGTACCCGGGGGTGATCCCACACCACCCTATTCCATATAGGCATGACATCACAACACAATTGAAGATCATTACTTTAACCTTAGTCCGTAAAACCCTTGGAATTCAGTTCCCAACATTCTGAATTTCTTACAAGACCCGAATCTCACACTTACACACTATATAAGTCTGAACAAGCTTCATCGAGCCATAACCATATCCACGGATACAATCACATAACATACTACACCACTTGCATGCTCGTAGCACCATTTTTGATCACAGTAACTACTCCAAAACCAACCGATACTGATATTAAACCCCATATCAAACAAAACCTCATTCCAAAACCTTCGTACACTACTGATAATGAATGAAACACGCATAAATCTCATGACCCTCTTATCAGATCAACAAGTCATGGAGCTTTCTCGCCCCAACTATAACCATAATCACTTCCTAAAACATCATACGAACTTAGTCGAGCCCTCAAATCACATCAAACAACATCAAAAACACAAATTGCACTCCAATTCAAGCCTAATGAAAATTTAACAATTTCCAACTTCTACCTTCAATGCCGAAACCTATCAAATCAAGTCCGATTGACCTCAAATTTTGCACACAAGTCATAAATGACATAATGGAGGTATTCTAATTTTCAGAATTGAATTCCGGCCCAGATATCAAAAAATCAACTCCCCGGTCAAACTTCCAAACTTAAATTTCTATTTTAGCCATTTCAAGCCTACTTTAGCTACGGGCTTCCAATTAATTTTCTGGACACGCTCCTAAGTCCAAAATCACCATACAGAGCTATTGGATTCATCAAAACTCTTTTTCGGGGTCGTTTACACATAAGTCGACATTCGGTCACTATTTTAACTTAAGCTTTAATCCTTGGATTTTATTCTTCCAAACTAACTCCGAAATACCTGAAAACCAAAACCGACAATTCACAAAAGTCATAATGCATCATATGAAGGTATTCAAGACTTCAAATAGTAGAAAAGAGCATAAATACCGAAAATGACCGTTCAGGTCGTTACAGCTCAACTATCACAACATATCACAAATTGCACATCCAGTGCTCAAATATTACAACTTGCTGATCATGCCGAACTATGCCTTATAAAAAGGACAAGCGGTCATCGCAACTATATCCCGGCTAATAAGTCCGGAGTCAAATCCCACAGGGAATTAACCTATCAACCACAACTGCTAGACTAGCACAAATTCACGCAATCAATCTTTAGAAATATTTAAATAACATTTTGGATGTTTATTAACTAAATATTACGTAATGAAAATGCAATAATAAATAACTAAATACGAACGGTTTGTAAACAAGAATTAGAATGATCTAAGGTTGTGATTTCCCTTATTGTCGGAATCTTTTCCTCTACGTTCTCTATAAATTCGCCTAAGTCTTCTCTATCGATCACGAGTACTATGACTGTCGTAACTCTCTCCCGAGTAATTACCACAATTTACTAGACATATTCTCCCAAATTACGCTAGCTGGCATTAAGTACGGCTCACTCAGATCGCACCAAGGTTTCGTTATCCCTAATCCCACCTTTAAATCCTTCGTATTGATCCCTCATATATGTTAGGAGTGATGTTGTTCAATAACTACATAAATATGCACTCTCTCCCGAGTAATACATACTAAATAGGCACAGCTAATTGAGGGGCCTTCAATCAACCACATGAATAATATAGTTGAATAAATAGAGAAAATACTATGGCAAATTTATATTAACGTAACAAGAAAATCATCCTTCAATAGGTTCCATCAAAACTCTAGATTAGGAATTTAGCTACTCATACTCATAGTAACAATATCCCAAATATTTTTCATAATTCAATTACAAAGTAAAGATGAAAGGATGTAGAAATCGATGATTCTAACTCCCAATGGGTGATTCCACAAGCTATTCTTGCCTCCGGTTGCAAAAGTCCTCCAAAAGAGGCATTTCTAGGTCTATTTATATGTGTAGGAAAAAACCTAAACGTGTAGGCAAAGTCCTAGTCAAACCCAGAGACGAAATAAGTCTTCAAAACTCAGACTGTGCACGCCCAGACCTGGCCTCACGGGGCCTAACGCCTGGTGGACCTCGCCCCAGGCCTAGCGTCGCCAGGTATAAGGCCTGGCCAAGCTCGCCTTCTGCCCCGCCTCGCCAGGTCTCTCGCCAGCTACAAGCCTGGCGTCGCCAGGTATAAGGCCTGGTGTAGGCCTGGCTTCACCAGGTATAACGCCTGGTGTAGGCCTGGCTTTCCCAGCTTCTCCTTTTCAACTGCTCCCGAGCACGCTTTCGACTTTTAAGTATCCCTTTTGCTCTACTTTCATCTCCAATTCACCTACACATAAAATGGACTTCATTATGAGCAAATAAAGTGTAATTTATCATTAAAGCGTATAAAATGCAAGGCGAATAATGTGCTGAATCACGAATTATAGCCACACATCAATACCCCACACTTAAACATTTCTCGTCCTCGAGCAATCAAACTACACTTATAGACACAACCTATTAAGCAATTCCTTTAACTCATTATACCAAGAATCTTTAAAATAGTTCAAGCACAAAGGTGTGGCATCCTCGCCTCAAGATTTGACTCACAAATACCATGCCTTATTCACAATTCACTTACTTACTCTAACATGGAGGTCAACGACATTACCTTTCCTTTATAAATCATGTGCCTCACTCAATCAATGAGCTTAGTTCCACACACAATGAATTTTTAGAACATAGGAACTCAAGATAGACAAAATTCACTCGCTCTCAGAAATAATATTCATATGCCACAAATGATACACCATAGGCTTGCCCGTAGTGTAATACTCTTCTAATCGAGTTTATTCAGTCTAAGATCAAGTAGGATTTCATTGGCTGTAATGTAGGATTTGGGTCGGGTAGGATATATTTGGATATGAGCGACTACACCTCCCTTAAGCACTTTAATACATATACTTTAATACACAGTCCATACTTATGTCAAACCAAACATTCCACCTTCACTTCAATTTATATTACCCCATATTTCTTTAAGCACAAGTATATTACTAGCCACCATCATCAAGACTTATTTTTCATACAATACACTATTATCAATTTTTTTTCCACTCTTTTTTCCCCCTTCAAGTGGCTTTTATTGACAACTTTTTTTTTCTTCAAAACAATGCACCTTTCTCCTTATTTCAATTGTTCCACTCAAAAGCCAACCCACCACCCCAAACTTTAACTTTTTCATAATTCATCACAATAAGTACTCATGAGAGGTGACAAGGTTCAATTATATGGTCTATTAAAACAAAGGGGTATGACTTGTAATGTGGTTACCAAAGAAACAGGATTAGCAGCTCAACGGGGTTAACTATGATAAATAACACTTAGGTGGGTAAACTTTATATATCTGGCTTAACAAAGAAATGCCTATATCACTTAATAGACTAAACAATACTACTATTTCGCTTCACACACACACGGGGCAAGTTCTAGACATCAAATACAATGCATAGATTATATACAAAACCTCACACAGACATGGCACATAACTCACTCAGGATTGGTTTCATCGTAACACCCCAGTCAAAGCAGTTAAGCAAAATTAGGAATCTACGATTTAAGGTACTTATGCTAGAGTCAAAAACCGAGCCTAAGCGACACAACCATAGTACTAACTATTCTCAAGGCATAACAAAGCTCAGAGATATTGCTGCAATTAAATGCATAGCCCCTTGGTTCCTACTCCTAAAAATTAAAACTAACTACACCCGGTTCAACTAAAACCCTTGGAAACGAACCGTGGCCTAAAGAAAAACCAAGGGAGAATTACTACACTACCTAAAAAAAAAACTTTTTGGTATTTTTCTCTAGACTTACTTCCCTCAAGAAAACTGTCTAGGAGATCCATCATCGGGAAGAGTCCAGTTTCTCTCTCTCTCTCTCTCTCTCTCTCTCTCTATATATATATATATATATATATATATATATATTCTAACTAAAACAAATAACAAAAACAAATTCTTAAAACAAATAACTAAAACAATTATCTAACGAAAACGACACTTACTAAAACAACAAAAACAAGCAACTACAAGTAATTTCTACAAGTCCCCACCCCACACTTAGATCATGCATTATCCTCAGTGCATGCACAAATTGACAAAACAAGAAAAATGAGTAGGGTGCAAGGAAACTCCCTGATCAAACTGCGTCCTCATCCTCTGAGGCTCTCCACTCTTCATCCTGTGCTTCCTCCTCCTCCTCCTCCTCATCATCGTGCTAAGTACCTGGCCTCAACCCATGCGACGCCAGGCTTAGCGCCTAGTTTCCTTCATGTGACGCTGAAAACTCTGCTCGACTTGCCCAAAATCACCTGCAAACTTGTTAGTACCTAAAAATGAAAAGAAAAATTCTAACTATACTAAAAATCAACTACGAATTGGGTTGCCTCCCAACTAGCACCTCAGTTAACGTCGCAGCACGACGAATACAACATTACAACATTATAATGGGTTGCCTCCCATGAAGCGCCTGATTTAACGTCACAGCACGATGCAGATAATGGCACTTAAGACTCGCTTAACCTTGGTGGCTCGAGCAAATGAGTCACCGACACTACTTTCGCATATTCCATGCCCAAATAATGTTTTAACCTGTGCCCATTAACTTTAAACGTGTGAGAGTCATTTGCTGCAGCAATCTCTATGGCTCCGGTCGGGTGAATCTCTACCACACTAAATGGTCCTGACCATCTTGACTTTAATTTACCCAGAAATAACCTCAATCTTGAATTGTATAGCAATACCATATCTCCGGGTTTAAAACTCCGCTCATGAGTATTTTTATCATGCATCATTTTCATTCTCTCCTTGTATTATCTTGTGCTCTCAAAAGCGTGGTAACGAAACTCATCAAGTTAGTGCAACTCTGTGACTCTACTTGTACCCGCAGCTTTTATATCGAGATTCAACTGCCTCAATGCCCACAAAGCTCTATGCTCCAACTCCACCGATAAGCGACACACCTTCCTAAACACCAATTTATATGGCGACATGCCAATCGGAGTTTTGAAAGTGGTATGATAGGCCCAGAGTGCATCATCTAACTTTCTCGCCCAATCCGTTCTTGTAGCATTCACAGTCTTTGTCAAAACGCTCTTTATCTCTCTATTCGAGACTTCCACTTACCCACTCGTTTGTGGATGATATGGGGTGGTAACCTTGTGGCATACATCATACTTTCTAACAACTTTGCGAAGGCTCGATTGCAGAAGTGAGTGCCTCCGTCACTGATTATTGCCCTTGGAGTGCCAAATCGGGTGAATATATTCTTTCTCAAAAACCCAATTACCCCCTTTGCATCATTTGTAGGGAGCGCTGCAGTCTCCACCCATTTTGAAACATAGTCCACATCTACGAGTATGTACATGTTGTCGTATGAGCTGATGAAAGGCCCCATGAAATCGATTCCCCATACATCAAACACTTCTACCTCCTGAATTGGGTTCATAGGCATCTCATGTCGGCGGGAAATATTCCCAGTTCGTTGGCATTCGTCACAACCCTTCACCCATAAGTGTGCATCTTTGAACTATGTCGGCCAGTAGAAGCCCGACTCTAGCACTTTCGCAGTTGTCCTTACTCCCCCGAAATGGCCACCATATGGTGATGCGTGACAAGCCTGTAAAATAGAAGATTGGTCTATCTCGGGGATACATCTCCGGATCATGTTATCAACACAAATCCTGAACAAATAAGGCTCATCCCAATAATACATGTGACAGTCACAAAAGAACATTTTATTTTGAACATAGGAAAGGTCATAGGGAACAATACCGCTTGCCAGGTAGTTTGCAATGTCCGCATACCATGGCGCTACCTCAAGACTCATGGCTAGTAGTTGTTCATCCGGGAAAGTCTCCACAATTTCTTCCCCCTTAACCTTCTTTTCGGCTCCTTCCAGCCTAGACAAGTGATCAGCCACTTGGTTCTCCGTTCCCTTTCGGTCACGGATTTCCAAGTCAAATTCTTGCAGTAGTAGCACCCATCGAATCAGGCACGGCTTTGACTCCTTCTTATCAATTAGGTACATGAGAGTAGCATGGTCAGTATAAACAATTACCGTCGAGCATATCAGGTATGACCTGAATTTGTCAAATGCAAACACCACTCCTTCTCGGTCACTGTGTAATTTATTTGGGCACCACTCAAAGTTCTACTTGCATAATATATTGGATGCATGACTTTGTCTTTGGTCTGCCCAAACACTGCTCCCACAGCATAGTCGCTTGCATCACACGTCAGCTCAAACGGTTGCTCCTAGTCAGGTGCAACTATGATGGGTGTTGTCACTAGCCTCTTCTTCAATTCCTCAAAAGCTACCCTGCAATCATTAGAAAACACAAAAGGATGATCTTTTTCAAGCAATTTACACAAGGGGTTAGCAATTTTGGAAAAATCTTTTATAAACCGTCTATAGAACCCGGCATGGCCAAGGAAACTTCTTATTGCTTTGACAGAAGTGGGTGGTGGAAGCTTTTTGATCACATCAACCTTTGCACGATCTACCTCAATGCCCTTGCTCGACACTAGGTGCCCCAAGACTATACTTTCCTATACCATGAAATGATATTTTTCTCAATTGAGCAGCAGATTAGTCTCGACACATCTTTTCAGCACTCTTTTCAAATTTCTTAGGCAATCATCCAATGAGTCTCCCACCACCGAGAAATCATCCATAAAGATCTCAATGATGTCCTCAACCATATCAGTGAAGATGGCCATCATGCACCTTTGAAATGTGGCGGGTGCATTGCATAGGCCGAACGACATCCTCCGAAAGGCGTAGATGCCATATGGACAGGTGAATGATGTTTTTTATCTATATTCTGGGGACATGGAGATTTGATTATACCCCGAGTATCCATCTAGAAAGCAAAAGTGGGACTTCCCCGCCAATCTATCTAGCATTTTATCAATGAACGGCAAGGGAAAATGGTCTTTTCGGGTGGCCTTGTTCAATCTTCTGTAGTCCATACAAATTCTCCATCCCGTGACTGTTCTTGTTGATATCAACTCATTGTTCTCGTTTTGTACTACAATCATCCCACCTTTCTTAGGCACACATTGGACTGGGTTGATCTAGTTGCTGTTGGAGATGGGGTAAATGATTCCCACATCTAACCACTTTATCACATCATTTTTCATAACTTCCTCCTTGTTGGGGTTCAGCCTTTTTTGATGTTCTCTAGAAGGTTTGTGGCCATCTTCCAGTAGAATCTTATGCATATAGAAGGCCGGGCTGATACCCTTAATGTCTGCGATGGTCCAACCAATTGCAGTTTTGCACTCACTCAATACCTGCAAAAGCTGTTCTTCCTGCATATCTAACAAACCAGATGAGATAATAACATGTAAAGTTGAGTTAGATCCCAAGAAAGCATACTTGAGGTGAGGTGGTAGCGGCTTCAGCTCCAACTTTGGTGGCTCTTCTATCGATGGCTTAACTGGAGGAATTTTTCTTTCTTCTAAGTGAAAAGGCTCAAATTCGAGCTCTCTTTTCCAAAACCCTTGGCCTTCAAGAGCCAGCACCCATTCAGCCAAATCCTCTCCATTTACTTCATCTAAGTTTATGAGACAAGCTACTAGAGGGTCTTTAGCATTCAAGGTTTCATCTTCCTCCTCCCAAATTATATCCACGGCTTCTATTAGAGAGCAGTTAGTAAATTCACTTGGTCGCCGCATAGATTTCTGCACGTTGAATGTTATTTCTTCATTATTTAGTCTCATTTTGAGCTCTACAGTCTCACAGTCAATTAAAGCTCTCCCAGTGGCCAAGAATGATCTTCACAAAATTATGGGAATCTCCTCATCAACCCGGCAGTCTAGAATGACAAAATCTGTTGGGAACAAAAACTTCCCAACCTGGACTAATACATCATCAAGGATACCAGAGGGCCTCTTCACTGTCCGGTCGGCTAGCTGTAGTAACATGGACGTGGGTCTAGGTTTTCCTATGCCTAACCTTTTGTAGATAGCCTAGGGCATCAAGTTTATGCTTGCCCCTAAATCACACAATGCTTTAGCAAAAGCATAGCTGCCTATCGTGCATGGGATTATGAAACTCCCTGGGTCTGATAACTTCTCAGCTATGGGTCTCGTCACGACTGCACTACATGTCTGTGTCAATGTAATAATGGACAGGTCTTGGAAGTCGAATTTCTGAGACATTAAATCTTTCATCATTTTGACATACCCAGGCATCTCTCGCAACGCATCAATAAGTGGAATGTTCACCTGTATTTGTTTCAACATCTCCATGAATTTCTTATATTGCTCGTCCTTATGATATTTTGCCAATCTCAGCGGGAATGGTGCTGGAGGTCGCTTCTTTCATGTGATTTGAGTTTTATCTTGCTCAGGCATTGCTTCTACTGTCATTTCTTGCGCTACTTCAGTCTCCTTCGCAACCTCTTTTTCTTTGCTTGTGCTCTCTTATGCATGTTGTACTGTCACCTCAGTTAACCCTGTTGAATCATCAATCTCGATGGGTACTGGCACAAGTGTTTCAGTAGGTCAGCTTTCGCGAGCAATCTCTTGCTCCAGATCTAGGTCTCTACCATTTCGTAGACTCACTGCCATAAGCTATTTCGGGCCCTGATCTTTTGTATTGATTTGTGTGTCTGCAGGTAACGTTCCTTGGGGACGATTGTTTAGAGCCATAGAAATCTGTCCTAATTGAACCTTAATACCCTTTATCGCTGATTCATGTGAGTCTACTCTCTGTTGCATTTCTCCCGTGGACCCAATCAGTTGTTGCAGCATTCTGTTGTTGCTGTCCAGCATTCCTTAAGTTCAGTAAAACTATTATCTTGTCTCATAATCTGTTGTCGTTGAGGTTGTTGATAAGTCAGCTGCTGATTTTGCTAGTTGTAACCCTGTTGCCTTTGGTAAGGCACCACCTGACCCTGTGGTCGCATAGCTCCAGGATTGTTGTTGTTATTGTACTGCTGCTGCGCTGGTCTATATTGTTGATAATGTTGACCCCAATTCTGACCACCTTGCCTCTGTCCCCCATAATTGGCTACATAATTCATATCTTCCTGATATTGCTGGTTGTCATCTACCGCACTCCATGAGCAAACATATGGTTGGTTAATGCATGGTGTACATGAGCCCCCATTAGTTGCGTCAACTATGTGAACCTGCTGCTTCTGGCCTGATTCATCGATCTTTTTGGTGAGGATACTCATTTGCGTCATTAGAGTAGCCATATTTTTGGCTATAGAGTTGTTTGGATCCAAAGCCACATAGTGAACTACAAGAGTGATCGTAGAGTCTCTTGTCATCCATCCTGAGTTTTGAGCCATTTTATCGAGTAGGATCTTGCATTTTTTGAATGATTTGCTTAAAAATGCTCCACCCGCTGAAGCATCAATAGTAGCCTTTAAGATGTTTGCCAATCCCATGTAGAACCTCTGCCCCAACATTTGCTCTGGAATGCTATGATGTGGACACTTAACAAGAATACCCTTGAACCTCTCCCACATTTCTTGTAGTGTTTCTGTTGGTCTCTGCCTGAAGCTCAATATCTCATCAATTTGTTTGGCAGTCTTATTGGGTGGGTAGAACTTGTTTACAAATTGCTTGATTAATTCCTCCCATGTAGTGATGGAGTTTATGGGGAGTGAATTAAGCCAAGTCTGAGCTTCTCCCGTCATCGAGAATGGAAACAATAACAAATTTATTGCGTCTGATGTCACATTAGGTTGCCTTTGTGTGACACATATCGACATGAAATTCTTCAGATGCTGCTGAGGATCTTCAATGTGTGACCCTGAGAATAGTCCTTTGTTCTGCAACAAATGTAGCATGTTGTTTGTGATTTAAAATGATTGCGCTTGTATTTGAGGGACTGCAATTGCGGTTGCCAGATTGTCAGCGGTGGGTTGTGCCCAATTATATAATGCTGCTTCTGGTACAAGAGGCACCATACCCTGATTGTTTGGTTCATTCACATTGTTTCTGTTGTTGATTGGATTTTCTATTCCGTCATCCATGTCTGGTTTGATTTGTTCTGTCAAGTTTTGTTGTTGTTTGCTTTTCTTGTTTGCACGATTTAGTGCCTTGAAAATTTCTCGGGATCTGATAATGCTTCGAGCAGTTCACCAGTTCATGAGGAGTTCCTAGGCATGCACCTGTAACACCCAAGACTACAAACGTTAGAATTTCAATGTATTTGATTTAGAATGAAGAAAATTGACTACACTAAGAATTCTAGCACTTCTTTTAGCTGCAATTAATAATACCGTTAACTCCCCGGCAACGGCGCCAAAATTTGATCATGCCCAACTATGCCTTATAAAAAGGACAAGCGGTCATCGCAAATATATCCCGGTTAATAAGTTCGAAGTCCAATCCCACAGTGAATTATCCTATCAACCACAGCTTCTAGACTCGCACAAATTCACCCAAGCAATCTTCAGAAATATTTAAATAACACTTTGGATGTTTATTAACTAAATATTACGTAATGAAAATACAATAATAAATAACTAACTATGAACGGTTTGTAAACAAGAATTGGAATGATCTAAGGTTGTGATTTCCCATATTGTCGGAATCTTTTCCACTACGTTTTTTATAAATTCGCCTAAGTCTTCTCTATCGATCATGAGCACTATGACTGTCGTACCTCTCTCCCGAGTAATTATCACAATTTACTAGACATATTATCCCGAATTACGCTAGCTGGCATTAAGTATGGCTCACTCAGATCGCACCAAGATTTCGTTATCCCTAATCCCACCTTTAAACCCTTCGTATTGATCCCTCATATACATTAGGAGTGATTTTGTTCAATAACTACCTAAATATGCACTCTCTCCCGAGTAATACATACTAAATAGGTACAACTAATTGAGGGGCCTTCAATCAACCACATGAATAATATAGTTGAACAAATAGAGAAAATACTACGACAAATTTATATTAACGTAACAAGAAAATCATCCTTCAATAGGTTCCATCAAAACCCTAGATTAGGAGTTTAGCTACTCATACTCATAGTAACAATATCCCAAATATTTTGCATAATTCAATTACAAAGTAAAGATGAAAGGATGTAGAAATCGATGATTCTAACTCCCAACGGGTGATTCCACAAGTTATTCTTGCCTCCGGTTGCAAAAGTCCTCCAAAAATGGCGTTTTTAGGTCTATTTATATGTGTAGGAAAAAATCTAAACGTGTAGGCAAAGTCCTAGTCAAACCCGGAGACGAAATAAGTCTTCAAAACTCGGACTGTGCACGCCTAGACCTGGCCTCGCGGGGCCTAATGCCTGGTGGACCTCGCCCCAGGCCTGGCGTCGCCAGGTATAAGGCCTGGTCAAGCTCGCCTTCTGCCCCGCCTCGCCAGGTCTCTCGCAAGCTACAAGCCTGGGGTCGCCAGGTATAAGGCCTGCTCTAGGATTGGCTTCGCTAGGTATAATGCCTGGTGAAGACCTGACTTTGCCGGCTTCTCCTTTTCAACTGCTCCCGAGCACGCTTTCGACTTTTAAGTATCCCTTTTGCTCTACTTTCATCTCTAATTCACCCACACATAAAATGGACTTCATAACGAGCAAATAAAGTGTAATTTATCATTAAAGCATATAAAATGCAAGCGTATAAAATGCAAGGAGCCCATGGCTCGACCATAATGTGCACAAAATCTTAACAAAATATTCGGGAGTGAACAACTCAACAAAATAATATTTCACAATTTAACACTTTTCCTCAGTTTGATTTATGGCCTATATAACTCAATACCAATTTCAACAACATGACTGGAAAGTAATTCATCAAGGAACAATGCCTTCTTTAATCCAAATTTTTGGCAAATAGATTAATGTCTTATTTTAAAATTATTTAATAAATTATTTGCAAATAAATAATCCAGAATGAAATTATCTCTAGAAAATATTAACTCAACAAAAACACCGAACTCAAACAAAATCAAGGCGGCAATCACACCAAATCATCATATAAAAACAAATTCAACAAACAAGGATTTAGGCATGACAAATAGAGGATTTAATAAGTGCCAATAATTTCCAATTTAGTACATAAGGGCGTCTAAGAATTTTAGCCGATATAATTTGCACATATAAACCAAGTACGTACTCGTCAGCTCGCGTACATGGTTTTCAATTACACAGTTTTCCACATAAGACTCAATGCCTAAGGGGTAATTCCCCCACTCAAGGTTAGGTGAGATACTTACCTCAAACCGTGAAATTCTTTACTCCGATGTTCCTTTGCCTCGCGGATTAGCCTCCGAAAGTCTCGTATCTAGTCACAATTAATTCGATATACTCAATACAAATCGTAGGAATTAATTCTATATGAATTTACTAATTTTTTGGATTAAAATCCGAAATTTATCTCAAAAATAAACAGTGGGCCCACATCTCGAATCTCGAAAAACTTATGAAATCGGAACACCCGTTCCGAGACGAGTCCAACCATACAAAAATTATCAAATTCCGATGACAAATGGACCTTCAAATCTTAAATTTTTGTTTTTGGAAAGTTTTACAAAAATTCAAATTTCTTCCATCTAAATCCGAAATAAATGATGAATATAACTATATATTCATAAAATATAATCACTTTCGGATGTAGAACACTTACCCCAGCCGAAGTCGTGAAGAAATCCTCAAAATCACCCAAACACCGAGCTCCAAAAATCCCAATCGAAAATGAAGAAATGACAGATTTTCAATCCTTAAGTTTCTACCCAGGTTCGCATTTTCGGACAAAAACTTCGCATTTGCGATTGAACAGTAACCTCCCATGAACAGTGCTCGCAATTGCAATAAATTGTTCGCAATTGTGAGTGAACAATGTTTTCGCAATTGTGAATGAACAGTGTTTTGCAATTGTGATAAATGGTTGGCAATTGCGAATGAACAGTACCTCACCAGAAACCAGCAAACTCAAACTTCTCCGAAATGATCCGAAACCACCCTGAAACTCATCCGGAACCTCCCGGACACAAACCATATATGAATCTAAACCATAAAACATGCTACGGACCTGATCGCGCACTCAAAACACTGAAAAAGGTCGTCTTGACCCGATATTGACTATGGTCAAACTCCCAAATTTCTTAACTTAACTAGTCTCTTAACCAATGATCCAAAAATACACCCAGGCCCCTCGGGACCCCGTAAATTCATACCAACAAGTTACAAAACATGATGCAAACTTAGTCGAGGCTTCAAATCACATCAAACAATCCCGAAACAACGAATCGCGCCTCAAATCGAATTATGAGTTATGAAATTTCCAAATTCTATATTGCACCGAAGCGTATCAAATCAATCTGGAATGACTTCAAATTTTGCACACAAGTCATAAATGACATAATTGACCTGTTCCAATTTCCAGAATTGAATTTTGACCCCGATATCAATAAAGTCAACTCTCGGTCAAACTTTCTAAAAATCTTCCATTTTCCAACTTTCGCCAAAATGCATCAAATTGTCCTGTGGACTTCCAAATCCAAATTCGTACACATGCCTAGTCTGAAATCACCATACGAAGCTATTGACATCAGCAAAATTCCATTCCGGTGTCGTTTTCTCAAAAGTCAAACTTTGGTCAACTTTTTTCATTTTAAGCTTCAAAATGAGAATTGTTCTTTTAATTAAATTCTGAATCTTCCAAAAACCAAACTCGACCACACACGCGGGTCATAATACATATTACGAAGCTGCTCGAGACCTTAAGTCACTGAACGGGACGTTAATTCATAAAATAACAAGTCGGGTCGGTACATTCTCCCCCCTCTTAAACATACGTTCGTCCTTGAACGTGCCAAGAATTATTCTGAGGACATTTATGTACTGAGTGTATTTTTACACACATACTCGCGGGTGATTCTACGTCACCGTAAATTTAACAGGGGTCCGACAACACCATCTCAGTGGAGGTTATTTCTTTTATCCACACTTATAAACTTTAAAACCAATTTCTTACACTCCAAACATTTTCAAAAGACCTGATTTTCACATCAACACACGGTATTAGTCTCAACTCGCTATAGCAATTCGTGCCTACGCACACATCAACTTTCTTGATAGTGCTGAAGTACTTCAAAATATTTTGGGGTGTTATATTCTCCCCCACTTAGGATCATTCGCCCTTGAATGAGAAGTAGAGTCCGCCCTCAAACACATAACATAACTTATCTCTTCTTTCGCACGTCTCAATCCCCCAAATTTTACTAACTCCCAAACTTTTCAGAAATTTCGGCAGAGTCTCCCCTGTAATTGGGCCTATCCACCTGCCAGAGTAACACCAAAACAACTCCTAACAACATATCCATAACCCAACAAAGCACCACAATGTATATATCAATAACACTAATCTCAGCATTACAAGCACTGCATTATCATAATGATATGTGGACATGAAGCACATCATATGTATGCCCATAACCACATCTCTTGTCTTAATAGTTGTTCATAATTGATTACAACATCGTCAATTAACCTCATGTTAACAAAATCTCGTTTCAAACCTCCCCTTTACTAACAACGAGACACGAGGCATGAAGACCTCATAATTATTAATCCAAATTAACGAGTCATATTTAACGCCACATGGGCACTCACCTCGTAGGCTAAAACTCAATAATTACAACACCAATATGGCAAATTATGCACAGAGAAATTCATACAAGAATTTTCAAATAAGACTAACATGCATGACTCCCTATAAGTTCTATAGTACAAATTTAATTTCACAAAGGGAGAATTTAAACTCATTAAGTTTTCACCACAAGGACCTTATCCTTATATAACTTCCACCGCGGCTTGTAGCCCAGTTTAAATATTTCACATCATATAAAAATGCGAGGATCTCATCCTCAACTCCGAATCGCAAGTATTTTGCATATTGTGCCAACTGAAATTTTCAATTTCCTTTCTTTCTTCTTTTAAATAAATGTCGTAGACAATTTTCTCAACACATAATGAACCCCTCATTCCAATAGGGCATAAAATTCATAAAATTGAAATCAATTATTCCGAAATCACATCAAAACCCATTGTAGTGAGTAATATAAAGTTACTTTTGGACTTATAGCCCTCAGTAGTGTACAAAATAAAAATGATAGATACAGGCTAACATCTTCAAATCTCCCACCATGGATAAACATATAAGTGGGTCACAAAGTTACGAAACTCACCCATAAGCGGAGCATAATAGGAGGACTCGCCTCAATATTCATAACCGAATCAAATTAAGGAAAAATATCCTTTTATAAGAAATCTGGATCGTACCCGTAACGACACCATTTGGTGTAGTGGCCTAAGCCACACCATAGCAAATATATCAAACGAGTTGGGCCGCCCCCTCTAGGGTGCCCTCTACCCGCCTGTCCTGCACCTCTAACTGGTTGTGCACGTGGAATATTAACTGGAATAAAGCCTGTAGCCTGAGCATTTTTATAAAATTAGCCTCTCCCAAGTATGGGACAATCTCTCATGATGTTCCTAGTATCACCACACTCATAACAACCTATCTGAGGTCGCGGCTGCTCGTGCTGGGTCCGTGTCGGATAACTGAAATAACCACTTTAAGAACCTCATGCCGGTGGTGCACTAAAAGCATTAACTGGAGCACTACTAGTACTCTGAATTGCGGACTGGGCTGACCGACTGCCCGAGCCTCCGCCATGATGAGTCATAGCTGTAGAGTAAAATCCACTGAATCCTCCAGAGTTTCGAGACCCTTTTAACCTCCTTAGACCCTTTTTCCTCACTTCGAACACGTTCTAACATTCTGGAAATCTCTACTACTTGCTGAAATGGAATGTCGGTCTGCAACTCTTGAGCCATACATATTTTAAAATCATAATCGAGCCCTTCAATGAATCTGCGGACTCACTCTCTAACTGAAGGAACCAAGATAGGTGCATGGCAGGCTAACTCACTGAACCTGATAGCATAGTCTGACACCGTTATGGTGCCCTGATGCAACTGTTCAAACTCTGTGCACCACACATCCCGAAGAGTCTCAGGAACAAACTCTTTAAAAAACATCCCTAAAAACTAAGCCCAAGTGGGAGGTACTGCACTGGCTGGTCTACCTCATTCATAAACTTGCCACCACTGATACGCTGCTTCCGCTAGCTAAAATATAGTAAAGGAAACTCCGCCCACTTCCACAATACCCATGGTGTGGAGAATACAGTGACATTTTTGTAGAAATCAGTGGGCATCCTACGTGAACCTATTGCTCTGATACCATATTGTCGCGACCCAAAATCCATTAAGGTCGTGATGGCGCCGGACACCACTGTCAGGCAAGCCAACAATAATTACTTTATTTGGTTCTCATCTTAATATTTTAGAAATCATATTTTTCTTCAATTAAACAGTAAAATATGGAATCTACAGTGTAAATAATAATATTTTACAACAATTTCAATACAGTGCAACCCATAATCGCCCCAAAACCCAGTATCACAAGTGCATGAGCATCAACTAGGAATATAAAATAAAATACAGCGGCTGTCCGAAATACAAATTGAACATGAAAAATATAAATACTCCGAGGGAGACTCTGCTAGCTGCGGGTCGTACTATGGAATGCAGCTCACCTAAGTCTCCGCATGCCTACACGCCTCTGCTCTCACAAGGCCACTAAACATAAATGCACGTGCACAAAACAAATGTGCAGCAAGTGTAGTATGAGTACGTAAATCAACGCGTACCCAGTAAGTATCCCGTCTAACCTCGAAGAAGCAGTGACGAGGGGTTGACTCCGACACTCACTATGGGCTATCATTAACATGCCGATATTATAATTAAACAAGAATTATTTGAAACACTTGAATGCCATCTATTAACTATAGATGCATCTATTAACATGCCGACACAAACCATAGATGCATCTATTAACCTGGCGAGGGGAACGACCCGCTCCCATGAGAGTAGTGGAAATTTACCCCGCTCGCGGAATTGTATTTGTGAAGCTGTTGCACATAGATTTATCAAATTATTATTATTATAATATTCTTCAATTCTTTAAAAAAAAATACATAATTCAAATGAAAACTTTCGAGTCCCAAAATCCTCAATTTCAACTCTTTTCACGGCATTTAATAAGCATACTCGATCTCAATTCCTTTCAAGGAAAATAATAAACAAAATCAAATAACGGTATCAACAAGCATGGTGTAAACCTCGAACTACCCGAATATGGGCATAATTAGTAGCTACATACGGATTCTCGTTACTTCGTGCGTACGTAGCCCCTGCAAGTAAGAGTACACATAAAATCAATTCACCTATGGGGTTAATTCCCTCTTACAAGGTTAGAAAGGAGACTTACCTCGCTCCGAAATTCCATAACCGACTCCCAAGCCCTTCCAACAACTCAAACCGATGCCCAATGCTCCAAAGCTAGTCAATACATGTGAAAACCCATAAATATATACTCTAATACTCATTATAATTCAATTTACAACAATTTCCAATTTCGCTCAAAAAGTCGATAAAATCACCCTCGAACCCACGTGCCCGTATTCCGAAAATGTTCAAAGATAAACTTTACCCATGACATTCCGAACTCAAAGATATAATTTATTTTCAATTCCATGCCCAAATTCGTTGTAAAAATCCAAGAATACTAATTTCTAGGTTTTTCTTCAAAATCCCAAATTTCTACAAATATTCATGCTTGAATCCATGTATAAATCTTGTATTTAACTCACAATACGCGGGAATCACTTACCATGACATAATGATGAAAATGGCACTCCAAAATCGCCCCCAAGGCTGGCTCCATTGAGAGAAAAGAGATGAAATGAGCCAAAACTCGATTTGGCTAACTTATGCATTCTGCCCAGATGACTTTCGCACCTGCGAAGCCAAAGGACGCTTCTGCGGCACCAAGACAGCTTCTGTGGAAAACACTAGAGGCCGCCCCTTCGCACCTGCGGACAAGGTCCTGCTCCTGCGACATCGCAGGTGCGCAAATCCACCTCGCTTCTGCGCTCCACTCCGCTTCTGCGCTCCAAGAGGCCGCATCTGCGCCATCGCAGATGCGGAAAAAGTCTCGCACCTGCAAGCACTGCCCAGCTCACCCAAGACAGCTTCTGCAACCCCTACTGGCCGCTTCTATGGCTCCGCACTTGTGGCCAAACCTCGCAGGTGCGGTTACACCAGATGACAGCAGCTCCAGCATTCCTCCAAGCCCAAACTCGATCCGTTTATAATCCAGAATCCACCCGAGACCCTCGGAACCTCAACCAAATATACCAACACATCCCAAAACACATTACGAACTTAGTCGAGGCCTCAAATCATGCCAAACAACATTGAAACTATGAATCACCCTCCAATTCAAACCTAATTGTCACGACCCAAACCGATGGGCCGCGACGGGCACCTGGTACCTTACTTAACTGAGTACAAACATAACGTATCTTTTTGTATCATACTATCATAGATAACTGAGTTAGAGAGGCTGCCATGAGATAGGTAGAATACAACATGTAATACCAACTTATACATAAGACATATGGGCCTATAAGACCAAAATAACTACTCGTACACTAAACATAGGCCGACAAGGCCATACAATCTTTTACGTACATGGCATCTATCTACAAGCCTCTAAGACTACATAATTATCATAAAAGTCGGGACTGAGCCCCGCCATACTAAACAATATACATCTAAATCATACTGACCAAACAAGCAACTCCTGAGGCTTTTCCCATATCCCATATACATATAATATACGCGTATATAACGCCATCTGGTCATGGGTAAGTGTACATGTATAAATTTATGAAATGCATAAGATATACGTTAATAAGATTTCTCGGAATGTCATAAAAATCAATATGCCTTTCGGATAAACTATATCAAATACGTATTTTTCTGAGACCCATAAACAGAAGATATAATAATAATTAACATAGGGAATCAAGAATATAGACACCCATAGTATTTCTATGAATAGAGTCATTTATGAAAGTTGCATATTTTGCTCGTTTCATTTGTATTATTTGGATCATGCCAAAATTAAAGAAGGGATAGCCTTAACATACACGGAGTAGAGAAAAATTCGTATGATATTCTTGAGAAGGATTAGACCATACTCCCTTAGAATTGAAAAATCCTGTTGCTATTATAATATGGAGTCTCGTATGAATTTTCAAATCCCATCACCTTTGTTCTTGGCTTTACCTTTCTGTATAACTCCCTTACCGAATGGATTTTGGTATTACATCAAGATAAGTGTAGGGATGCGTATCGTTCTTGGCTTTGCATTCTGTCACGTCTTCAACATTTCTCCAAGCTATATTATTAACAAAGAAACCAACCAAAGGTAAATTAGGACTTATTATACACATTGGTGTTATGTCCAAACAAAGGTGTATCAAAGACTTTCACGTGTAAAGTAGGCATCATATGTGTTATGACTCATCATACATATCAGTGCCACTTTGGCTTATCTTTAATGCCATGTGGCAGCCCCAAAGGAAATCTTTAACCACTTAATTATCGATTATTCACATAATTCCCTAATTAATTAGGTAATATCCCATTACCCAATAATTAAAAATTATCTCAACTTATTTAAAATACTACTCACTTTAACATACCTTGTACACCTTACTATCATGGCCATGTGGTACCTTTTATGGTACTAGTCCATAAATATCAGGTATTTTAGGTCGGGCCGTATTTTATCCCACACCAACAACCTTCAACGAAACTCATTTTATTTGAATCGTTTACCCTCTTACTTTCATGAATTTACTTATCACGTGTTTGAAATAGCATAATGCTTAAAATCTCAAAATAATCTCATTCCCGAACTTATGTCAATTAACTTACGATAAAACTTTAACGTACGAAAATGTGGGATGTAATATCTCATTTCCGAGCTTTCATCAATTTACTTATGGCATACTTTTATGTACGAAAACATGAGGTGTAACATCATTCCCCCTTTTGGAACATCCGTCCTCGAATGTTGACTAATGCACTTATCATTCTCATAACCCATAGCTCTAGCGAATACTTTAATAATCTTCTTGCCATTTAGGCAACTGTTCTTTGAATAAATACAAAGGTCAGGGCATTCCCCCCTTTAGGCCTCTTTCTCATACCACGGTTTATGGTCGGAATTCTTCCAATCTCGTAACTCTTGCTACCTTCTGCCCTGCAGTCTGTATGACTCTAACCTTGTAAGTGCGCCTATGCGACTCTTCTCTCCTTTTTCCCTCCAACTTTTAGCCAATATCTAGGCCTCAATTTGTAAACATATACAGAGCTTGACAAGATGTCCCTATGGGCATCTATATGTATATTTGAAGTTCTTTGCTCGGTACTTTGTTGAACTTACGAATATTGCTATATCTTATTTCATAAACCCGGTTATCTATTCGTATGACTTTACTGCATCTAGGTAGGTCATACTATACCATAACTCTTACTTCGATTTATCGTTACTAAGGTCTGCTACCGAACTCCAGGATTCTTTCGTTGCTTCTTATCATAGATAAATCTAATTCCTTTAATGCTTCCTCATTACTATTCATTTTAAGAATGACGGCCTAATCTAATCTCATACTTTGTGACTTTTGTCCATCCATTGTTGATTCACCTCAATATTGATCTACAATATACCACTAATAACTTGAAACTTCTTACGTAATACCTTGCCACTAGGGCTTACGTTGCATCGAGGAATATTTGAAGTGATTTTTCTGATCCACTTAGCGGCGATACTGTACTTCAATAGCCGTATTTTATAGCATCCCAATGTGATTCAATTACGTGGGTATTTTAATCCCATACAATTCATAAGATCCTCTTCAATTCATTACTCAATTGAAGGCCCAATCGTCATCTTTCATTTACCACAATTACACCCTCATTCTACTACCAGGGCAACATTCCATCTCTTCTTTGCTACTAGTCTTAGGCTCTTTTGAGTTCATTCAGGCTATACTGAGCTTTCTATAACTTAGAGAAACCATCAGTTCTTTTGTTTTCATAGGCTTAATCCTGAGGACTTGTCCATTCTCATCCCCTTTTCACTCACCCTTCTTTATCCTTACTCCTGTCGGACCTTGTCGCTTTACCATACTTTAGCTTGCGACCTACATATCTATTTATATTACTCGCAACCTTCCTTCAACTTGCTTGCACCATAGATTTCCTTATGTTATTCTGGAACATCAAGTGAGACATCACATAGTCTCTAACTCTTCTTTACTATTTTGACTAGGCCTCTCGATACCTAGAAACCATAGGCTGGAAGATATGCGACCAATGACGTCTCTATAATTTCTTGATACTGAATCCCAACGCTTCTAACACTCTATCTGATGTATAGATTATTCACAACCTTATCTGTTTGAGTATCTCGTACGTTGTTCACATTTACCTTACTTACCTTAAAATCTCACATCACATCTTCTATCTCTTTCATGACCTCTCTTCCACATAGGTATAATTCACATCCATGACTTGAAGCTCTATTATAATACTTGCACCTCTGGTGCATATAAAATCCGGTGGGAGCTTCATACTGACTTCTTATGAGGCTGGTACTCTTCTAGCTGGCTTTCTCGTAGAGTCGTTATAGAATATGGTTGTTGTACTATCTCTCTTGTACCTCTGACATTAAGAGTGATTCTGCTATGTCCTCAATGACGATTTCTATAATTTTCTGGGTCTAATAATCAGACTCCTGATTTACTTTGTTGATGTAACTCTTTAGTTTCCTCTTCCTTCTGATCAGCCTTTATGTAGGCGTAAGCTATCTTCCGATCTGCGGCTCATGGTATGAGTTATTACTTTAGCCTTTCATAGACGCTATGTAATATCCGTGATACCATCATTTAGTAATTCAATCCCTTATCTATGACCTGGACTCAATTCTTTTTTTTAACTTATACCAGAGTCTTTTACGGCTGTATAATTGTCAACATATATGCTGCATGGATAATACTCTGAAACCTTAAGTGCGTTCATAATGTAACTAACTCTGAATAATTGATCGAATAATTCCTTGCGTTCCTTATCAATTTTCTTTAAATGTAAGCAATTACTTTTTCTGGTCGTTTTACCACTTGTTGCGTGCATACTTAGCTTATCTTAGTTCCCACGCATGCCAAAATTTTTGTGCAACTCATATGATCTCGAATATTACTTTTGATTTTTTCTTCCTGTTCCTTAGCCATGGTAGGTGCCACTTTCTCATGGAGTGCATACAATGTTGTAGTGAGATTGTTTTTACATGACCATTTTTTCTTTAGGTCACTGTGCTTAGGTTGCAGCCTTTTTTCTTATTTTCTCAGCTAGTCTTTCGTTGTAGTACTTAGGGAATACCTTCTGACTCTTGTAAAGCTACGATCTTATTACATCGTATACTTGACGGAATTTTTGATGTTCTTCCTCGCCTATAATTATCAGTAGTTACTTATTTCCATGCCCTTGTGCTTGTAGGGTTGCTCCTGAACTACCAATAACATCTCGGATAGGAACCTTTACTTCCTTTCTTTGACGTCGTATTTGCATAATGTTCTAGAATCGTAGCATATCAGTAGGATTTGGGTAAATGCAATCTCATCCCTTTCTCATTTTTATCGCATTCTTCCTTTACCGTTCCATAGTTACTAGAACCACTTAATTCTGACTTAATGCCACATCACTCCATATTCCCCCCTTAGGGAAGTACTAAGATTTAGTGCTACGATGATCTACGTATAGATGTTTTACCTCTTCATCTTTGGTGTTTTTTTTTTCACATCATCGATGATCCTTATTTGCCTTGCGGTAATCCTTCTGTACCAAGGATAACAAATTTCCTTACTCGCGAGGGTGACACTTAGTATAACTGGCACATACAGTCCCTTAAACTTAAATTTGCTCACATTGCTTGCTTTAGGGAAGCGTC
The DNA here is from genome assembly GCF_000715075.1 of Nicotiana tabacum. Classification (NCBI taxonomy): domain Eukaryota; kingdom Viridiplantae; phylum Streptophyta; class Magnoliopsida; order Solanales; family Solanaceae; genus Nicotiana; species Nicotiana tabacum. The sequence goes on from NC_134090.1 coordinate 5,739,639, forward strand.
TTCCTGAATGACCATTCTCTGAATTTCTCATGAATCCTCTTCTGTTGTCCATTCTATTATCGCCGAAACGCAATATGAAATTCTCATGATGCCGACCATTATCAAATCACTCAGTCCCTAATTCATGTTTAGTTTATCTTGTGCACTAATCCATACTGATTTCTATTACTCTGGGGTCTAACCTTTCCTTCTGGTAATCACGTTAGAGTCACGAACTTATTTCTCGAAATGAGGATGTGACTTTATGACCTATACTCTTTTGTTGCCTCAAGGCCAGTCACCTCTCGTATTTTCCTTCCCTTGTCTATAGACTCTGTAATACTATCATTTCTTTTTTGATTTACCGTTGTCATCCATGTATCACATCTTACTAATAATGCTTCATTAACTCTCTTCTTATTGCCCTGCTAATATTTTTGTCTATCACTTTCTTCTGAAAAATTCAACAAGACATTCTTTTGCTTTTAGCTTCCCTTACTCCATCCCCTGGCTCTTCGGGTTGCTTAATATTTTCGCTCTACTAGGGACAGGAGCCACACTAAGATAATATTTATCCCTTCCAGGTCTTCCAGTGCCTATCTTTGTAGTACTCATATCTAGCTGTACTATTTTAGAGTGCACCATCTATTAGAACGTTTGCAATATCCTTCGGAAATGTCAATTAACACAAACAATCCATTCACTATTTTGGGTTACTCTAACCCCAGCCGGATCCTGATACCCCGTCCTTCTTCTTAAACTACACCTGTTAGCCCTCATAGGGCATAACTGAAATAGGTGTGACCAATTGTACATACCTCTGTTACTATTGAAGGTAACTCAAAATGCTTATATCTCTCTTCCTAAATTGTAGATAATGTTCATCTTTACTAACTGGGTACCTTGTACCCTTCTCCACCTTGTTTCTTTTACTTATTGATACTTGTACCTTCTGATTCTCTTGTCGCTTTTCACCATAATAGTGAATAGACATTCTTGCCTTAAGGCTCCTTATCAAGATGCTTACACGTCTTAATACACACAAGATCTGATGAAGACTTCACATTTACTCATCATAAGTATGATGCAAAATCGAGCTACTCTGACTCAACTCTTCCATAGCCGCATTCAATCCCTTACCAACCGTCTTTCTAGATGTAGGCATCGTCGTATTATGAATAAGATAGAGTTTAGGAAATTGAGTTCTTATAACTGAGCTCTACCACACGATCTAGAGTAAGAAGAAAGAGTGACAAGCCTAAATGCCCTGTAGCCTCATGCTTATAAGTGTGGTGCACGACACACCCATAAATAAGACTCTACTAGACACGGCTTGTAGACTCCCTAGGACAGAACTGCTCTGATACAACTTTTGTCACAACCCAAACCGATGGGCCGCGACGGGCACCCGGTACCTTACTCAACCGAGTACCAACATAACATATGTTTTCGTATCATACTATCATAGATAACTGAGCCAGAGAGGCTGCTGTGAGATAGGTAGAATACAACATGTAATACCAACTTATACATAAAACATATGGGCCTATACGATCAAAATAACCACTCGTACACTAAACATAGGACGACAAGGCCATACAATCTTTTATGTACATGACATCTGTCTACAAGCCTCTAAGAATACATAATTGTCATAAAGGTCGGGACAGAGCCCCTCCATACTAAACAATACACATCTAACCAAACAAGCAACTCCGGAGCAAATGGAGTGCACCAACATCTTTCGCTGAGCTGATCGCCTACTTGGAGGACTCTCGACCTGTCTATCGAGACCGGCGGGCATGAAACGCAGCGTCCCCAGGAAAAAGGGATGTCAGTACAAATAATGTACCGAGTATGTAAGGAATGAAAATAAGTAAATAATAGACATGAAAGAAACATGGAGTAAAAGACTCGACATGTACGTATGTATAGCTCTGTGCATCATTTCATTTTTATAATGTCATGCATATGCGTATAAATGTCATACCATGCATAGGTATATGCGTTCATAACATCATCAAGCCACTGAGGGCCTCCTATCATATCATCTCGTCCACTGTGGGCAAATCATCAACGTATACCAACTGATCAGGTGGTGGTGCGTATATAACGCCGTAACCTTTTCCCATATCCCATATACATATAATATACGCGTATATAATGTCATCTGGTCATGGGTCAATGTACATGTATAAATGTATGAAATGCATAAGAAATACGTTAATAAAATTTCTTGGAATGTCATAAAAATCAATATGCCTTTCAAATAAACTTTATCAAATACATATTTTTCTGAGACCCATGAACAGAAGATATAATAATAATTCACATGGGGAATCAAGAATATAGAAACCCCTAGTATTTCTATGAATAGAGTCATTTATGAAAGTTGCGTATTTTGCTTGTTTCATTTGTATTATTTGGATCATGCCAAAAAGAAAGAAGGGATAGCCTTAACATACCCGGAGTAGGGAAAACTTTGTATGATATTCTTGAGAAGGATTACACCATACTCCCTTAGAATCAAAAAATCCCGTTGCTATTATAATATGGAGTCTCGTATGAATTTTCAAATCCCCTCACCTTTGTTCTTGGCTTTACCTTTCTGTATAACTCCCTTATCGAATGGATTTTGGTATTACATCAAGATAAGTATAGGGATGAGTATCGTTCTTGGCTTTGCATTCTGTCACGTCTTCAACATTTCTCCAAGCTATATTATTAACAAAGAAACCAACCAAAGGTAAATAAGGACTTATCACATTGGTGTTATGTCCAAAGAAAGGTGTATCAAAGACTTTCACGTGTAAAGTAGGCATCATATGTGTTATGACTCATCATACATATCGGTGCCACTTTGGCTTATCTTTAATGCCATGTGGCAGCCCTAAAGGAAATCTTTAACCACTTAATTATCGATTATTCACATAATTCCCTAATTAATTAGGTAATATCCCATTACCCAATAATTAAAAATTATCTCAACTTACTTAAAATACTACTCACTTTAACATACCTTGTACACCTTACTATCATGGCCATGTGGTACCTTTTATGGTACTAGTCCATAAATATCAGGTATTTTAGGTCGGGCCGTATTTTATCCCACACCAACAACCTTCAACGAAACTCATTTTATTTGAATCGTTTACCCTCTTACTTTCACGAATTTACTTATCACGTGTTTGAAATAGCATAATGCTTAAAATCTCAAAATAATCTCATTCCCGAACTTATGTCGATTAACTTACGACGAAACTTTAATGTACGAAGATGCGGGATGTAATATCTCATTTCCGAGCTTTCATCAATTTACTTATGGTGTACTTTTACGTACGAAAACATGGGGTGTAACACTAATGAACTTTGAAATTTTAAACTTCTACAATCGATGCCGAAACCTATCAAATCACGTCCGATTGACCTCAAATTTTGCACACAAGTCATAATTGACATTACGGACCTACTCCAACTTCCGGAATATGAATCCGACCCCAACATCAAAAAGTCCACTCCCGGTCAAACTTCTCTAAATTATCCAAATTTCCAACTTTTGCCAAATGACCTCGAAATAACCTACGGACCTCCAAAATCCACATCCGGATGTGCTCCCAATACCAAAATTACCATACGGATCTATTCCCAGACTCAGAATTTCAAACGGACGTCAATAACATGAAATGCACTTCAACCTATATTTATGAATTTCCTCCAAATGCCAACCTTCCGTAATAAGCACCGAAATACTCTCGGGTCATCCAAAATCCGATCCGGACATACGCCTATGTCCAAAATTATCATACAAACCTGCTGGAACCTTCAAATCCTGATTCCGAGATCGTTTACTCAAAATCACACTTTAGTTAATTCCTCCAACTTAAGGCTTCCGAAATTAGAATTATCTTTCCAAATTAACTTCGAACGTCCCGAAATTCAATTCCGACCACGCGTACAAGTCATAATACCCAAAGTGAAGCTGCTCATGGCCTCAAACCGCCGAATGACGCGTTAAAGCTCAAAACGACCGCTCGGGTCGTTACATTCTCTCTCACTTAAACATACGTTTGTCCTCGAATGTGCTAAGAACTGCTCTGGAGTTGTCTGGAATCACTGTTTAACACCGTTGAGCTCATCCGCTCGACTAAACCTGGAAATCCTCTCAGTTATTTAGTCAAATAAGCCTTATAGCCAAATTCCAACATCTGAAATTCTTTACCAGGTGTGCTTCCAACATACGATCACCGTATTCATCACTACACAATGTACCCATACATGATGGTATACCCTTACCGAATTCACACCATGCACCACATTGTTCACATGTCTATAATGACATCCCCTGACAACAATAGCCGAAATTCCACGAATCCGATGCCCGCAACGTACCTCATGAAGCATATAAGTCCCGTCCCGGCTTTTGCAACACTTCCATGACAGAAAGGATGTGTAGAAACTCATAACTACTTGCCGAATCACAACTCATGGAGTCTCTCCTCCCGACAAGAACCCTTACCTCACTCTGGACTGAATATCGATATTTACTCTTTAATGTGCCTCATATAAACCTGATCGCATCGATCCAGGTCCAATAATCTCGTCTCACCCAGTACAAGCTACTCAGGCAATAAGCCACCTCAGACGTTGCCAAAAGTCTCATATAATGCCACAATGTGCCAACAAGCTACAAACTCGAATGTGATACATAAGGAAACGAACTCTAGAAAGAATTTCTCAACCTACGTAACTAATTTAAATAACCGAAAAGATATTATGGAACTTCCTCGGAAAAATGAGAAGCAAAACACACAATAGAAGATATGGGATACTGTACTCAACATCACACTGTTGCGGCGTGCAACCCGATCCACACATGATACCGTTGTGGCGTGCAACCTGATCCAACCATGATACCCGTGGTTTGTGCCACCCGATCCAAACAACATATCCGTGGCAGCGTGCCACCCGATCCAACCATATACCCGTGGCGGTGTGCCACCTGATCCACACATAATAATCTAAAGAAAACACACATTGAGCCGTAACGCTTATACTCAAGAAATGCCCGAATATCAACCATAAGCACTCTAAGTGCATAATACAAATACTGGGGAGACGGGTAGCGTCATGCGCTATAAAATCAAGCACAACTATGGTGCGATATATGATCTGTATCTCGAGAGCCATCATGCTCACATAACACCACAAACTATATGGGATCTCAATACGAGTGCAAATAATCAAACTGCCTCATAACCCACATGGCACAATAGAGACTACACGGAAGGGCCGACAACAGAAATATCATCCAAGGCCCAAAAACCCCTTCGAAAATAACGCTATGCTGAAATGAACACATCCGGCCTGATATAGGGCCCACATTCACATTTAGATCCATCCACAGACCTCAAGCCGATTCTGATCGTACTGTACTGGGCTAATAACCCTTTCAAGGATCCACAATAACCTTTTTTTCCCATGACACACACGAATAACCGTCAAATTCGGAACAAACTTCCACAGTGCGCAACCAAATGAACGGAGCTCCCTTCAGGCATAAATTCTCACATTAGCGATAGTACCACAATCTCCAAACTTGGTTTTAAATCTTTAATCAATCAAGTGACTACATGTCACACTTATACAATCTTCCCATGGGATACACTCCCACGATCTTCCGTACCAGGTAACAAGTCTGCATTCCATACCACCAGCCACACTAATGTTGTAAAGCAAATCAAGAAGCCACAAATCAGTACACAAATCCTCTTATACAGGACACCGATCTCATGTGACGCTAAAGACAATACCATCTTTCTCTAAACATCTGAATTCTTCCCTGTTCATCAGATCTCGTGACATTCTTGTCAACACCGAACCGCAACCTTGATCCTCGGCTTCCAATTTCCCATGCCGCTCACTGCACCTAACATGCCAATACGTGAGAGTACCAGAATTCCATAATAACCCCCGATCCACTAATAGGATAAACACTTCATCGTATAGAAACCTTTTACTTAGATCATTTCAGAAGAACCAATGCAACACGTAACTAAATTCCCAAACCGCAGAAAATACAACCTCATGTTGTGATCTAAACTGCCATAACTCTTCCAAAAATCCCTTTACCCAACAAAGCCATACAAATGGAATACCTCCCAAATCAACCAAGTTGTGGTGGTGCTCAAGCCCAAGTGTACAACCACAAACTACATGTATAACTTCACGCTGGAGAAACTGGTCACTGCCATAACCGTGTTGATTCAACCATTACCAACCTAGCCACTTCTTCTAATTTACTCGGGACTTGCCCTAGGAATAATAATAACTCCATTCAAAACATCATGAACCCAAATCCGCACTCATCCTGAGTGACCTTATTTCACGAAACTACGTTGTCTCCAAAACCCATGAACCATCTCATACCCTCCTTATGCGCATATTCACATCTTCAACTGGTACACCTATTCTGAAAATCCCTCTATGAATCCGAAGTTATTTTCTCCCATTCCTTCAATGCCACACCGCAGATCGAAGATAACGTATAACACTCCAAGCCACTTTCATAATCCACTGCAAAAGCTCAATACTTAACCATACTACTGGCTCGAAATCCTTAGGCACCACACTTTGAATTCTTTTTTTTGAACCCACTATAACCATTGTTGAGAGTCACCCACTCTGACTTGTCCTCAATTATGATCAAACTCCAAGGCCCTGCTAGCACATGAACACTTTCTCAAAGAAGCACTCGACTGACTGACTTTCCTTGTACATCACATCTACATGAAGCATAAACTCTGAGTCTTCCCAAAGCCTGAACATGAATCGATAAGGCCAATTGTGGAACCCATTCCTCAAATCCTTTGCTCATATCACCACTGATGTTCTCTTTCTTTAGTCGTAGTAACCCACCAATATGCCGATAACCAGAAACCTCACAAGTAGGCAACCATGCAATCCAATCGCAGGCAGTGAGGCTCTCCCACTTAGCTTGAAGCTACCATTACATGACCCCGGAACCTACCGATATTCCTTTTCCCTCACAGACATGACCTCACGCAATCGACCCGCCAAATTCCTCGAAATCTTCCTGTTATTCATTTCCTTCACGTAGAGCCAGTCATTGTCCACCATAAGTCCCAAATCACTCTAAACTTTCCTCAAGGCGTGTAGCTATCCTACCACAGAACCCATATGATGCTCTGCCACTCTCCTACTTTGGTCAAACCCTCTCTTTTAAGCAACTACTCGACTTCTGTTTCCTTACACTTGGCCTTCTAGAAGTTTAGCCACCGCAAGACACCTCCCACATGTCCTTCCTCATTCTTTGCTGTCCAGTTGTTGCCTTAACTCAACATTCATCTCTGTTGCACCCGAACCAACAGATTGCTACCAACTTTAAACCCCTCCGAAGATCATCTTCCTCGAGCCGTCAACATTAGAAATGCCCATTTAAATTCAGGAATTACTACACTCCATTGTCTCTGACAACTGCTTCTCTGGCACCATCTCACACTACTATGCCCTGAAGGCAAATTGATGAAGACCATGATACCGGCGAACCTTAACGCGTTCAACATGGATGACGACACCACATCACAGATGAAAATTCCACCACACTCAAAAATACTAAGTCTCGTTACTCCATCAACCCAAACCTGAACATTTATAGTCTGATTGTCTTTCCTCCGCCGAAAATAATATACCGAATCTCTGAATCATGCACTAGTAAATTTCCTTCCAAGTCATTCACTGCCTCGACGCATAGACAAGCATCCTACCATTACACAAACACTGTGCGATAGCAACGTACGAATCATCATAACAATCAATGACAAATCTCAAAACCTTAGGTAATACTGATACTGAGCTGAAACAACAGAACGACATTCCACAAGGCGACGACAATAGCGCAAAGCAAATACGCAGGGAGAAACATCCTACACCAGATAAGTACAGACGTCTCCTAACAGCCCTATAGCCTCTCGAAGATAAGTACAGACGTCTCCATTCCGATCCACAAGACTTTACTAGACTTGCTCATGACTCGTGAGACCTACGTGAACCTAGTGCTCTGATACAATGTTGTCGCGACCCAAAATCCATTAAGGTCGTGATGGCGCCGGACACAATTGTCAGGCAAGCCAACAATAATTACTTTTTTTGGTTCTCATCTTAATATTTTAGAAATCATATTTTTCTTCAATTAAACAGTAAAATATGGAATCTACAGTGTAAATAATAATATTTTACAATAATTTCAATACAGTGCAACCCATAATCGCCCGAAAACCCGGTGTCACAAGTGCATGAGCATCAACTAGGAATATAAAATAAAATACAGCGTCCATCCGGAATACTCATTGGACAGAAAAAATATAAATATTCTGAGGGAGACTCTGCTGGCTGCGGGTCGTACTATGGAATGCAACTCACCTAAGTCTCTACATGCCTACATGCCTCTGCTCTCACAAGGCCGCTAAACATAAATGCACCTGCACAAAAAGAATGTGCAGCAAGTGTAGTATGAGTACGTAAATCAACGCGTACCCAGTAAGTATCTCGTCTAACCTCGAAAAAGTAGTGACGAGGGGTCGACTCCGACACTCACTATGGGATATCATTAACATGCCGGTATTATAATTAAACAAGAATTATTTGAAACAGTTGAAGGCTCAATATTCAAGAAGTAAACAAGCATATCCTTTACTATTTAGGAAATCTCTATTTCTATTTTTGTCATTTAACAATTTATATCTCAAGTCAATGAAGCAATATCAATTATTATTAGTTTTGAAGATCTATTATGCGCAAGTCATGCCGAGGACGTACGGCCCGATCCAACATATAAATGTAAATTGTGCACTGCCGAGGGTCGAACGACGCGAACCATAGATGAATCTATTAACCTGCCGAGGCGAACGGCCAGCTCCCATGAGAGTAGTGGAAATTTACCTCGCTCGTAGAAATGTATTTGCAAAGCAGTTGCACATAGATTTATCAAATTATTATTTTTTAATATTCTTCAATTCTTTTTAAAAAAAAATATAGAATTCAAATGAAAACTTTCGAGTCCCAAAATCCTCAATTTCAACACTTTTCAAGGCATTTAATAAGCATACTCGATCTCAATATCTTCCAAGGCAAACAATTAACAAAATCAAATAACGGTATCAACAAGCATGGTATAAACCTAGAACTACCCGAACATAGGCATAATTAGTAGCTACATACGGATTCTCGTCACTTCGTGCGTACGTAGCCCCCGCAAGTAAGAGTACACATAAAATCAATTCACCTATAGGCTTAATTACCTCTTACAAGGTTAGAAAGGAGACTTACTTCGCTCCGAAATTCCATAACCGGCTCCCAAGCCCTTCCAATAACTCAAACCGATGCCCAACGCTCCAAAACTAGTCAATAAATGTGTAAACCCATAAATATATACTCTAATACTCATTATAATTCAATTTACAACAATCTCCAACTCCGCTCGAAAAGTCGATAAAATCACCCTCGGGCCCATGTGCCCGGATTCCGAACTCAAAGATATGATTTATTCTCAATTCCATGCCCAAATTCGTGATAAAAATCAAGGAATACCAATTTTTAGGTTTTTCTTCAAAATCCTAAATTTCTACAAATTTTCATGCTTGAATCCATGTATAAATCGTGTATTTAACTCACAATACGCAGAAATCACTTACCTTGACATAGATGATGAAAATGGCACTCCAAAATCGCCCCCAAGGCGGGCTCCAACGAGAGAAAAGAGGTGAAATGAGCCAAAACCCGATTTGGCTAACTTATGCATTCTGCCCAGGCGACTTTCGCACCTGCGAAGCCAAAGGCCGATTTTGCGGCAACAAGACTGCTTCTGCGGAAAACACTGGAGGCCACCCCTTCGTACCTGCAGACAAGGTCCCACTCCCGTGACATCGCAGGTGCTCAAATCCACCCCGCTCTTGCGCTCCACTCCGCTTCTGCGCTCCAAGAGGCCGTTGCGCAGATGCGGAAAATGTCTCGCACCTGCAGGCACTGTCCAGCTCGCCCAGGACCGCTTCTACGACCCTACTGGCCACTTCTGCAGCTCTGCTCCTGCGGTCAAACCTTGCAGGTGCGGTTACACCAGATGACAACAGCTTCAGCATTCCTCCAAGACCAAACACGATGCGTTTACCATCTGGAATCCACCCGAGGCCCTTGGAACCTCAACCAAATATACCAACACGTCCCAAAACATATTACGAACTTAGTCGAGGCCTCAAATCTCGCCAAACAACATTGAAACTATGAATCACCCTCCAATTCAAACCTAATGAACTTTGAAATTTCAAACTTCTACAATCGATGCCGAAACCTATCAAATCACGCCCGATTGACCTCAAATTTTGCACACAAGTCATAATTGACATTACGGACCTACTCCAACTTCCAGAATTGGAATCCGACCCCGATATCAAAAAGTTCACTCCCGGTCAAACTTCTCTAAATTATCCAAATTTTCAACTTTCGCCAAATGACCCCGAAATAACCTGCTGACCTCTAAAATCCACATCCAGACGCGCTCCTAATACCAGAATCACCATACAGATCTATTCCCAGACTCAAAATTTCAAACGGACATCGATAACATTGAAATGCACTTCAACCCAAATTTATGAATTTCTTCCAAATGCCAACCTTCCGTAATAAGCACCGAAATACTCCCAGGTCATCCAAAACCCGATCCGAACATACGCCCAAGTTCAAAATCATCATAAAAACCTGTTGGAACCTTCAAATCCTGATTCCGAGGTCGTTTACTCAAAATCACACTTTAGTCAATTCCTCCAACTTAAGGCTTCCGAAATTAGAATTCTCTTTCCAAATCAACTCCGAACTTCGCAAAAATCAATTCCGACCATGCATACAAGTCATAATACCTGAAGTGAGCTGCTCATGGCCTCAAACTGCCGAACGACGCGTTAAAGCTTAAAACGACCACTCGGGTTGTTACAATAATATTTCTCAATTTAACACTTTGCCTCAGTTTGATTTATGGCCTATATAACTCAATACCAATTTCAACAACATGACTGAAAAGTAATTCATCAAGGAACAACGCCTTCTTTAATCCAAATTTTTGGCAAATAGATTAATGTCTTATTTTAAAATTATTTAATAAATCATTTGCAAATAAATAATCCAGAATGAAATTATCTCCAAAAAATATCAACTCAACAAAAACACAATATTCACATAAAATCAAGGTGGCAATCACACCAAATCATCATATAAAAACAAATTCAACAAACAAGGATTTAGACATGACAAATAGAGGATTCCATAAGTGCCAATAATTTTCAATTTAGTACATAAAAGCGTCTAAGAATTTTTGCCGATATAATTTGTACATATAAACCAAATACATACTAGTCACCTCGCGTACATGACTTTCAATTACACAGTTTTCCATATAAGACTCAATGCTTAAGGGTAATTCCCCCACTCAAGGTTAGGCAAGATACTTACCTCAAATCGTGAAATTCTTTACTTCGTTGTGCCTTTACCTCGTGGATTAGCCTCTGAAAGTCTCGTATCTAGTCACAATTAATTCGATATACTCAATACAAATCGTAGGAATTAATTCCATATGAATTTATTAATTTTCCGGATTAAAATCCAAAATTCATCTCAAAAATCAACAGTGGGGCCCACGTCTCGAATCTCGGAAAACTTACGAAATTCGAACACCCGTTCCGAAATGAGTCCAACCATACAAAAATTATCAAATTTCGATGACAAATGGATCTTCAAATCTTAAATTTTCGTTTTTGGAAAGTTTTACAAAAATTCTTATTTCTTCCATCTAAATCCGAAATACATGATGAATATAACCATATATTCATGAAATATAATCACTTTCGGATGTAGAACACTTACCCCCAGTTGAAGTAGTGAAGAAATCTTCAAAATCGCCCAAACACCGAGCTCCAAAAATCCCAATCGAAAATGAAGAAATGACACATTTTCAATCCTTAAGTTTCTGCCCAAGTTTGCATTTGCAGACAAAAACTTCGCATATGCGAATGAACAGTAACCTCCCATGAACAGTGTTCGCAATTGCGACAAATTGTTTGCAATTTCGAGTGAACAGTGTTTTCGCAATTGTGAATGAACAGTGTTTTCGCAATTGCGGATGAATAGTACCCACCAGAAACCAACAAACTCAAACTTCTCCGAAATGATCCGAAACCACCCTGAAATCATCTGGAACCTCCCGGACATAAACCATATATGAATCTAAATCATCAAACTCGCTACGGACCTTCTCGCGCACTCAAAACACTAAAAAGAGGTCATCTTGACCCGATATTGACCATGGTCAAACTCCCAAATTTCTTAACTTTACTAGTCTCTCAACCAATGATCCAAACATACACCCAATCCCTTCGGGACCCCGTCAAATCATACCAACAAGTCCCAAAACATGATGCAAACATAGTCAAGGCTTCAAATCACATCAAACAACGCCGAAACAACGAATCGTACCTCAAATCGAATTATGAGTTATGAAATTTTCAAATTCTATAATTTGCGCTGAAGCGTATCAAATTAATCCGGAGTGACTTAAAATTTTGCACACAAGTAATAAATGACATAATGGATCTGTTCCAATTTTCGGAATCAAATTTTGACCCCGATATCAATAAAGTCAGCTCCCGGTCAAAGTTTCTAAAAATCTTCCATTTTCCAACTTTCGCAAAATTGCGTCAAATTATACTATGGACTTCCAAATCCAAATCCGGACACACGCCTAGTCCAAAATCACCAGACAAAGCTATTGACATCATTAAAATTCCATTCCGGAGTCGTTTGCTCAAAAGTCAAACTCTGGTCAACTCTTTTCATTTTAAGCTTCAAAATGAGAATTGTTCTTTTAATTAAATTTTGAATCTTCCGTTAACCAAACTCGACCACACACACGAGTCATAATACATATTACGAAGCTGCTCGAGACCTTACGTCACTGAACATGTCGTTAATTCTTAAAACGACAAGACAAGTCGTTACAGGTGTGCCCATAGGATTTCAGGTAGTACTTCCTTCCATCTTCCTTTGGCATCGGTTAACCTTTTTTTGAGGTTTTGGAGTATGGTTTTGTTGGTAGATTCAGCTTGTCCATTCCGAATAGGGTGATAAGGTGTTGATAGGATCCTTTTGATCTTAGTTACATTGCTTCCAATGAATTGTTTCTCATTATCGCATACAATCTCGACCGGCATTCTGAATCAGCATATGATGTGGTCCCAAATAAAATCGATGACTTCCTTCTCCCTGACCTTCTTGTATGTCTGGGCTTCCATCAATTCCAAAAAATTGTCACGACCCAAACCGATGGGCCGCGACGGGCACCTGGTACCTTACTCAACTGAGTACCAATGTAACGTAGCTTTTCGTATCATACTATCATAGGTAAATGAACCGGAAAGGCTGTCATGAGATAACTAGAATAAAGCATGAGGGAATACTCAACATGATATACCGACTTATACATATGACGTACGGGGCCTATAAGACCAAAATAATCACTCGTATACTAAACATAGGCCGACAAGGCCATACAATCTTTCACATACATAATATATGTCTACAAGCCTCTAAGAGTAGATAAATACCATAAAGGTCGGGATAGGACCCCGCCATACCAATCAATACATGTCCAAATCATACTGACCAAATAAGCAACTCCGGAGCAAATGGAGCGCACCAACACCTTCCGCTGAGCTGATAGCCTACTTGGAGTATGCGTACATAATGTTATGCATATGCATATAAATGTCATACCATGCTTAGGTGTATGTGTACATAACATCATCAAGCCTCTGAGGGCATCCCATCATATCATATCGGCCACTGTGGGCAAAATCATCAACGTATACCAGCTGATCAGGTGGTGGTGCATATATAACGCCGTAACATTTTTCCATATCCCATATACGTATAATACACGCGTATATAACGCCATCTGGTCATGGGTTAATGTACATGTATAAATGAATGAAATGCATAAGAAGTACATTCGTAAGATCTTTCGGTATGTCATAAAATCAATATGACTTTGATTAATATCAACTACGTATTTTTCTAAGACCCATGAACATAAGATATAATAATAAGACACATGGGGAATCAAGAACATAGGCACCTCTAGCATTTCTATGAATAGAGTCATTTATGAAAGTTGCGCATTTGCTCGTTTCGTTTGTATCATATGGATCATGCCAAAAGGAAAGAAGGGATAGCCTTAACATACCTGAGCTGATTCTCTTGACAATCCTTCCAACACCCGTCAAATGCGACAAAACATGTAACGGCAGATCAAAGTAGGAAAATATCTGTATGATGTTTTTGAGAAAGATTATACCGGGCTCCCTTAGAATTGCAAATCCCGCTGCTATTACGTAGTATAACTTCGTATGAAATTTTGTTTGTTGCAAATCATGTTGCTATCATCTAATTAGTCTCGTATGAATTGCTGAAGCTCTCTTCCTTACATAGAGGCTTTTAAATTTTGGTGTGTGTGGGACCCACTTAGGATGACTTAGCCACCTAACTCTCTAATTTTGCCACCTTACCATATAACATTAAGAGTAATTTATTTGGGGTAGGTTTGCTGCCACGTTGGGGGAGGGGGGGTTAGGATTATCCAAAATTATCCACTCATTTCCTTAATTAACTTGTTAATTCCCCCACTAATCTAATAATTAACCAATTACCCACATAATCAAGAATTATCTCAACTTACTTAAACTACTACTCACTTTTAACATACTTTATACATCTTACTATCATGGTCATGTGGTACCTTGTATGACACTAGTTCATAAATATCAAGGTATTATAGCTTGGACCGTATTTTATCCCAAAATGTCAAACTTTGACAAAAATCCTTTTCTTCGATTCGCACACCCTCTCACCGTCACGAATTTACTTATCACTTGTTTGAAATAGTGTAATACTTATAATCTCAAAATAATATCATTCCTCAGCTTACGTCAATTTACTTATGTCGTACTTTCACATACGAAAATATGGGGTGTAAACAAAATAGTCAGTCATAAACAATATAAATTGAGCCTTACCGGGTGCCCATTAAAAGGGGCTAACGATGTCCATTCCCCACTTCATGAATGGCCATGGTGACAAAATCGAATGCAGTAGCTCCCCGGGTTGATAAATCATCGGAGCGTGCCTTTGGCATTCATCACATTTTCGAACGAACTCCTTTGCGTCTTTTTCTTTGTCGATCCAGTAGTAATCGGCTCTGACTATTTTTTGAACCAGCGCTTTGGTGCCCGAGTGATTTCCACAGGTACCTTCATGGATTTCCCTCAAAACGTACTCAGTATCCCCCGGCCCTAGACATATTGCAAGCGGGCCATCGAATGTTCTTCTGAACAGGGTTCCATTTTCGGACAGGCTAAATCGGGCTGCCCTTGTACGCAGGAGCCTCGATTCTTTTGGATCCGAGGGCAGTATACCGGTCTTGAGATATTCCACTTACTTATTCCTCTAGTCCCAAGTTAGGCTCGTCAAGTTGATCTCGGCGTGGCCTTCTTCCACCACCGATCTCATAAGTTGTACGACTTCTCCCGAGTTGAACTCGTCGTCTTCGACCGACGACCCCAAGTTAGCGAGGGCATCGACCTTGCTGTTTTGATCCCGAGGTACATGTTGCAAGGTCCATTCTTTGAACCGATGTAATGTCACCTGTAACTCGTCCAAGTATCTTTACATTCGTTCTTCTCTGACCTCGAATATTCCATTAACTTGGTTTACCACAAGGAGGGAGTCGCACTTGGCTTCGATCACCTCCGCCCCCAAGATTTTGGCTAGTTCAAGGCCTGTAATCATGGCCTCATATTCGGCCTCGTTGTTAGTCATTTTTACAATCTTAATAGATTGTCTAATTATATTACATGTTGGTGGATTTAGTACAATGCCAAGTCCGGACCCTTTTGAGTTTGAGCCGCCGTCTGTAAAGAGGGTCCAGGTTCCCGAGGAAGTTCCTGAGTTAACCAATAACTCTCTTTCAACCTCGGGCATTAGGGTCGGCATAAAGTCGGCCACAAAGTGTTCCAAAACTTGATACTTAATGGCGGTCCGAGGTCGGTATTCAAAATCGTACCCACTTATTCCTATAGCCCATTTGGCCAATCGGCCTGAGAGTTCAGGCTTATGCATAACGTTCCTTAACGGGTAAGTAGTTACGACACATATGGGGTGAAACTGGAAGTATGATTTTAGCTTTCTAGAGGCGCTTAGCAAAGCGAGCGCCAGTTTCTCTAGGTGAGGGTACCTAGTTTCGGCCTCACCTAAGGTCCTACTGACATAGTAAATTGGAAAATGCGTACCTTGCTGTCACGACCCAAAATCTCACATGTCGTGATGGAACCTATCTCAATACTAGGCAAGCCTACAATCTCAATAAAACACCATATCATTTAAATTTGAAAACATAATATTTAAATTCAGCGGAAGAAATCTCAAAAATATAGATATAAACACTCCCAAAACTTGGTGTCACTAAGTACATGAAAATCTAATATGAATACAAAATCTGACTGATAAAAACATTGTTTGAAAGTATAGAACAATACAATAACTAAAGGAAAGAGAGTCAAGGTGAGGGGACGCCAGGCAGCTACCTTGATAGTCTCCAACGGATAGCACTCTGAGATCTAACAGTCGCCGTGTCCGAAAGCACCTGGATCTGCACACGAGGTGCAGTGTAGTATAGGTACAACCAACTCAATAAGTAACAAGACAAACCTTTGGGCTGAAAGTAGGGACGAGCTCCGCAGGTATAGTCCAGTACATAAATAATGGTACATAAATGTAGGCATGCTTTCAAGTTCAATAGTTAAACTCAGTATAAGAAAAATAGATCAATTCTGCATGATATGCGGAATATGACATCTCAGTGGAAAGACCTCATGTACTATTGGTAACTAACCATTCGGTCGCTCGGTACTGTTTATGGCCAATGCAGCCCAAGGATATTCCATCCCGTATATATATACACACATCGACTAACAGTCAGTCACTCAGTACCGTATAAGGCCAATCCAGCCCTGGGTAATTTATCCTCAAATGTAAATGATACAGACAAGATCCATGTCGAGGGAAACTTTTTCACAATATAATAAGTAAGGCAAGTCCATGCCTTAGGAAGTCCATCCCGAATATATGAATCATCTACGCTAAATAGGGGTTTAGGGTTTAGACTCCGGAGGGGCTCCTTCAGCCCAAGCGTGATATAAAGCCGATATGGCCTACTGCAGGCGGGCAGTCCCAATCTGTATAATAATAAAGCCTATAAGGCATACTGCAGGTGGGTAGCCCCGTTCCATATAGTAATAATATATATAAAGCCAATATGGCCTGCTGCAAGCGGGCAGCTCCGATCCACATAATTATTCTCACAATGGATAAACATGACTAAGTATGAAATATACATTTTTAAAATAATTCAATTCAAAAGCAACACGACCCTGTGGGTCCCAAAATATCGGCACATAGCCCAATCATGATCTTTAATATGAGTCTCTGCTCACTCTCTCCTAACACGTAAAAACTGTTTGGATAATAACATGATTCTTTAATTTTACAACTCTACGGAATTTATTAAGTCACAATTTCTATGGCGTACGCCCACACGCTCGTCACCTAGCATGTGCGTCACCTTCAAACAATTTATATAACACCAAATTCGGGGATTCATACCTTCAGAATCAAGTTTAGAAGTGTTACTTACCTCAAGCCGTGCAATTCTTTACTCTGCAATGCCTTTGCCTCGCGTATCGTCCTTCAAACGCCTTGAATCTAGTAACAAATAATTCGATTCAGTTAAAACAAATTATACGAATTAATTCCATATGAAAATACAGATTTCCCATCAAAATCCGAAATTTCACCCAAAAATCGCCCGTGGGGCCCACATCTCAGAACCCGACAAAAGTTATAAAATCCGAAAACCCATTCAACCACGAGTCTAACCATACCAATTTTATCAATTCCGATATCAACTCGACCTCCAAATCCTCAAATCGTATTTTCAAATCCCTAGGTCCAAATCCCCGATTTACACCTCAAACTCATGTAATCTAGTCCGATTATTGGATGATAATTCAATATTATGGAGTAGAAATGATCACAAGTAACTTACCTCAAGATTACCCGTGATTTCTTGCTCAAACATAGCCCAAAGCTGTGTTCTTTCGTCCAAAAATGTTGAAATGAGCTAAAAACAAAAATGCTCAATAAAAACACTATTCTTGTCCATAAAAGCCCAATTCTTGTCGCTAAAAGTGCCAAATCTAGTCGCTAAAGGTGCGCACCAGAACTTGTTGCACCAACAATATTTATTTTCACTAAAAAGGCTCTAACTCCATCATACAAACTCGGAATTCGACGATTCTTATTCATATGAATCAAAAATAATAATACGAACCTAGTCCTTCAATCGAAACTCAATTCAAAGCTCATTTGCTCAATGCGATACTAAATTCACTCGTTAAACAATTAACTCATGTTTCGCGCTAAAACCCCAATCGCGACTTGATGAAACTAGACCAAACTTTCCAGATCATTCCTATAATCGAATTTCGATCTCTAGAATTAAAAATGGACCTTTGGAGCATTACATGCTTATGCTGAAAACATTAAACTCTTCCAAAACTCATCTGAAACTCATCCGAGCCCCATGGGACCCCAACCAAGTATACTAACAAGTCCCATAATATGACACAAACTTATTCGATGCCTCAAATTACATTGAACAATACTAAAACACGAATCGCACCACAATTCAAGCCTATTCAAAACTAACGAATTTCAAATTCTACATTCGATGCCGAAACTTATCAAATCAACTCTGATTGACCTCAAATTTTGCACACAAGTCATAAATGACATAACAGAGTTGTTCCAATTTCTAGAATCACGTTTCGATCCCGATAGCAAAAAGTTAACTCCCCAGTCAAACTTCCAAACTTAAATTTCCTATTTTCGCCATTTCAAGCCTAATTTAGCTATGGACGTCAAAATAAATATCCGGACACACTCCTAAGTTCGAAATCACCATACGGAGCTATTGGAATTATCAAAATTCTATTCTGAGGGTCATTTACACATAAGTCAATATCCGGTCAACCTTTTCAACTTTAGTTTTCATCTTGGAGACTAAATGTCTCAATTCATTTCAAAACCTCACCGGACCCGAATCAATTACCCCGACAAGTCATATATCAACTGTAAAGCATAAATTGAGTAGTAAATGGGGGAACATGGTTATAATACTCAAAAAGACCGGCCAGGTCATTACATTCTCCCCATCTTAAACAAGCGTTCGTCCTCTAATGGGTTTAGAATTATACTTGGAGTCTCAAATAGGTGTGGATATTTGCTCTGCATCTCCCTCTCAATCTCCCAGGTAGCTTCTCCGACTGGCTGGCCTCTCCACTGCACTTTCACTGAAGCTATGTTCTTTGATCTTAACTTTCGAACCTGCCGGTCTAAAATGGACACCGACTCCACATCATAAGTCAAATTACCATCCCACTGCACTGTGCTGAAATCCAAAACATGAGACGGATCTCCGACATACTTCCGGAGCATGGATACATGAAACACTGGATGAACACCCGATAGATTAGGTGGCAATGCAAGTTCATAAACTACCTTCCCAATCTTCTTATGTATTTCAAAAGATCCAATATACCTAGGACTCAACTTTCCCTTCTTTCCAAATCTCATAACACCCTTCATAGGCGAAGCTCAGAGTAGCACCTTCTCTCCTACCATGTACGCAACATCACGAACCTTCCGGTTGGCATAACTTTTCTGTATAGACTGCGCCGTGCAAAATTGTTCCTGAATCAATTTGACCTTTTCCAAAGCATCCTGAACTAAATCAGTACCGAATAGCCTAGCCTCACCCGGCTCAAACCAACCCACCAGAGACCGACACCGTCTCCCATATAAAGCCTCAGACGGAGCCATCTGAATGCTGGATTGGTAGCTGTTATTGTAAGAAAAATCTACAAGTGGCAGAAACTAATCCCAAGAACCTCCAAAATCTATAACACAAGCACGTAGCATATCTTCCAATATCTAAATAGTGCGCTCGGACTGTTCGTCCGTCTGAGGGTGAAATGTTGTACTCAATTGTACCTGTGTGCCTAACTCTCACTGTACTGTCTTCCAAAACTGTGATGTAAATTGCGTGCCCCGATCTGAAATAATAGACACTAGCATACCGGGTAGGAGAACAATCTCGCAGATATAAATTTCAGTCAACCGCTCCGAGGAATAAGTAGTACCGACTGGAATAAAATGTGCGGACTTGGTCAACCGATCTATAATTACCCAAATAGCAACAAACTTCCTCAAAGTCCGTGGGAGTCCAACTACGAAGTCCATGGTAATACGCTCCCACTTACGTTCCGGAATTTTAAGTTTCTGAAGAAATCCGCTCGGTCTCTGATGCTCGTATTTCACCTGTTGACAATTTAAACACCGAGCTACTAACCCTACTATATCTTTCTTCATTTTTCTCCACCAATAGTGCTGCCTCAAGTCTTGGTACATCTTAGCGGCACCCGGATGAATGGAATACCGTGAACTGTGGGTTTTTTCAAGAATCAAATCACGTAGTCCATCTATATTTGGCACACAAATACGACCCTGCATTCTCAATATCCCATTATCTCCAATAGTAACATCCTTGGCATCACCGTGCTGAGCTGTGTCCTTCAGTACAAACAAATGGGGATCATCATATTGGTGCTCTCTGATGCAGTCCTATAAGGAAGACCGTGAAATCACACAGGCTAGAACCCGATTAGGCTCCGAAATATCTAACCTCACAAACTGATTAGCCAAGGTCTGAACATCAACTACAAAAGGCCTTTCACCAACAGGAATGAATGCAAGGCTACCCATACTCATCGCCTTTCTACTCAAGGCATCGTACACCACATTGGCCTTCCCAGGATGATACAAAATAGGAATATCATAATCCTTCAGCATCTCCAACTATCTCCGCTGCCTCAAGTTCATATCCTTCTGTTTGAATAAGTGTTGAGGACTCCGATAATCTGTAAATACCTCACAAGACACACCATAGAGTTAGTGTCTCCAAATCTTCAATGCATGAACAATGGCTGCCAATTCTAAATCATGGACATGGTTGTTATTTTCATGTGGCTTCAATTGGCGCGAAGCATAAGCAATCACTCTACCCTCCTGCTTTAAGACACACCCAATACCAATCCGAGAAGCATCACAATACATTGTATAATAGCCTAAAGCTGAAGGCAAAACTAAAACTGGAGCTGTGGTCAAGGCAGTCTTGAGCTTCAGAAAGCTCTCTTCACACTCATCCGACCACCTGAATGGAGCACCTTTCTAGGTCAATTTAGTCAAGCGCGATGCAATAGACGAGAAGCCCTCCACAAAGCGACGATAATACCCAGCCAAGCCAAGAAAACTCCGAATCTTAGTAGTTGAAGATGGTCTGTGCCAACTCTGAACTGCCTTTTATTTTCTTTGGATCCACCTTAATCCATTCACTGGACACTATGTGTCCCAAGAATGCCACCGAACAGGTGAAACAAAGGACTCATGGGGCATATCCAGATAATGAGTAAAATACGATGAAACATACGAATATGTGGAACCATGGTCAAATAATATAGAAGCTTCCATGTGGCACACTAAGACAATACATGTGAGCACTACATCTGAAGCAACGACATATGGCCTGGCAAGAAAAGCATAGAATCGGGCCTGATTGCCACCTGATCGGCCTCCCCCTCTTGGGTGACCCCTAGCTAACTGAGCCCCACCCCGAGCTGGATGGGCGGGTGGTGGATCAACTGGTGCAGAAGTAGTAGCTTGACTCCTCTGCTGAACTGGACCTCGCGAAAGGCGGGGACAATATTTCCTCACATGACCCAGCTCTCCACACTCATAGCAATCCCTCTCAAAAAATGGTGGTGAGTTTTGAGGCGGACCTCGAGAACCAAAATAACTACAAAAAGAACCTGGTACAGATGATCCCTCAACTGAAGGAGCACGGGGCATACTATGGGCTGGCAGGGCACTGAGAGATGACTAACCCTGATGAGAAATGTATGAACCATGGCTGGATGATGCACCACGGTGAATTGGATGACCAGTCTGAGCGTGCCTGTACGGACGACCCCTGTTGTGGTAGGACTGCCCTCCAGAAGGTACCCCACTAGGACCGCCCGAACCTCGAGGCCTTTTGGCCTCCCTCTCACCATGCTCCTAGCTATGGACCACTTCTATCTGCCGAGCAATGTCAACCACCTCATCAAAAGTGGCACCAGATACCCTCTCCCTAGTCATAAGCAATCGCAGCTGATACGTGAGGCCATCAATGAACCTCCTAATCCTCTCCCTATCAGTGGGAACCAACCAAACTGCGTGACAAGCCAACTCAGAAAACCTCATCTCGTACTGGGTCACAGACATGCCATCTTGCTGAAGCTGCTCAAACTGTCTACGCAGCTCCTCCCTGCGAGACTGCGGCACGAACTTCTCAAAAAAGAGAACGGAGAATTCCTGCCATGTAAGTGGTACTGCACCGGCCGGCCTACGCCTCTCATAAGCCTCCCACCATCTGAAGGCAGCACCATAAAACTAAAAATTAGTGAATGAGACCCCACTGATCTCCAGAATACCCACTGTCCGAAGCATCCACTGGCACTTATCCAGAAAACTCTAAGCATCTTATGACTCAGCATCGCTAAATGATGGAGGTCGAAGCCTCCCAAATCTCTCAAGTTTCCTCTGCTCATCATCTGCCATAACGGGGATTACCGGGGCCTGAGCAGCTGTAGCCGGCTGGGCTGGTAGTGCCCCTGGTATCTGAAGTCCCTGCACTACCTGCTCTAGAGTATGGGCAACAGGGGTATGAGTACCTCCCCCGGCCTAAGAAGTGGGAGGTGCGGCCTGAGCAGAAACCACCTGAGCAAGGCAAGTGCAAACTGCCAGTATCTGGGCCAAAGTCTCCTAAAGGCCTGGAATCACAATGGGCACAGCTGATGCCTGAGCTGGTCCTGTCGGCTCAGCTATATCTGGAATCTGCTCCTAAGCTGGAGCAACTGGTGGTGCTACAGGTGCTGCTCCAACTACTGTATGAGCTACACCTCGACCTCTACCTCAGCCCCGGCCTCTCGCGGCCCTAACTGGTGGCACTGGTGGCTGACCGTCCGATTCGGTAGTACGTGTCCTCACCATCTATGAGAGAATAAAATAACAGAAATTTAGTTTCGGGAATCAACAAATTCGCATGACAGAATACAAGAAAGTGAAATTTTTCCTAAGGGTCCGGCAGCCTCTCGAAGATAAGTACAAACGTCTTCGTACCGATCCACAAGACTCTACTAAACCTGCTCATGACTAGTGAGACCTATGTAACCTAGGATATGATACCAACTTGTTACGACCCAAAATCTCGCATGTCATGATGGCGCCTATCTCAATACTAGGCAAGCCGACAATCTCAATAAAATACCATATCTTTTAAATTTGAAACCATAATATTTAAATTCAGCGGAAGAAATCTTACAAATATAGATATAAACAGTCCCAAAACCCTATGTCACTGAGTACATGAGCATCTAATATGAATACAAAGTCTGGCTGATAAAAACACTATCTAAAAGTATAGAACAGTACAATAACTGAAGGAAATATATTCAAGGTCAGCGGATGCCACGCAGCTACCTTGATAGTCTCCAATGGATAGCAATCTGAGATCTAATAGTCGCCGTGTCTGAAAGCATCTGGATCTCCACACGAGGTGCATAGTGTAGTATGAGTACAACCAACTCAATAAGTAATAAGACTAACCTCGAGGCTAAAAGTATTGACGAGCTTCGCAGGTATAGTCCAGTACATAAATAATGGTACAGAAATATAGGCATGCTTTCAAGTTCAACAGTTAAACTCAGTACAAGCAAAATTGATCAATTCTGCATGATATGAGGTATGTGACATCTCAGTGGAAAGACCTCATGTATTACTGGTCACTAATCATTCGGTCACTCGGTACTATTTATGGCCAATGCAGCCCAGGGATATTCCATCACGTATATATATATATATATATATATATATATATATATATATATATATATATATATATATATATATACACACACACACATCGACTAACAGTCAGGCACTCAGTACCGTATAAGGCCAATCCAGCCCTGGGTAATTTATCCCCAAATGTAAGTGCTACGGACAAGATCCATGTCCAAGGAATATTTTCCACTATATAAATAAGTAAGGCAAGTCCATGCCCTGGGAAGTCCATCCCGAATATATAATCATCTACGCTCACTAGGGGTGTGTACAGACTCCGGAGGGGCTCCTTCAGCCCAAGCGTGATATAAAACCTTTATGGCCTACTGCAGGCGGGCAGTCCCGGTCCGTATAATAATAAAGCCTATAAGGCCTGCTGCAGGCGGGCAATCCCGATCCATAAAATAGTAAAGCCTATAAGGCCTGTTGCAGGCGGGCAGCCCCGATCTATATAATAATAATAATATATAAAGCCATTATGGCCTGCAGCCCCGATCCCATAATTATACTCACAATGGATGAACATGACTGAGTATGAAATATATATTTTTAAAACAATTCAATTCAACAGCAACACGACCCTGTGGGTCCTAAAATATCAGCACGTAGCCCAATCATGATCTTTAATACGAGTGTGTGCTCAATTTTTCCTAACACATGGAAAATGTTCTGATAATAACATGATTCTTTAATTTTACAGCTCCACAGAATTTATTACTTCACAATTTCTATGGTGCATGCCCACACGCTCGTCACCTAGCATGTGCGTCACCTTCAAACAATTGATATAACAACAAATTCGGGGATTCATACCCTCAGAAACAAGTTTAGAAGTGTTACTTACCTCAAGCCGTGCAATTCTTTACTCTGCAATGCCTTTGCCTCGCGTATCGACCTTCAAGCACCTCGAATCTAGTCATAAAAAAATTGATTCAGTCAAAACAAATTATAGGAATTAATTCCATATGAAAATACATACTTCCCATCAAAATCCGAAATTTCACCCAAAAATTGCTCGTTGAGCCCACGTCTCGGAACCCGACAAAAGTTACAAAATTTGAAAGCCCATTCAACCACGAGTCTAACCATACCAATTTTACCAGATTCTGACATTAACTCGACCTCCAAATCCTCAAATCTTATTTTCAAATCCCCAGGTCCAAATCCCCGATTTACACCTCAAAATGATGTAATCTAGTCGAATTATTCGATGATAATTCAATATTAAGGAGAAGAAATGATCACAAGTGACTTACCTCAAGATTTCCCGTAATATCTTGCTCAAATATCGCCCGAAGCCGTGTTCTTTCGTCCAAAAATGCTGAAATGAGCTAAGAAACAAAAATGCTCAATAAAAACACTATTCTGGTCGCTAAAAGCCCAATTCTTGTCGCTAAAAGTGCCAAATCTGGTCGCTAAAGGTGCTCACCAGAACCTGTTGCACCAGCAATATTTATTTTCACTAAAAAAGCTCTAAATCTATCATACAAACTCGGAATTCGACGATTCTTGTTCATATGAATCACAAATAATAATATGAACCTAGTCGTTCAATCGAAATTCAATTCGAAGTTCATTTGCTCAATGCGATACAAAATTCGCTCGTTCAACAATTAACTCATGTTTCGCACTAAAAGCCCCATCTCAACTTGATGAAATTAGACCGAATTTTCCACATCATTCCTATAATTCATTATCAAACTCCCAGAAGTCTCAAAATCGAATTTCGATCTTTAGAACTAAAAATGGACCTTTGGATCATTACATGCTTATGCTGAAAATATTAAACAATTCCAAAACTCATCCGAAACTCATCCAAGCCCCATGGGACCCCAACCAAGTATACTAGAAAGTCCCATAATATGACACGATCTTAGTTGATGCCTCAAATTACATTGAACAACACTAAAACACGAATCGCACCACAATTCAAGCCTATTCAAAACTAACGAATTTCAAATTCTACATTCGATGTCGAAACCTATCATATCAACTCCGATTGACCTCAAATTTTGCACACAAGTCATAAATGACATAACGGAGTTGTTCCAATTTCTAGAATCAGATTTCGATCCCGATATCAAAAAGTCAACTCCCCGGTCAGACTTCCAAACTTAAATTTCCTATTTTTGCTATTTCAAGCCTAATTTAGCTATGAACCTAAAATATATATTCGGACACACTCCTAAGACCGAAATCACCATACGGAGCTATTGTAATTATCAAAATTCTATTACGGGGGTCTTTTATAAATAAGTTAACATCCGGTCAACCTTTTCAACTTTAATTTTCATCTTGGAGACTAAATGTCTCAATTCATTTCAAAACCTCATCGGACTCGAATCAATTACCCCGACAAGTCATATATTAATTGTAAAGCATAAATTTAGCAGTAAATAGGGGAATGGGGGTTGTAATACCCAAAACAATCGGCCGGGTCGTTACACTTGCTCTTCCCGAACTAGGACTCCACTTACCGCTATCTCCGAGACCGCCAAGTATGAGTACAGTTGTTCAAACTTCTTTGGTATATGAAGCAGCGGTGGGCTATATAAGTACCTCTTGAGTTCCTCCAAAGCTCGTTGCCATTCTGGGGTCCATGAGAAGTTATTCTTCTTCTTTAACAGTGCGAAGAATCGGTGGCTCTTATCAGATGACCTCGAATTAAATCGCCCTAGGGCGGCTATTCGCCTGGTTAACCTTTGCACGGACTTCATGTTGTCCACGACTGTGATATCTTTGATGGCTTTGATCTTATCAGGATTGATCTTGATTCCCCTATTGGATACCATGAATTCGAGGAACTTACCCGACCTAACTCCAAACATACATTTTTCCGGCTTCAACTTCATATTGTATTGCTTCAGTATGCTGAAGGTTTCCTGCAAATGTTTTAAATGGTCCTCTGCTCGCAGAGACTTAACTAACATGTCTTCAATGTAAACTTCCATTGAGTTTCCTATTTTTTCCTTGAACATCCGATTTACTAGGCGTTGGTATATGGCGCCATCATTTTTTAATCCAAATGACATTACGCTATAATAGTATGTGCCATATTTAGTGATGAAGGAAGTTTTTTCCTTATCACCCGGGTCCATCCGAATTTGGTTGTATCCGGAATAAGTGTCTAGAAATCTAAAGTTCTCGTGGCCGGCCGTTGCTATGTTTGCTAATTGATGTCGCCCAAACTCACACTACAAATGTAGGTAGTGAGGTGGTCGAAGCAATAATAAAATCCAACGCAAGTCGGGATCGAATCTGCATACTCTGAAGGACATCTGATAGTGATATTTCATTGTTCTACGGCCGCACACAGTATTGTGCGGTCCGCACTGTGGGCCTTTTTGCCTTGTTTTGGTCCTTGACCATTTTTGATTCCTTTATGAGTTGATTTTGACTTCTTTGGATCGTCTCCCAATATTCCTGCATGAGAGCACATTTTATTAGTTCCCGAGAATACCTTTAAGCATTTTTGAGCTAAAATGCAAGTAAAAGAGAGCAAATAAGCGGTCAAAATCCCTACTTATCACTAACCAATCCGGTACTTAACCTCCCGAATATACCCTATTTTAAGAAGTTTAGATACCTTGCCCTTGGTGAAAGCATTATTGATCTCGGACTGGGGTCTCCTCTTTTGTTTGACCGGGTGAAACTTCGGGTCCAGGCTTAGCTCGTAAGTGGTTATCTCTGGTGGGATCCCTGTCATGTCAAGGTGGAACCAAGCGAAACAATCTTCGTTAGTTATAAGAAATTGAATGAGTTTTTCCCTGAGCTCGGAGCTTAACCCCGTGCCCAAGTATACCTTTCTATCGGGCAAGCGTTCTCGCAATATGACTTGTTCCAGCTCCTCGACCATCGATTTAGTGGCGTCGGAATCATCGGGGGCTATAAAAGATCCGTGAACCCCATAATCATCATCCTCGACTTCCTTTTGTTTGTCCGAATCTACCGAGGATGGTATCACTGATTGCTATTTGGCCCCATTTTAGACCATCTGGTTCGGATCCTTCAATGTTGAGATTGTAGATGCCGGTATCACCTTCTTGATCGCGAACATTTCCTTTGCAGTCGGTTGTTCATCGTAGACTGTTTTGACTCCTCCAAGTGTTGGGAATTTTAGTGCCTGGTGCAGTTTCGAGGGCACCACTCTCATGTTATGGATCCATGGCCTCCCGAATAAAGCATTGTACCTCATGTCTCCTTCGATCACATTAAATTTAGTCTCCTGGATGGTCCTGACGGTGTTTACTGGTAACGTTATTTTGCTCATAGTAGTCTCACATGCCATGTTGAATCTGTTTAGAACTCGAACTGCATGCACGATTTGGTCTTGCAGACCGAGCTGATCCACGACCCTTGATCGAATGATGTTGGCTGAGCTACATGGATCAATTAACACACGTTTAACCCGAATTTTATTTACGAGTACAGATATTACCAGTGCATCATTTTGGGGTTGCACGGTCCCTTTTGCATCCTCGTTGTTGAAAGATAAAGAACCTTCTAGTATGTAGTCTCGAGTTAGTTTCTCCCTAGTGATGGATACTTTGGGGCGTTTCAACGTCGGCCCTTATGGGATATCAACCCCATTGATGATCATGTTAATGACGTGTTGAGGTTCTTCTTGTTCTGCCTGTTTGTTAGAATCCCTGTTCCTGAAATGATTCCTAGCTCGGTCAAGAATTCTCGAAGGTGCCCATTGTTGAATAGACGGGCTACTTCCTCTCTCAGCTGTTGACAATCTTTCTTTCTTTGACCGTGAGTGCCATGATATTTGCACATCTGGTTAGGATCCCTTTGTGTTGGATCGAATTGCAAGGGTCGAGGCCATTTGGTATCTTTGATGTGCTCGATAGCTGATACAATGGCGGCAGCATCGACATTAAAGTTGTATTCTGATAGCCTCGGTGCTTCTTTAAACTCAACGGGCCTGTCGAAGCCATTTTTGGTCATGAGTCCCTGGTTGCCTTGACCTAGGTCATTTCTCCTTTCGTTTCTCATGGAGTTCCACTCGGACCCGCTGCTTCTCCGATCTCTATTATATGGCTGATACCGATCCTTATGAGGCCTCGATTCATGATCGATGTCTCTCTTGACTCTATCAAGGGTTCTAGTGATACCGGTTATGCACGTCATCCCATGTAATGACCGGGTATTCTATTAGGTTCTGATTTGGCTACTGTAAAGCCACCGAGCTTCGAATATTTAATTCCTGAGTGAAAGCTTGAACAACACAATCATCAGCGACAGGCGGTAGATCTATTCGTTCCATTTAAAATCGGGACATGAACTCTCTGAGCATCTTGTTATCCTTCTGTTTGACTTTGAAAAGGTCTGATTTCCTAGTCTCGGCCTTGATGGCACCAGCGTGTGCTTTTACGAAAGAGTCTGCAAGTATAGCATATGAGTCAATAAAATTAGGAGGTAAGTTGTCATACCATATCATAGCTCCCTTTGACAGGGTCTCCCTAAATGTTTTCAACAGAACAGACTCGATCCCATCGTCCTCCAAGTCGCTCCCTTTGATAGCACATGTATAAGAGGTTACATGCTCATTTGGGTCGGTCGTTCCATTATACTTAGGTATTTCGGGCATACGGAACTTCTTGGGGATCGGCTTTGGTGCCGCGCTCGGAGGAAAAGGTTTTTGCATGAACTTCCTGGAATTCAGGATCTTCAATATCGGAGGTGCTCCTAGGATTTGGTCTACCCTAAAATTGTAGCTTTCCCCCTTTTTATCGTTAGCCTCGATTTTCTTCTCTCCTGATTCTATCTATTTTGTCAACTCCTCGAGCATTTTTATGATCTCGGGGTTAGTCCCCGATTCATGTTTGTTTGACCTTTCTACGACTGGTTCATCCCTCCGGTTTGACTTCCCAGGATGGATTGGGCTCAACCCTTCTCGGTGCACGGCTTTGGATCTGTAATTGAACTATCGCCGCTTGTTGAGCCTGCAGCATTTCGAAGATCACCCGTAGACTAATCCTGTATCCTTCAATGTTTTAAGTGTTTCGAGTTGCTGATCGGGCTCCACCACGAACGTTGTTTTTGGAGTCGGTGGGCAAGTTTCCATCGATAGCCACATGTGAATTAGCGTCAATCGGGTCTGCGATTGGAATTCCAATGGGATCAGCAGGTGGAACCTCGTTTCCGAGCGCTATGTTGTTATTTCCACCTTGATGCCCGGATTCGTTGTCAACATGCAAGGGTGCTGATTAAGAGTTCGACATTTTGAATTTAGCCTAGAATCAAAAACACTTCAAAGAGCAAGTGTAAAGTAGTATGTTTTATGGAGATTTGTATCAAATAACCACTATTATCCTTAGCCCCACGGTGGTCGCCAAACTGTTTACCCTCAAAATTGGATAACAATTGAATGTATACGTGGCTTTAAGGATACATGATCTAACTTAATGAGTAATTAGATTAATATTGAAATTAATGATGAAAATTTAAATGCAAACCACACAAGTTGAACAATCTTGGCCTTGAAGATTAGTCACCCTTGAGACAAAAATGCTTTAATCGATGCCAGAACATAATGTTGAGATAATAAGAACTAGAAATAACAGTATATTGCTTTCGGATGAGTGTTACCATTTGTGCAATGAATTATCAGAAATCCTCCCTTTATATAGTAGATGAGTCCTACTCTAGGTACATTTCTATTAAAGGTAAAAATCTCTTGATTTGCTAATTGTTGGCTCCTTGACAATATGCGCTGAGATTCCCGCCACAATATCTGCCCGGTTGCGGATATTTCAGTCTTTCGTTTGTTATTTCCGAGCTCACTCGAGGCTAAGGTCGAGACCGGACTCAACGTTCCTTGAGGGCAGGTCTTCCGACCTCAGGTTCTAGCTTGGTGAGACTCGAGGTCAATCTCCAGTCTGTGGTCGTCACGTTCCAAGCCAAATCTACCAAGTTGTAGTCGAGCTCGATTTCGACCGTATACAACACTATTTGAAACCTTATTACCCTCTCTATATGTAAAATTGTATTTTATTGTAGTTACATATATTTTTTTTATTTGAATGTTACATATACTTACATATATTTTGTTGTAAGTTTTGTTGTAAGAAGAAGAAGAAGAAGACATGACATACAACATGCTTACAAAATTGTAGTAAAGTTGTATTATAATTGTATGCAAATTGTATTTTGTTGTAGTTACATATTTTTTTTTATTTGAATGTTGTATGAAATATGAAAAATAGTTGTATAATGTATGAATCATTGTATAAAATTTGTATTTAATTTATCAAAACTATCTTTTTACATAAAGTTGTTGATATGTATCAAAATTGTAATAAGAGACTAAGTTTTGATTGGAATTTTAGAGAGGAAGAAGCACACACCACATGCAAAATATATACAAATCAGATACAAATTATACAAAAGACATATTGTATAAAATTATATTTAACTTGTATGATATTATAGTTGTATTTAACTGGGTAACAATAATGCATTAAAGTTGTAGATAAGTTGTATAATATATAATTGATTGTATAAAATTTGTTTTTACTATGTATAAATTAGATTCAAAATATACAAAAGACATCTTGTATAAAATTTGTATAAAAATTATATTTAAGTTGTATGATATTGTAGTTGTATTTAATTGGGTAAAAATAATGTATACCATATAATTAGTTGTATACTATATAATTAGTTGTATAAAATTTGTTTTTAGTTTATATATTGCCGTAGATGTATCAAATTTGAATATTTCGGCATTCACACACAACTATGTTCTTGTTAACTCTGACACAATTATATGTGTCACGACCCAAAACTAACCCTTGGCGTGATAGTGCCTATCGTGGAACTAGGCAAGCCAACTCATTTCCAAAACAAACCGATATTTTCATTTTAAAGATAATGTCAAGGTTATTTAACATAAAACCTCCATTTAAAGAGTTCAAATCAAAGAAAAACAGAAGTGCGGAAAAGAAAAGCCCGACATCGGGGTGTCACTAGTCATGAGTATCTACTACAATCCGTCTAACAATATCAAGGCTAACTCAGCCTGGAAAATAGCTAAATATAACTAGAGGAAGATAAGAGGGAGAAGAGCAGGGGCTGCGATTTCCAAACAACTACCTTGCTATCTCCAAGAAAATCTGCAACCAGAACACTCAATAATCGCTACCGTGTCCAGCTACACCTGAATCTGCACACAACGTGCAGGGAGTAACGTGAGTACGCCAACTCAGTAAGTAACAACAATAAATAAAGACTGAGCAGTAATGACAAGCAATAAAGCATATAACGTTCATATCAGAAAATCTCAGTAAAATACAACATGCTTTTAAAATCAGGATTTGAATCAAACATCTCGTTTAAACCCAGTTCCAGTAAAAATTATTTAAAGATATTTTTCCAATAGTTTTTCAAATGAAGGCTCAATGCAAAGGTGAGCAAAAATGATAAAATCATAAACAGCCCCTCGGGCAAAAACATCACTCATAAATAGCCCCTCGGGCAAACCTCATAGTCACTCGTGCCACTCGGGCATACCTCACAATCACTCTTGCCTCCCAGTCACTCAGCACTCGGCACTCAGACTCAGTAGGTACCTGCGCTCATTGGGGGTGTGTACAGACTCCGGAGGGGCTCCTTCAGCCCAAGCGCTATAATCTGCACGGACAACTCACGTGTTATAATAATAAAGTATGCTGCAGGCGGGCAACCCCAATCCACACTCATCCTCACAAATCAGGCCCTCGGCCTCACTCAGTCATAAATATGTTGCAGGCGGGAAGCCCCGATCCACACTCATCCTCACAAATCAGGCCCTCGGCCTCACTCAGTCATAAACTTCTCAAGCCACTCGGGCATTTCAGTAAAACAGGGCATTCGGCCCAAAACATTTATATGCATCAAAAACATAAAACTGAGTTATATGGTAAACAAGTATAAACATGACTGAGTATAGATTTTCAATCGAAAACAGTGAGAGGATGGTAAAAAACGGCCCCTAAGGGTCCAAACAGCATTGGCGCAAGGCCCAAACATGGCATTCAGCCCAATTTACAGAAATTCTTTTTAAAACATATAAGTGTCAAATGGTTTCAACAAAGTATGCAACTTTACAGTTGCTATGGGACGGACCAAGTCACAAATCCCCAACAGTGCACGCCCACACGCCCGCCATCTAGCATGTGAGTCACTTCAAAATAGTAGAATGATATGAAATCTGGGGTTTCATACCCTCAGGACTAGATTTACAATCGTTACTTACCTCAAACCGGTCAAATCTCTAACCCGCAATGATCTTGCCTCTGGACTCGGCCTCCAAATGCTTCGAATATATTCACAATCAGTACAATACCATCAATACGCGCTAATGGAATAAATTCCACAAGAAAAACTACAAAATTAGACCAAAACCTGAAATTGGCTCAAAACCGGCCCCCGAGCCCACGTCTTGAAATCCGACAAAATTTACAAAACTAGAAAGCTCATTCACTCACGAGTCTAACCATACCAAATTTATCAAAATCCGACATCGTTTGGTCCTTCAAATCCTTAAATTACTCTCCAAAAATTCCAAGCCCTAACCCCTCATTTTCACTAATTACCATGATTAAAACAACGAAAAATTACCATATATACAAGTATTAAGGCTCAAGTAACTTATCTCAACGAAATCCCCTTGATTCCCTCTCCAAACCCCTCCAAAAGCTCCAAAACCGAGTTGAAATTGTGAAGAATGACCAAAATTCGCGAAGGGTTCTATTTATGGTTTCTGCCCAGGTTTTTCGCACCTGCGGCCATTTTCTCGCATCCGCGCGACCGCACATGTAGTCCAAGAAGCTGCACCTGTGCAACTCACTTAATCACCCAGCTTCCGCACCTGCGGACCCCTTCCTCGCACCTGCGGACTCGCATCTGAGGTCCCAGGTGCGCATCTGCGAAACCAGTCCAAACTCCTCATCTCCGCATCTGCGCTCAAGGCTTCGCACCTGCGGGCTCGCAGATGCGACCAATTCTTCGCACCTGCGTTCCCAGCATCGCCCGCACCTGCGCACTCCCCACGCGCACCAGCGGCCTCGCACCTATGACCCTTTCTTCTGTAGGTGCGAAAATAGTAGAAGCAGCAGGTCCAGCTGCTATTTCCAACTTCAACAAATCCGTTAACCACCCAGAATCACCCCGAGGCCCTCGGGACCTCAACCTAAAATACCAACAAGTCATATATCAACATACCAACTTAGTCGAACCTTCAAATCACTCAAAACAACATCAAATCATCAAATTACCCTCGGATTCAAGCCTAAGAACTTCTAAATTTTCAAATTCGGCAACCGATGCCAAAACCAACCAAACCACGTCCGAATGACCTCAAAATTTGCACACACGTCACAAATGACACTACGAACCTACTCCAACTTTCGGAATTCCATTCCGACCCTGATATCAAAAAGTCAACCTCCCGGTCAAACTTTTCAAAAATTAAACTTTCGGCATTTCAAGCCTAATTCCTCTACGGACCTCCAAATAATATTCTGGACACGCTCCTAAGCCCAAAATCACCATACGGAGCTATTGCAATCATCAAAATTCAAATCCGAGGTCGTTTACACATAGGTC
Organism: Nicotiana tabacum; assembly: GCF_000715075.1. Taxonomy (NCBI): domain Eukaryota; kingdom Viridiplantae; phylum Streptophyta; class Magnoliopsida; order Solanales; family Solanaceae; genus Nicotiana; species Nicotiana tabacum. The sequence continues at coordinate 5,774,385 of NC_134090.1, forward strand.
CATATCCAGTCCACTTTTCTAACTTAAAATTTTCAATTATGAGACTAAGTGTCTCATTTCACTACGAGTTTCTTCCGGACCCGAACCAACAACCCGATATAACATAATATAGTTGAATAACACAAAAAGAAGTATGAATAGGGAAAACGGGGCTATAACTCTCGAAATGACCAGCCGGGTCATTACAATATGGGCATTAAGTAATGTGATTGAGACAGTTTACATGTGGATGGCTTTATATAATTTCTTGAAACAATGAATGTGGACGGAAATATTGTCACGACCCAAAATCCATTAAGATCGTGATGGCGCCGGACACCACTGTCAGGCAAGCCAACAATAATTACTTAATTTGGTTCTCATCTTAATATTTTAGAAATCATATTTTTATTCAATTAAACAGTAAAAGATGGAATCTACAGTGTAAATAATAATATTTTACAACAATTTCAATACAGTGCAACCCCTAATCGCCCTAAAACCCGGTGACACAAGTGCATGAGCATCAACTAGGAATATAAAATAAAATACAGCGTCCATCCGAAATACAAATTGGACAAAAAAATATAAATACTCTGACGGAGACTCTGTTGGCTATGGGTCGTACTATGAAATGCAGCTCACCTAAGTCTCCACATGCCTACACACCTTTGCTCTCACAAGGACGCTAAACATAAATGCACCTGCACAAAAGAATGTGCAGCAAGTGTAGTATGAGTACGTAAATTAACGCGTACCCAGTAAGTATCTCGTCTAACCTCAAAGAAGTAGTGACGAGGGGTCAACTCCGACAATCAATAAGGGCTATATTTAACATGCCGGTATTATAATTAAACAAGAATTATTTGAAACAGTTGAAGGCTCAATAGTCAAGAAGTAAATAAGCATATCCTTATTATTTAGGAAATTTCCATTTCTCGCTTCGTCATTTAACAATCGATATCTCAAGTCAATGAAGCAATATCAATTATTATTAGTTCCGAAGATCTATCATGCGCAAGTCATGCCGAGGACGTACGATCCGATCCAATATATAAATGTAAATTGTGCACTGCCGAGGGTCGAACGGCGTGAACCATAGATGCATCTATTAACCTGCCGAGGCGAACGGCCCGCTCCGATGAGAGTAAAGAAAATTTACCCCGCTCGCGGAAATGTATTTGCGCAGCGGTTGCACATAGATTTATCAAATTATTATTATTATAATATGATTCAATTCTTTTCAAAAATATAGAATTCAAATGAAAACTTTCGAGTCCCAAAATCCTCAATTTCAACTCTTTTCAAGGCATTTAATAAGCATACTCGATCTCAATTCCTTTCAAGGAAAATAATAAATAAAATCAAAGAATGGTATCAACAAAGCATGGTGTAAACCTAGAACTACCCGGACATAGGCATAATTAGTAGCTACATACGGACTCTCGTCACTTCGTGCGTACGTAACCCCCACAAGTAAGAGTACACATAAAATCAATTCACCTATGGGGTTAATTCCCTCTTACAAGGTTAGAGAGGAGACTTACCTCACTCCGAAGTCTCATAACCGGCTCCAACATCTTACCAACAACTCCAATCGATGCCCAACGCTCCAAAACTAGTCAATAAACGTGCGAATCCATAAATATATACTCTAATACTCCTTATAATCCAGTTTATAACAATTCCTAACTCCGCTTGAAAAGTCGATAAAAATCTCCCTCGGGCCCACGTGCCCGGATTCCGAAATTTTTAAACATAAACATTGCCCATTACCCCACGAACTCAATTATATAATTTATTCTCAATTTCATGCCCAAATTCGTGGTCAAAATCCAAAAATATCCATTTCTAGGTTTTCTACCAAAACTCCAAATTTCTACACATTTTCATGCATAAATCTATGTATAAACCTTGTATGTAACTCACAACTAGTAGAAATCACTTACCCCAAATTTCTTCGCAGCGCATCTATGAAATTTACGCACCAGCGGCAGCTGCCTCGCTCATGCGCACTCATAGGTGCACTTCTCCAGTCCGCTTCTGCGAGCAATTCGCCGCGATCTCGCACCTGCGGCCAAAGTCACGTAGGTGCGATTACACCAGAAGCATTAAGCTTCAGAAATTCTTAAGTCGAAAAATCGATCGGTTAACCTTCCAGAATCCACCCGAGGCCCCCAGGACCTTAACCAATTATACCAACGCGTCCCAAAGCACATTACAAACTTAGTCGAGCCTTCGAATCACACCAAACAACGCTAAAACCATGAATCGCACCCCAATTCAAGCTTAATGAACTTTAGAACTTCAAACTTCTACATTCGATGTCGAAACCTATCAAATCATGTCCGATTGACCTCAAATTTTGCACACAAGTCATAATTGACATTAAGTACCTATTCCAACTTTCAGAATTGGAATCCGACCCTGATATCAAAAAGTCCACTCCCGGTCAAACTTCTCAAAAACCTTCAAATTTCTAACTTTCGCCAAATGGCCCCAAAATGACCTACGGGCCTCCAAATCCACATTTGGATGCGCTCCTAACACCATAATCACCTTACGGAGCTATTCCTATGCTCGGAATCCCAAACTGACATCGATAAAATTAAAATGCACTTCAACCCAAATTTATGAAATTCTTCCAAAAATGCCAGCTTTCCACAATAGGCGCCGAAAAGCGCCCGAGTCATCCAACACCCGATCCGAATTTACGCCCAAGTCCAAAATCATCATACAAATCTGTTGGAACCTTCAAATCCTGATTCCGGGGTCGTTTACTCAAAAGTCAATCCGCAGTCAATTCTTCCAACTTTAAGCTTCAGAAATGAGAGTTCCCTTTCCAAATCAACTCTGAACTTCCCGAAATAAAATTCCGACCACGCGTACCAGTCATAATACCTGAAATGAAACTACTCAAGGCCTCCAACCGTTGAATGACGTGCTAAAGCTCAAAATGACCGGTCGGGTCATTATATTCTCTCCCACTTAAACATGCATTCGTCCTTGAACGTGCTAAGAACTGCTCTGGAGTTGTCCGAAATCACTGGTCAACACCTCGTGCACCTACCCGTGCTACAACAACCTAATTGAGCACATTATCTCGAGCCAATCTAACGACCTTTTCCTTTATTTAGGCAAATAATCCTTAGAGCCAAATTCCAACATCCGAAATTCTATACTAGGCCTGCTTCCAACATACGAACACCGTTTCAATCACTATACGATGTACCAATACATGATTATATACCCTCACTGAATTCACACCATGCACCGCATTATTCACATGCCCATAATAACATCCTCTAACCACAATAGCCGAAATCCCACGAATCTGATGCTCACGACACACCTCATGACACCTATAAGTCTTGTTCCGACTCTTGAAATGCCACGTCAGAGAAGATGTGTAGAACTCATAGCCACCTGTCAAATTACAGTTTATGGAGTCTCTCCTCCCGACAAGAACCATTACCTCATTCTGGACTGAATAACAACATTTACTCTTTAATATGCTTCATATAAATCTGATCGCATTGATCCTAGGTCCAATAGTCTCGTCTCACCCAGTACAGGATGCTCAGATAATAAGCCACCTCAGACACTGCCAAAAGGCTCATATGATGCCATAATGTGCCAACAAGCTACAAACTCGAATGTGATACAAAAGGAAACGAACTCTGGAAAGATCCACTCAACCCACGTAACTAATTAAACAACCGAAAAGGTGTCATGAATCTTTCTTAGAAAATGCAGGACAAAACACACAGGAATAGATATAGGGAATTGTGCTCAATATGATACCGTTGCGGTATGCAACCCGATCCATACATGATACCGTTGCGGCATGCAACCCGATCCATCCATGATACCTGTGGCGGCGTGCCACCCAATCCAAACAACATATCTGTGGCGGCGTGCCACCCGATGCACACATAATAATCTAAAGAAAATACTTACGGAGCTAAAATGCTCATAACTACGAAATACTTGAATATCGACCACAAACACGTGAAGTGCATAATATAAATCTTGGGGAGATGGATATCGCCATACGCTATAAAACTCGAGCACAACTACGATGCAATAAATGACCCGTATCTCGAGAGCCATCCTGCTCTCACAACACCACCAATTACACGGGATCTCAATACAAGTGTGAATAATCAAACCACCTCACAACCCACCTGGCATAATATAGAATTACACAAAATACCTTACGACATAAATAACATCCAGGGCCCGAAGATTCCTCCATATACCGTGCTAAGCTAAAATGAACACATCTGGCCTGATATAGATCCCACATTCAGATTTAGGTCCACCCACGAACCTCAAGCTGATTCTGACCGTGCCGCACTAGGCTAATAACATTTCAAGGATCCACACTAACCCTTTTTCCCACAACACAGAAGAACATTCATCAATCCGGCACAAACACCCACAGTCCGCAACCCAATGAATATTGCGCCTTCTAGGCCTAAACTCTCACATTAGCGATAGTACTAAAATCTCCATACTTGGTTCCAATCTTCAATCAATCAAGTGACTACAGGTCACACTTATAACATTTTCCCGTGGGATACACTCCTACGACCTTCCGCACCAGGCAACAAGTCTGCACACCCATGCCACCGGCCATACAAATATTGTAAAGCAAATTGGAAATCCGCAAATCAGGACACAAGACCTCTTACACAGAACACCATTCTCAGGCGACGCTAAAGAAAATACCAGCTTACTTTAAACATCTAAATTCTTTCCTGCTCATTCGAGCTCGTGACATTCTTGCCAACCCATAACCGCAACTTTGATCCTCAACTTCCAATTCCCATGCCGCTCACTGCACCTAACGTGCCACTACGCAAGAGTACAAGAGTTTCATCACAACTCCTAAACCACTAATAGGGTACACACTTCATCATATATAAACCTTTCACTTAACTCATTTCCGGAGAACTGTTGCAACACGCGACTGAATTCCCATCACCGCAGAAAATACCAACCTCAAGTAGTGGTCTAAACCACCATAACCCTTCCGGGATTCATCTACACATAACAACAGGCCATAATACTCGGATGCTTCCAAATAAAATCAATTACGGTGGCCGCCAAGTCTTACACGTACTGCCACACAACACATGTATATCTTAACACGCTGAAGGAACTGATCATTGCCGCCCTCATACCAATTCAACCATTGCTAACCGATCCGACTTCTTCTAATTTACTTTGGACTTGCCTTAGGAACCCAAATCCGCACTCATCCCAAGTGACCTTATTTCATGAGACCACGATGTCTCAAGACCCATGAACCATCTCATACCCTCCTTATGCGCATATTTGCACCTTCAACTGGTACACCCATCCTGATAATTTCTTCATGAATCCGAAGTTACCTTCCCCCATTCCTCCAATGCTACACTGCAGACTGAACATAACATGGAACACTCCAAGCCCCTATCATAACCCACTACAAAAGCTCGATATTTAACCATACTTCGGATTCGAAATCCTTAGGCACCGCACTCTAACTTTGGAATCCGTTAGGACCATTGATGAGAGTCACCCACTCTGACTTGGTCCCGAATATAATCAAACTCCAAAGCCCTGGTAGCACATGAACACCCTCTCAAAGAAGCACCCGACTGAATCACGTTCCTTGTAACTCACCTCTACACGAAGCATAAATCCTGAGTCTTCCCAAAGCCTGAACATGAATCGATAAGGCCAGTTATAGCGTACATTCCTCAAATCCTTCTCTCAAATTGCCACTGATGTTTTCTTTCCTTAGTCGTAATAACCTATCAATATGCTGCTAACCAGAAACCTCACAAGTAGATAACCATACAATCCAATCGTAGGTGGTGGGGCTCTCCCACTTAGCTCAAAGCTATCATTGCATAACTCTAGAACCCACCAAGATTCCTTATCCCCCATTGACATGATCTTGCATAATCAACCCACCAAATTTCTCGAAGCCTTTCTGTTAAACACTTTATGGCCACTCTGAATCACTAGCCACATGCACATATTTGACCTCTTCCTGAATAATTAATAGAAATTCTTCGTAGGAGCTTCGTCAACACCACTCAATCGCTAACCTGCTCACAGGAGATAACCCACATGTGGAAACTCCATGCTGATATCATCCAATGTCGCTGCACTGGGTACAATTACTATGAAATAAGTAACCCATCCTGAGCCCGTGCTCATTCACCAGATGTACAAGTCTGTTCACTCCTCATGGACATCAATTAAAGGTGCGCCAATACATTCCAATCCAAAGTCATGTTATATCCTTCTTTATATCAAGCAACTCCCTCCTGTCATACCCAATCTTCCTCAATATAGCAGCCAATATTCTAAATTAAGCACGTAGACCTGGTCACTGTCCACCATGAATCCCACTTTTGGTCAAACCTTCTCCCTTAAGCAACTACTCGACTTCTGTTTCTCACACTTGGCCGTCTAGAATTTTAACCACCACAAGACACCTCCCACATGTCCTTCCTCATCCTTCGCTGCCCAGTTGTTGCCTTAAATCAAAATCTATCTCTGTAGCACTTGAACCAATCGATCACTACCAACTTTAAACCTTTCCGAAGATCATCTTTCTCGAGCCATCAACACTAAAAACACCGATTCGATTTCGAAATTGCTACACCCCGTTATTTCTGACAACCGCTTCTCCGGTACCATTTCATAATACCCTGCCCCGAAGGTGAATTGAAGAAGACTACAACACCGACGAACTTAACATATCCACTCCAGGACAATGACACCACACCACAGATGAAAATTTTACCACACTCAAAAATACCAAGTCTCGTTACTCCATCAACCCAATCGTGAACACTCATAGTTCGATTTCCTTTCCTCCGCTGGAAATAAAACACTGAACTTCTAAATCATGGACTGAGAAAAACCTCCTTTCAAGTCGTTCACTGCCCCAACACATAGACAAGCATCCTACTATTACATTAATACTGCGCGATAACAACTCATGACTATCATAGCAATCTGTGCATAGCCTCAAGACCATCGGAAATACAACTACTGAGCTGAAATGACAGAATGACCTTCCCCAAGGCGACGACAATAGCCCCAATCAAATACGCAGGGAGAAACATCCCGCACCACATCTGCAGTACCATTAATATTTCTCGATTTCCATTTATAACAAGCGTTTCACGTCGCACAAGATTGAATAGGAAGGAAATTAAGGCATAAGCCTTAAAGGAATCAAATCGCACGATGAGGAATGAAGAAAGGAAGTGCTCCTAACAGCTTTGTAGCCTCTCGAAGATAAGTACGGACGTCTCCATACCGATCCGCAAAACTCTACTAGACTTACTCATGACTCATGAGACCTAAGTGAACCTAGGGCTCTGATACCATGTTGTCAGGACCCAAAATCCATTAAGATCGTGATGGCGTTGGACACCACTGTCAGGCAAGCCAACAATAATTACTTAATTTGGTTCTCATCTTAATATTTTAGAAATCATATTTTTCTTCAATTAAATAGTAAAAGATGGAATCTATAGTGTAAATAATAATATTTTACAATAATTTCAATACAGTGCAACCCATAATCGCCCCAAAACCCAGTGTCACAAGTGCATGAGAATCAACTAGGAATATAAAATAAAATACAGCGTCCGTCCGGAATACAAATTGGACAGGAAAAATATAAATACTCTAAGAGAGACACTGTTGGATGTGGGTCGTACTATGGAATGCAGCTCACCTAAGTCTCCGCATGCCTACACGCCTCTGCTCTCACAAGGCCGCTAAACATAAATGCACATGCACAAAATAATGTACAGCAAGGGTAGTATGAGTACGTAAATCAACGCGTACCCAGTAAGTATCTCGTCTAACCTCGAAGAAGTAGTGATGAGGGGTCGACTCCGACACTCACTATGGGTTATCATTAACATGCTGGTATTATAATTAAACAAGAATTATTTGAAATAGTTGAAGGCTCAATAGTCAAGAAGTAAATAAGCATATCCTTTATTATTTAGGAAATTTCCATTTCTGGCTTCGTCATTTAACAATTTATATCTCAAGTCAATGAAGCAATATCAATTATTATTAGTTCCAAAGATCTATCATGGGCAAGTCATGCCGAGGACGTACATCCCGATCCAATATATAAATGTAAACTGTGCACCGCCGAGGATCGAACGACGCGAACCATAGATGCATCTATTAACCTGCCGAGGCGAACGGCCCGCTCCCATGAGAGTAGTGGAAATTTACCCCACTCGTGGAAATTTGTGAAGCAGTTGCACATAGATTTATCAAATTATTATTATTATAATATTCTTCAATTCTTTTCAAAAATATAGAATTCAAATGAAAACTTTCGAGTCCCAAAATCCTCAATTTCAACTCTTTTCAAGGCATTTAATAAGCATACTCGATCTCAATCCCTTTCAAGGCAAATAATAAACAAAATCAAATAACGGTATCAACAAAGCATGGTGTAAACCTAAAACTACCCGAACATAGGCATAATTAGTAACTACATACGGACTCTCGTCACTTCGTGCGTAAGTAGCCCCTGCAAGTAAGAGTACACATAAAATCAATTCACCTATGGGGTTAATTCCCTCTTACAAGGTTAGAGAGAAGACTTACCTTGCTCCGAAGTCCCATAACCTGCTCCAACATCTTACCAACAACTCCAATCGATGCCCAACACTCCAAAAATAGTCAATAAACGTGTGAATCCATACATATATACTCTAATACTCCTTATAATCCAGTTTATAAAAATTCCTAACTCCACTTGAAAAGTCGTAAAAAGTCACCCTCAGGCCCACGTGTCCGAATTTAGAAAATTTTCGAAGATAAACATTACTCATAACCCCACAAACTCAAATATGTAATTTATTCTCAATTTCATACACAATTTCGTGGTCAAAATTCAAAAATATCCATTTCTAGGTTTTCTACCAAAATCCCAATTTTCTACAACTTTTCATGTATAAATCCATTTATAAACGTTGTATGTAACTCCCAACTAGTAGAAATCACTTACCTCATGCTTGATGATGAAATCCCCTCTTCAAAAGCTCCAAAACCCGCCCAGGCCGTGCGAAAAATGGGTGAAATGAACCCAAACCCTGCTTTAAAAAACATTCTGCCCAGCCCAACCTTCGCACATGCGGTCTAATAGCCGATTCTGTGGCTCCGCAGGTGCAGTCCAAATTCCTCTCCTGCGGTCCTCACTGCCCCGTCAAGAACTCGCACCTGCGAGAGTCTCTTCGCTTCTGCGGGCATCGCAGGTGCGACCTTCTCTCGCGCATCTACGAAATTTATGCACCAGCAGTAACTGCCTCGCTCCTGCGCACTCGCAGGTGCGCTTCTCCAGTCCGCTTCTGCGGCTTCCCCAACTCCAGTCCATTCTCTCTTCTGCGAGCAATTCTTTAATGACCCAACCGCTCATTTTGACTTTTAGAATCTCGTTTCCTTAAATAAAACTTTCCGTATATGCTTTTATTAATTTATGACTTATGGGGATGGTTAGTTTGGGATTTGGAAGTGTTCGGGATGAAATAGGAACACTTGGTTCCTTAATTTGGTTTTAAAAGCCCAAGTTTGACTTAGGTCAACATTTTGAGAAAATGACCTCGGAATCGGGATTTGACGGTTCCAATAGATTCATATGATGATTTTGGACTTGGGCATATGTTCGAATCGGGTTTTGGACAACCCGAGTGCATTTCGACGCTTAATAGTGAAAATTAACTATTTAAAGGTTTAAGGTTCTTTAAAGTTGGTTTGGAGTAGGTTTTGGAGTAATTAAAGTCCGTTTGGAATTTCGAGCATGGGGATAGTTCTGTATGGTGGTTTAAGACTTGCACGCAAAATTTGATGTCATTCCGAGTAGTTTAAGTATGTTTCGGCGCGTTCAGAGTAAGTTTGAAAATTTTGAAAATTCTAAGTTGAATCAATTTGGTTTGAGGTATGATTCTTAGTTTTGATGTTGTTTTACATGTTCCGAGGGTTCGAGCGAGTCCATTTTATGATTTTAAACTTGTTGGTATATTCGGGCGGGGCCCCAGTTGCCTCGGGTGTTAACCAGACGAGGCTCAGACTATTTTTTGGACTTGGAAAGGACTGCTGAAGCTCCCAGCTTCTGGTGTAACCGCACCTGTGCATGGACAGCCGCAGGTGCGAGCCACTAGTCGCAGGTGCGAAGAAGGGAAGGGCAGCCATGCACCGCAGGTGCGAAATGCTTGAACGCAGGTGTGAAGGAGAAGGCGCAAGAGCGGAAAGGGTGCAGGTGCGAAGGCTTTGGTCGCACATGCGTACGCGCAGAAGCGGTTCCATTGACCGCAGGTGCGGAGCCAGGCCAAATGGAGAAATGCGCACCTGCGAGGCTTTGTCCGCAGGTGCGAAAATCACATAAGGCAGAACCTTCATTTAAGTCGGGAGTTGGGTATTTTGAGCCCATTTTCTCTATTCTTGGGCGATTTTGGAGCTTTTTGAGAGAGGATTTCAACTAGCAACTTGAAGATAAGTTAATTCTTTACATTTTGAGTTAAATACATAGATTATGGGTAGATTATAACCTGTAAATCTTGAAAATCAAGGGTTTAGATGAAAAACCTAGGTTTTTATAAAAATGAGTTTTTAACCACGAAAATGGTTATAGAATTGGATGGACATTGTATATTTGAGTTTTTGAGATTATGGGTAACGATTTCCTCCAAATATTTTCGGAATCCGGGCACGTGGGTCCGGGGTGAATTTTAGGAATTTTACCATTTTAGGTTGGGTAATTAATTTAATAGCCTAATTTCGAATTATTGAGCATGTATTAATTATTTTATATAATATTTGGATAGTTTCGGATTTTTCGGCACTTAATTGGGATTTTTACACGACATTGTGATCGGAAGTGGGCTTTGAGATAAGGTAAGTCTCTTGTCTAACCTTGTAAGAGGGAATTTACCCCATAGGTGATTTAAATTAATAATTTTTTCTAATTATGGGGGCTACGTACGCATGAAGTAACGAGAGTCCGTGCGTAGCTACTAATATTGCTAAAGTCCGGGTAGTTTAGGACTCAAATCATGAATTACTTGTGATAATTGTATCCTTATTTAATTAAAGAAATAGAATTATGTTGCAAATTGTTAGAGGAAATGGTAAAAGATTGGAATCTCACATACTTGAAATTTTGTTCAGAATATTTAACTGTTGTAGAAATTTGTACATCCTCCTGCGTTAAATCTTATATATTCTCATTCCGGAGGTTCATAAGAAAATGTCTTCCTTTCTTGTGAAGCGGGCCGAATGCCTCAGCAGTATAGATGCATCTATGGATCGCGTTACACGTCCCTCGGCAGTGTACCCGACACTCTGGATCGGGTCGTACGACCTCAGCATAAATCGTACCTAATAATAATAATTACATGATACCTTGATATTTTAATTGCTGCTTGTGAAGTTAATTGATAAATTGGAAATTATTGAAATGTAAGGAATTAATTATTTCTGCTTGTTAAGAAAATTATTGTTGTTCATCTAAAAATCATGTTTAATTCAGTATATTCTATTGTAATATTATTGACCCATAGTGAGTGTCAAAGTCGACCTCTCGTCACTACTTCTTCGAGATTAGCTTGATACTTATTGGGTACACATTGTTTACGTACTCATGCTACACTTGTTGCACTTTTTGTGCAGGACCTGAGACAGGTACTATCGGAGGACCCATTGGTGCGCACTCACATTATCCGGAGGCTTAGTGGTGAGCTGCCTTTCTGAGCCGTTCTGCAGCAACTAGTGCCTCTTCTTGTATTTGTATTTTATCTATTTTATTTCAGACAGTATTTAGAATTTTGTATAATCTACTAGATGCTCATATACTTGGGACACCAGGTCTTGGCACACACTAGTAGAATTTTTGAATTTAATTATTTTACTTGGGTTTTAATATATCTTATTTCTCACCTTGTCTTAAATTTTGCAAGCACTTCGAGTTTATTACTCGAAAATTTTATTAAAGAAATGAATATATGTTTAAATCATTATTTGGCTTGTCTAGCTGGGATGTTGGGCGCCATCACGACCTATAGGTGAATTTGGGTCGTGACAAATTCTCCGTACCCGCGAGCGGCCAAAGTCACACAGGTGCGATTACACCAGAAGCATTAAGCTTCAGAAATTCTTAAGCCCAAAAATCGATCTGTTAACCTTCCGGAATCCACCCGAGTCCCCCAGGACCTTAACCAATTAAACCAACGTGTCCCAAAACACATTACGAACTTAGTCGAGCCTTCGAATCACACCAAATAACGTTAAAACCATGAACCGTACCCCAATTCAAGCTTAATGAATCAAATTTCTACATTCGATGCCGAAACCTATCAAATCACGTCCGATTGACCTCAAATTTTGCACACAAGTGATAATTGACATTACGGACCTACTCCAACTTCCGTAATCAGAATCCAACCCCGATATCAAAAAGTCCACTTCCGGTCAAACTTCTCAAAAACTTTCAAATTTCTAACTTTCGCCAAATGACCCCAAAATGACCTACGGACCTCCAAATCCACATCCGGACGCGCTCCCAATACCAGAATCACCTTACGGAACTATTCCCGAACTCAGAATCCCAAACTGACATCGATAACATTAAAATGCACTTCAACTCAAATTTATGAAATTCTTCCAAAAATGCCAGCTTTTCACAATAGGCGCCGAAACGCTCCCGAGTCATCCAACACCCGATCCGAACATACGCCCAAGTCCAAAATCATCATATGAATTTGTTGGAACCTTCAAATCCCGATTCCGGGTTTGTTTACTCAAAAGTCAACCCGCAGTCAATTCTTCCAACTTAAAGCTTCCGAAATGAGAGTTTTCGTTCCAAATCAACTCCGAACTTCCCGAAATTAAATTTCGACCACGCGTACAAGTCATAATACCTGAAGTGAAACTACTCAAGGCCTCTAACCGCCGAACGACGCGCTAAAACTCAAAACGATCGGTCGGGTCGTTTAAAATATAGACTGAAGGAACATTGCGATTTGATTAGCTGAAAATATACTGGGATCTTTCAATTTTCCATGATTAAAGGGATACAATATAATTTTCTAATAATTAACTGAGATTTTCCAACTTTTTCTATGTTAACACTTTAATATTATAGTCGGTTTGGTAAAGGGTTCTTAACTAAAGAGGAGATGAGAGAAAAAAGGAAAAAAATTGTATATAAATTGTAAGCAATCCTAGTTTAGGGAGAGTAATATACAAAATTAGGACAATTTTGGTAAATAAGTTTTAAATATTGTATAGTAACGAAAAAACTCCTTTTTTCTTGGGATTTTTACCTTCTTATACACTATTTGAAACCTTATTACCCTCCCTACTCAAGTTTCAATTTAATTACATGGTCATATACAATTTACCAATTATATACAAATAAATTTTAAATGAGTATCCCTTTATATTATGAATTGAATAAGGAATATCAATTATTTCTTTATCCCTTTATACTTGCCCACTCTCTCTCTCTCTCTCTCTCTCTCTCTCTCTCTCTCTCTCTCTCTCTCTCTCTCTCTCTCTCTCTGTTTTTTCCCTAATTTTTCTTCATTTGATGTTCTCTATTTTTTTTATGCTTTCTTGTTGTATAGAGTTTTAATGGAATTTATCAATGAATTTCAATCGTTTTAACTTAGCAATTTTCTTTCATGTTGCACAATTGGTGTTCAAATTGAAATTGTCAATCAATAAATTTTGAAGGTGTTTGACTCTCCGCCATTGACAATCATTAAAAGCTTTGAAGCTTTGAAATCGAATTTGGATTTGTAGCTTACAAAATTATAGTAAAGTTGTAGTATATTTATATGTAAATTGTATTATATTGTAGTTATATATATTTTTTATTTGAATATTGTATGAAAGTTGAAAAATAGTTGTATAATATATGAATCGTTGTATAAAATTTGTATTCAAGTTATCAATACTATCTTTTTACATAAAGTTGTTGATAGGTATCAAAATTGTATTGAGAGAGTAAGTTTTGATTGGAATTTTAGAGAAGAAGAAGCACATACCACAGATAAAATATATACAAATCAGATACAAAATATATACAAAAGACATATTGTATAAAAATTGTATTTAAGTTGTATGATATTGTAGTTGTATTTAACTGGGTAAAAATAATATATGAACGTTGTAGATAAGTTATATAATATATAATTAGTTGTATGAAATTTATTTTTACTATGTATGTTGTTGTAGATATTCAAATTTGCATTAAATTTGTACGAAATTTATTTTTAATTTGTATGTTGATATACCTTATTGGTTCGTAATATCACCTGGAGGAAGCTAGAAGAGATTCATATCAGATTGGCTTCGGCGAAATACGTAAGCATTATCTATGTTCGGAGAATATCTCATTCCTCGAATTTGCTCTCACTTCTCATAAATGATATGGTCACTAGCCGAATATAGCTAGTTGGTCCTTCTTGTCCAAAGCATCAATCAATTTACCTAGAGGTGAAAATTCAGTATTTTCATTGATATGACATTAGTTAAATTAAACTAGGTTCGCTAGAGATGAATCATATTATTTCTTTAATCACAAAACAAAAGATGTAAATTTTATTATTCAATAAACCAAAAGATATTCATCCTGCAAAAAATTTCATTTCAGCCAATTTGAGACTAAGCAGGTGGCTTATCTCCTGCGGACTAATTTATGTAAGTGTATTCCTTATGATGTGAATAGAGAGTTTATTTTCTACCAGCGGGGTGTATGTGTTGAGACTTGAATTTGAATCTGGTTGAGAAAGTTGACTTGAGTGTTAAGAGAATGAATGCGAGATTAGCGGATGATTGAGGTATTTTATGGTTGGTTTGTCTTGAGCTTGAGAAGAATTTTCGTTAAACTGACTGAGGTATTAAGGCAGTAATAAAGTATGGGTATTGTTAGTTATCAAGTATTTTAATCTATGGCTTTGAGCCAAGTGGGGGAGCCTGCTATTGACAATTCAATTCATGGTTATGTGTCAAATATTTCGTTTTGGTCTGAAGTATACTTGGGAATCAGTGATGACTTGTAGAGGTGGAGTTTGAGAATGACTCGAGTAAGGAAATTTCTGGATATAGGTTATATTGCGCTTTATGAGTATATGAAAATCGTGGGATGAGTGAGTTGTTATTTGTGAATGATGTAGCGCGCATGGAGTATGAATTTGATAGGTGGTATTAAAGTAGAGTTACTTCTTTGAGTCTTGTTGTGCTAATGGGACACGTGTCTTTTGGCTCATTTGGGTGATGTAATGTGGATTTGAACAAAGGGAGTGACTCTCGGGAAAGTTCTAATAGATTCGAGATTAATATGTAACAATTGAAAATGTTTGGCGGATTTGTTTATGGCTAAAATCTGAGATTTAAGTTGGATGGTGTCGAGACTTGTGGCATTTTTGTATATCATTATGGATTTTATATTTCGATATCAGGAAGGTGAATGAAACGGCCTTAGACTCAAATAAGGTATTTTCAGAGTGGGTGTTTCGGTTGTGGTATTTATAGGGGTAATTATAATGTGGTGAGACTACATATGTTTTGGTTGCAATATTCTTGAGTTTGGGTGACCTACGTGATTTGGTCAAGTTAGAGGAATTTAGTTCTAATATCTTGGTTATGTGCAGATGGGTTTCAAAGTGTTCTTGATGGTTTCTATCATGGTTTGAACCGGATATTTTCTATTAGTGTGGGAAATGTGTTGTG
The DNA here is from genome assembly GCF_000715075.1 of Nicotiana tabacum. NCBI lineage: Eukaryota > Viridiplantae > Streptophyta > Magnoliopsida > Solanales > Solanaceae > Nicotiana > Nicotiana tabacum. The sequence continues at coordinate 5,790,141 of NC_134090.1, forward strand.
TATTGTGATTTCCTCCTGGAAGGAAGCAAGAGGAAGGTTTCTAACTAACCGGATATGTAATTTGCTGGTGACTCAGAGTTAGTAATGATATTTCTGTTCTTGTCACATTATGGCATAATAGATGCGGTGTGTTGTGAGAGATTAGGATTTACATGTACAAGGTGACAGTTCAGTCTTGAAGAGAAGGTAACGAATATTGGACAGCATGGTCAGTGTCAGATATTTAGATGAATGTTATAACTGCTCGGTAATTCTTGAGAAGGGTGTGCATTTTAGAAGGCGCATTGTGTTTTGGAATGAGGTTTTGTTGAATACGGGGTTTTAATACTTCTACTTGGTTGGTTTGGAGTAATTACTGTGATTGTGATCGGGAATGGTGCTGCGAGCATGTGAGTTGTGTAGTATGTAATGTGATTATATCTGGGGTTATGGCTATGTCTTGATACAGCTTGTTCAGACTTATACGGTGTGTGAGATTTAGATCTTGGAAAGAATTCTGGGTGTTAGAAATTGGGCTCCAAGTTTTGGGCTAAGGTTAAATTAATAATTTTCAGTCGTGTTATGTTGTCAGGCCTATATAGAATAGGGTGACGTGGGATCACCCCAGGTATGTGCATGGTAAGGAGGAACATTGATTTAAAGGCTTAGGAACAACTCTTGGCACATTCGAGGACGAACGTATGTTTAAGTGGGGGAGATTGTAACGACCCGATTGGTCGTTTTGAGCATTTACGTTCCTTTCAAATATTTAAAGTCTTGAATAACTTCCTACGAGGTATTATGACTTGTGTGAATTGTCGGTTTTGATTTTAAGGTATTTCGGAGTTAGCTTGGAAGAATGAATTTCATGTTGGAAGCTTAAGTTAAAATAGTTGACCGGATATTGACTTATGTGTACACGACCCCAGAATAGATTTTTGATGGTTCCAATAGCTCCATATGGTAATTTTGGACTTAGGAGCATTTCCGAAAAATTGTTTGGAGGTCGGTAAAGGAATTTGGCTTGAAATGGCGAAAGTTGAATTTTTGGGAAGTTTGACCAGGGAGTTGACTTTTTGATTTCGGGGTCGGAATCCGATTCTAAAAATTTGAATACCTCTGTTATGTCATTTCTGACTTATGTGCAAAATTTGAGGTTAATCGAACATAATTTGATAGGTTCCGGCGCCGTTTGTGGAAACTTGAAATTTCAAAGTTCATTAGGCTTCAATTGGGGTATGAGTCACGGTTTTAGCATTGTTTGATGTGATTTGAGGGCTCGACTAAGTTTATATAATGTTTTAGGACTTGATGGTACCTTTGGTTGAGGTCCCGGGGGCCTCGAGTGTGTTTCGGGTGAGTTTTGAGCGAGTTCGAGCATTTCGGCACTCTGATATTGTTTTGGCACTTTTGGGGGTGCGGACCGCACATTTTGGGGTGCTGAGGCAAAGGAGAGGTGCGGACCGCACATAAGAGTGCAGACCGTAACAGAAAAGTACGGACCTCAGAGGAGGAGAACGGACCGCACAATTCTGTCTGCGGCCGCACTCCAGGGAGTTCTGCAGATTCGTCGGTCCGACTTCGGAAGCTTATATCTTTTGATCTACAAGGAATTTGGAGATGATTCAAAAACAAAAGTTGTATCCCTTCGTATCTAGTTTTCGGAAAATTAAAGAATTCATCATTTGGGCATCTGTAGAGAAAGTTATGGGTAAAATACTAAGTCGTGGAAGTGCAGTCACCAAAAGGCGCGGCCGCACCATTTTTGTGCAACCGCAGGAGCTGGGATGTACGGCCGCACTTGGAATTGTGCGGACCACACATGGTGAGTTCAGAGAATGTACTATATAACTGAGGCTTAGGTTATTATTTCATTTTTGGACCTTGGGAGCTCGGTTTGAGATGATTTTTCGTGGGTTTTTCAAGAAATTCATCGGGGTAAGTGATTCTAACTCAGATTTGGTTAACATACATGAATATATCGTTGTTGTCATCATGTAATCAGTATGTTGAGATGAAAATTTGGGAATTTTTTTAGAAATTTCATAAAAATGAATTTTCGGGATTTGAATACCGATTCGGAGTCAGATTTGAGTGAAATTAGTATGGTTGAACTCGTAATTGAATGGGTTGTCGGATTTTGTGAGTTTCGCCGGATTCCGAGACGTGGTCCCCATAGGCGATTTTTGGAGTGTAATTTCATATTTTTATGGAAAATTAGTATTTTCTTATGAAATTAATTCCAATAAATTTTATTGACTGAATCGAATTATTTGTGGCTAGATTCGAGGCGTTTGGGGGCCAATTCATGAGGCAAAGGCATACCAGAGTAAAGAATTACACGGTTTGAGGTAAGTAACACTTCTAAACTTGATTCTGAGGGTATGAATCCCCGAATTGGTGTTACATAAATTGTTTGGAAGTGACGCACACGATAGTTGACGAGCGTGTGGACGTGCACCATTAAAATTGTGACTTGAATAAATTCTGTGGAGTTGAAAAAAAATTAAAGAATCACGGTATTATGTGAACATTTCCCCACGTGTTAGAGAATTGAGATGAGGCTCTTATTAAAGATCATGTTTAGGCTACATGCCGATATTTTGGGACCCATGGGGTCGTGTTGCTGTTGAATTAATTATTTTAAAATTGTATATTTCACACTCAGTCATATTCATCCATTGTGAGGATATTTATATGGATCAGGGTTGCCCGCCTGCAGCATGTCTTATAGGATTTACTATTATATGGATCGGGGTTGCCCGCCTGCAGCAGGCCTTATAGGCTTTACTATTTTATGGATCGGGGTTGCCCGCCTGCAGCAGCCCTTATAGGCTTTATTATTATACGGATCGGAACTGCCCGCCTACAGTAGGCCATATTGGTTTTATATCACGCTTGGGCTGAAGGAGCCCCTCCGGAGTCTGTACACACCCCCAGTGAGCGTAGATGATTATACATATTCGGGATAGACTTCCCAAGGCATGGACTTGCCTTACTTACGATGATTGTTTTATATATTCGGGATGGATTTTTTCAGGGCATGGACTTGCCTTACTTATTTATATTGTAATGAATTTATGTGGACATAGATCTTGTCCGTATCATTTGCATTTGGGGATAAATTACCCCAGGGCTGGATTAGCCTTATACGGTACTGAGTGACTGACTGTCAGTCGATGTCTATTTATATACGGGTTGGAACACCCCTGGGTTGGATTGGCCATAAACAGTACCGAGTGACCGGATAATTTATGACCAGTATTTACATGAGATCTTTTTACTGAGATGTCATATTCTTCATATCATGTAGTATTGATCTATTTCACTTGTACTGAGTTTAACTGTTAAATGTGAAAGCATGTCTACGTTTTGTACCATTATTTACACTGAATTATATCTGTGGAGCTCGTCATTGCTTTCAACCCAGAGGTTAGTCTTGTTACTTATTAAGTTAGTTGTACTCATACTACACTCTGCATCTCGTGTGCAGATCCAGGTGCTCCCGGATATGACGGCTATTAGAATTCAGAGTTCTTTCCGTTGGAGACTATCAAGGTAGATGCTTGAAGACCGCAAACTTGATACCCTTCTTGTTTAGTTATTGTATTGTTCTATATTTCAGACAGTGATTTTTATCAGTCAGACTTTATATTCATTTAGATGCTCATGTACTCAGTGACACCGAGTTTTGGGAGTGTTATATTTGAAATTGTGAGATTTTTTTCGCTGAATTTAATTATTATGTTTTCAAATTTAAAAGATATGGTAGTTCATTGGGATTGTCGGCTTGCCTAGTATTGAGTTAGGCGCCATCACGACAGGTGAGATTTTGGGTCGTGACAAGTTGGTATTGTAACAAATATGTAAGCAGGTTATGTAGCATCTCTCGATGCTAAATATAAGGTACAGACTGTTGGGAGTATATTTGGTCCCAATATTCTGGAGAGAAGAGGGGAGAGAGGAGAGAAAAAAGGAAATTGGTATAACTAAATCTCTTGATTGAAGGCACTAATAATGGATTGGGTGCCTTTTATGGTGGAATGTATATAATTTATAAGTAATCCTTATTTAGGGCGGGTAATATATAAAATTAGAATAATTTTAATAAAAAAATTTTAAATATTGTATAGGAACGAAAAAATCCCTTTTTCTTTGCCAAAGTAAGCCCAATAGCGGGAGGCTAAAAGCAAAGCCCGTGAAAGAAAAGAAAACTAATCCATATACGATAGACCAACTAAAAGAGTAAACGACCAAATTGAGAAAATGAATAAAGTTAATCAATCAGCCTAAATCATTTTCCAAATTTTGGTTACTTATGAAGGTCCATACTGCTTGTTATAGAAAGAAAAAAAAAACTATGCTCTAAAATTACTCAAAATACCATAGAGAGAGGGGGTCACAAAATGAACCAAGCAATAATCTTAGAAGAATTTGAATATAATGCAGTTTTATTTTTTCCTTACATTTATCTTCTTTCTCAACGTCAATAAATGGCTGCTTGACAACAATAATTTTGCGGGGGCGTTAGGGACAGAAATGAAATAGTGACTTCAAAAGAGGTTATTTGTATGTATAGGTATATTCGATGAGGATTTTTACGTTCCTATATACTATTTGAAACTTTATTACCCTCCCTATTCAAGTTTCAATTTAATTATATAGGCATATACAATTTACCAATTATATACACTTTAGAAATTAAATGAGTATCCCTTTATATTAGGAATTGAATAAATAATCAATTATTTCTCATCCTTATTCTCTCTCCCTCCTGCGCTTTCTCTCTCTCCGTCTCTCTCTCTCTCTCTCTCTCTCTCTCTCTCTTGCGCTCTCTCTCTCCGTCTCTCTCTGTCTCTCAATCTCTCATTCTCTATTCTTTCCCCAATTTTTCTTCCTCTGATGTCCTCTATTTTTTATCCTTTCATGTTGTATATATTTTTAATGGAATTCATCAATGGATTTCAATTGTTTGACTATAGAGCTTTAACTTAGCAATTTCCTTTCATGTTGCACAATTGGTGTTCAAATTGAAATTGTCAATCACTAAATTTTGAAGGTGTTTGACTCTCCACCATTGACAATCATTAAAAAGCTTTGAAACTTTGAATTCGAATTTGGGTTTTCAAAAATCATTATTTGTTTGGATTAGGTATTGTTACAAACAATTGAGAATATTGTTTGGAGTTTATATCTCAATTTTGAGGGTGTTTGATGAAGATTAGACTTGATTTTGGCTGAATTTCAAATTGAAACTCGAAGAAGAAGAAGAAGAAGAAGAAGAAGAAGAAGAAGAAGAAGAAGAAAAAGAAGAACACATGACATACAATATACTTACTAAATTGTAGTAAGGTTGTAGTATAATTGTATGTAAATTATATTCTTTTTTTTTTTTATATATATATATATATATATATATATATATATATATATATATATATATATATATATATATATATATATATATATATATTTATTTGAATGTTGTATGAAAGTTGAAAAATAGTTGTATAATGTATGAATCATTGTATAAAATTTATATTTAAGTTATCAATACAATCTTTTTACATAAAGTTATTGCTATGTATCAAAATTGTATTAAGAGAGAAAATTTTGATTGGAATTTTAGAAAGGAAGAAACACACACCACATACAAAATATATACAAATCAGATACAAAATATACAAAAAGACATATTGTATAACATTTGTATAAAAATTATATTTAAATTGTATGATGCTGTAGATGTATTTTAACTAGGTAAAAATATTGTAGATAAGTTGTAAATAAGTGTATACTATATAATTAGTTGTATGAAATTTATTTTTAGTATGTATGTTGTTGTAGATATATCAATTTGTATTAAATTTGTACGAAATTTATTTTTAAATTTTTATGTTGTTGTACCATCAAATTGTATAATATTAATTATAAGTATGATGCATCCATTTTAGTGTTAATTTAAATAGGTTTCGTTAATTTGTGAGAGATTAGTGTATTGGGTAAGTTAACCAATCAAGTAAAGCAGAATACTTTACTTGCCCCGCACGATAGTTATTAACCTCGTAAAATCTTTGAACAAATTTTGATACATATCAACAACTTTATGTAAGAAGATAGTATTGATAACTTAAATACAAATTTTATACAACGATTCATACAGTATACAACTATTTTTCAACTTTCATACAACATTCAAATAAACAAAAATATATAACTACAATATAATATAATTTACATATAATTATACTACAACTTTACTGCAATTTCGTAAGTATATTGTATGCCATGTCTTCTTCTTCTTCTTCTTCTTCGAGTTTCAATCTGAAATTCAGCCAAAATCAAGTCTAATCTTCACCAAACACCCTCAAAATTAAGATATAAACTCCAAACAATATTCTCAATTATTTGCAACAACACCTAATCCAAACAAATAATATTTTTTGAAAATTCAAATTCGAATTCAAAGTTTTAAAGCTTTTTAATGGATGTCAATGGTAGAGAGTCAAACACCTGAATACTAAAAACTCTTTACTGCTCATCGTTGAGGAGGATTTTCATGCAACTTTGGACAGTAGTACAATGATTCAACAGAGCCATTCAATGGAAAAGCCAATCACCTTCAAAGAGTTCAATACCAAATTTAGTTTGTGAATAGTTCAGGCATTTTGTAGCCAAAGTTTATCGTTCCGAGGCTCATAACCCACTTGATGTTCAAGCCAATTTTGCCAAATCACTCAAGCTATTCCAACAACTCAGCACGATCTAGGATTATATACTTCGGGCCTACACTTTTCCGATGACGGGAGCTGCTATTGCCACTATCAGATACTCAAACGTGGTTAACACCATTGTTCCCTTCAGTTATGCCTTTTTCCAAGTAAAGAATCTCCTAATCTAAGGCCCTAAATAAGGATTATTTAGGACGGGTAATATATAAAATTAGGATAATTTTAGTAAATAAGTTTTAAATATTGTGTATGAAAGAAATAATCTCATTCCTAAATGATTTGGGCCTTTTATCTGTGTTCATGATTGGACCATCCTTAATCATTGGTAAACATTGGGCCCTTTATCCAACGCAAAACTATAATTCAGAGAGTGAAATGGCTTACTTCTTTGCTATGATTCTTAAAATTATTGAATGTGCAGCGTAAAATAGTGCATTTAATTTTGTTTAGAATGTATGACTTAAATTTGTAAATAAAAAAATAAAAAGAGCTTTTGACAAAGATAGCCGCTCGGCAAAAACTATAAACAACTGCTAGCCCACAATTGCACATTATAATTTGTAGCCAAAAACAAATAAATTATGTTAACCATTGTGCTGCCCTGAGCCTCAGCTTTTTTTTATAAAATTATAATTTACTGTTAGGATAATTTCAGAGATTGACATCCCTTATACTAGTTTTTATTATTACGTTTACTTTTTTTATTTTAAATTTTTGTGTAATAATTCTTTTAACTTATTTTTTAGTAATGTAGATAAATAGGAGTATAAGATAAATGTGCCCTTTTCTATATTAAACTCTTGCAATTGATAAACTCTATCAAACTATCGTATTTAACAAATTCTTTAAGGATAACAATCACAGTAACAGTCCAATCTATAATAGTCAATATCTTCCACCTACCTACGACCACCCCGCCACCAAGAAAAGAGGAAAAAACAAAACCCAACAAACAAAAACATAAATTTATGGAACATAATCTGAACTCTTGAATCTTTTTCTAGACAAGGGAGACAATTTATACGTATAATTATACAAATAGACTGTCACTAAATAATTTATATACAATAGGCTGTCACTATACAAAATATATACAAAATAGACCGTCACTATACAAAAATTATACAAAATAGACTGTCACTATATAATTTATATACAATAGACTGTCACTATACAAAATATATACAAAATAGACTGTCATTATACAAAAATATACTAAATAGACTGTCACTATACAAAATATATATAAAATAGTCTGTCACTATACAAAACAATACTAAATAGACTGTCACTATAAAATTTATATACAATAGACTGTCACTATACAAAATATAAATAAAATATACTGTCACTATACAAAAAAATATACTAAATAGACTGTCACTATAAAAAATATATACAAAATAGACTGTCACTATACAAAAAATATACAAAATAGACTGTCACTGTATAAAAAATATATAAAATAGACATTTCGGACTATTAGATATAATATGTTTGGGCTGGAGGAATATTTCGTGTTAATGGAGGAAAACATGAGGTATTAAAATTTTGAGGGGCTATAGAGGATCATTTTCTCAAATAAAAACTACATTGAGTTGATACCCTGTCCAAAATCAACCCAAATACTTAAACCATTTAATCATTATCCTCGGACTTTATTAAATATATAATTTTCATAAATAGTTTTTTGTTATAAACTATTTATAAAAACGCATAATGCTTTGTGCATCAGGCTGCTTTTTTAGTTTTTTCTTGTAAATAACATATAATTATGAATATGAATTGTAAAATTTTCATAATTTGAAAGATTTAAGATAAGTTCGATCGAAATGATACTAAAGGAAAAATAGTTCGGGTTCCTCAAATAGTCACCTTGTCAAATAAAATGAGACAGATTGAGCATGTCTTTTGGAACGCTTCTAGCTAGGTTCAATGCGGGATTTCTGTTGGAACAGATCTTTTGGGATGCTTTTGGACCTAGCGAAAACGGCTCTAAACCTTCACGCAAGCAAGCACGAGAGAAGTGGAGCACAAAGATACCGCTTTCCCTGACCGACTAAAATACACCAGTCGCGATCAGTGGCGGAGCCACATTGAACCAAGGGGCGCCGGAAAATTACACTATATCGTTAGATAGATATTTTTATTTTATGTAGATTTACTGTACGTTAACTTTTCTTGACTTTTCGATATATCTAATTATTTATATTTTGACACATCTTGGTGAAAATTCTGAATCCGCCGCTAGTCGTAAACTTGTCTTCTCGTGGTGCATGCTCTCCTTTTGTACGGTTCATACACAAGAAACTTCATGTCTAATATTTTATTTTACATTTTATATTTTTCAACTTCACAATTCGGGAAACAGAAGGATAACACATTTTTGAAGTAATCCAAGTTTTGACGTCAGTTATATTAATGACTTCTAATAAAGCATTTTAGAAGTATTTCTAATAGTATATTTGTCAAATCTGAATTAGGATTTTCGAGATAGTCCACTGAAGGAAACGTGTAACATAACACAGTTGAAACTTAAAAATGGCAGGTAGTTATTAACTCATGAATTTTCTTTGTGGACATATAACAGAGAAGAGAAGGTTCACGTTGACATTTCTCTTAGTTTGCCTTTTATAATTAGATTATTTACGTTTGGAACTAGATTATAATATGAACCTCTATGAATTTTCAAAAGGAGAGAATTTAAAAGATAGTTCATGAAGAGAAGATATTGTTGACAATAATATATGCCATAGTTTTAATTTTTTAAAGGTTTGGGAATATTTTTCATTTTAGATTTGTGATTTATCCGTTATAGACCTCGCTATAACAAATATTTTTTATAATAACACTTCACTATAACGGTCAAGTTATTCTTTAGAACTCAGTTTTCAAGTTATGTTATAATAAATATTCTATATAACAACACTTCACTATAGTTGCCAAAAAATATCGAAACAGACAAGGCTGTTATAAAAAAGTTTGACCGTATATTTCAAGACGAATAACTGGAGTTTGAAAGAAGGTATAGTATAGAACGAATAAACTTAAAAATTTACAAGATTATGAGGTAATTATTGATTTCTTTGCTATTTTTGATTGTAGACATATGATCAATCACATTAAATTTGTTTGACTTCTTTGATTTGCTTGCATTCTCTCATCTTGCTTGTTTTTAGTTTAATTATACATATTTCATGTTTCTTGTAACTTTCCTTAGTTCTGTCATTCTAAAGGTTATGGATTATTCAAATATAAACAACCAGTTGTCAGATATGTTCATATATTTGGTCAATTTACGAGGTCGTCATATCCACTCGCATGCACAGGTATTTTGACTAATCAAAAATTCAAAATGCCTATATTTTTTAATAGTCAAAATTGAGGATAGCGTTAGTACCTAGGTCTAGGGGCGAATGTAGTGTTTAATATTAGGAGTTCATCTAAAACTGATAATTTTAACTAGAATTCTATTTTATGTGTCAAAAATTTACTAAATAAATATACATAGAGAATACACAACAATTTCGAACCCAATAAGTCAAATCCATTGTAACATAATTCCAAATTCGAATCCACAAAATTCAAATCATAAATTAGCCTCTTCGGATAGTAACTCCGAGATTTTTCCTTGGGTTCTAAAAAGTAGATATAGAACGTGTGTACACATAATTGATCAAGTAGTAATGGATATTTATCATCATTGTATTATTCATATATTTCCTCGTCAGAAGATACAAATAAAAGAGGTCTTGTGACATTTACTTAATATTCATTTAAATCATTTCCCTCGAACTTTTTTCATATTACAAATACATGCATTGTCACAAGAACCTCACAAGTAATAAAAAAAATTACGTATAGAAGATAATGCTCAACGAACCATCATTCTTAATTATTAATATATTACATGCATGCAGAGCCAGATCCATGCACGTATATTAATAGTAATAGTTCCTCTTGCAGGTGCAGTATAATTAATTAATTTCAATGGTCTACGTTATCATAAAAATAAAATACAATATATAAGTTTATTCAGGTACTCAGTCAATTATGTAAAGTAAACCCCTTATTCAAATTCATAGGTGAACTAATTTTTAATAATCATGACTTATTCAAATCATAGTAATAAACTTAATCGAACCACGACATCGTCTGGCTCGGTCTTTGCTCAATCGGCTGGGAGTATTAGTACACATGCGATGCGCAGACACAAATATCAAATTATGATTTGAGTTATTTGGATTATATGTAATTTATCTTAAAATTTAAACCCTCCGGATAAAAAATACATATAATCATTAGATATTAATTAAGAAGCAGGATATGAAACTGTTTCTCATATCTCGTACTGGATAACATATTTCTTTTTTATATTTGTAACATCCTTGATCTTAGTACTTGCATTTATTCCGTGATCGATATTAAAGAGTACTAAACATATCACGTTGTATAATTTAACTTGTTTGAGCATATTATTTTAATAAAATTCTTACTACCACTTTATATTTTACTTCAAAGTCGAATAAGTCTTATCCTTCTATATTTTCACCATAAAAAAATGTCTCTTTAATCTTTGATTATAGTTATTGCATTATTCATTACCAAATATTATTAAATTGTCATGTGATCTTTTATTAGCTTACCAGTTGACTTAATATCTTGCTTATTATCCTTTTGATAATCATATATAAATATAAAAATTTTATTCCTAAAAATTAATGTATTTTTATACTTTTATCCTCTTACTTAGAACTCTTTCGTCATTTAAATCTATCAATAATATTTTGAGTATTATTTAATTATGTAATATACTTATCCTTAAATTAATTCAAAGTATAAATATTCTCACACTCCCTTTATTTTCCTCTTTATATATTTTTACCCCTATTATGAAAATTTAATTAGTTTTTTATATTAGTATTTTACCAATAATCAAAATATGTAATATCACATTTATTTTAAGTCATAATTTTGAATTAGTCTAAAATATTGAATACATAAGTTTTTTTAATTAGAAAATTTTAAATCTATTATATTTTCTTATAATTATTTTATATCACGTGCAATTAAAATTTCTTTCTCTTTTAATTTCAGGATAAAAGTTTAACTTTTATTTTCGTTACTAAATTATCCACATGAGACATTTATTTTGTATTGTTAATATTTTAATTTGTTATCCTATTATTATTTTTTCTTATCTAGTAAAACCTTAATTTTGCGGTCCTATCCATAGTTTGAGCGTTTTTACCATAATTTTAATCTAATCTCAAGTTCAAATCATCTTTCCCTTCTATTTCAAATTTTAAATGTTTTTAAATTTTTAATTATTGCTATTATATTACCTAATATATAGTATTTTATGTGGCCTTCATTAACTTTCCTCATTATTTAGTATCATTATCCATTTATGTCCTTTAATATAATATAGATCAATGTGTGATTTTTAATCTGTATATAAATATTAATTTTATTTTAAAATAATACTCGAAAATATTAATTTTTTAAAATTTAATAATAATATTTTTAAGTATTATATAGTAAAATTTCTAATATTTGGATTTAGTTATTTAATATTAATTAATTAACAATTAAGTTAGATGTGACTTTTTCTGGTTATGCCATATAGCTGAATTAGTTATTAGGTTTTAGTTAATAGTTAATTAGTTAATACGTTATACATGGCTAATTTTAAGACTGGCACTTGGCTTAAGGAGAAGGATTTTTCGTCTAATATTAATTAGTATATAGATAGATATAGATATAGATATTATCCAATATTTAGTATTATTGCATTGTTAATAGAAACTTTTATTAGCATATTACTTTATTTAAATTTTTGTAAGCTACTTTCTTTTTATAATATAATAGAAGAAATATATTTTTATATTTTATTCTATTATTCTCAATAATATTTTCCGAATAAATAAGCTTTTTTTTAAAAACAAAAATTATTTAAAAAAACAAAGAAATTTTAAATTGGCACTAGTTTATTTTTTTTTAATTTTAGTTTTTTATTTTAATTATTTTAAAATAATTTAAAAACTCAAACTTGAAACTACTCTCCAATTTGAATGGACTGTTTTTTAAAATTTTCATTTTTATATTATAAAATATTTTATTTATTATTTTATAGATATTTAAATTAAAAACTAATAACCAATAACTAATTATTAACTACTTATGCCATGTGGCTTTTTTCTAGACTGCCACTTGGCTTAAGTAGAGGGTTTTTTTCTCTCCTTTTAATAATATATAGATAGATATAAGAATAGATTATATGATTCTCAATAATATTTTCTGAATAAATAAGCTTTTTATTTTTAAAAATAAAAACTAAAGTATTAAAAAAATAAAGAAATTTTAAATTGACAGTTTTTTTATTTTTTGTTTTATTTTAAAATATTTTAAAAACTCCAACTTGAAACTACTCTTCAATTTGAATGGACAGTTTTGTCACGACCCAAAATCCCACCACATGCGTCGTGATGACACTTAGTTTCTAAGACTAAGTAAGCTGATCATAATAACAATTCAAGCCATTTTTTTATATATATATAAATAATTGAAACCAACAGCGGAAATATTCAAACAACCTCCAAAAACTGGTAATACTGAGTCACGAACTCTAATTGAATACATGAAATGATCTCAAGGATCGAATATACAATATTGTTCGGATAATAATGGATAGTACAATAAAATGGAAAGACTCTAAGGGACTGCGACGACCAAGCAGCTCTACCTTGAATCCTTGCGATCAATACACTAACTCTGCCCGAGTCTGATATATTTGATACCTCGCTCTGCACAAAAATATGCAGAAGTGTAGTATGAGTACACCATAGTCGGTACCCAATAAGTATCAAGACTAACCTTGGTAGAGTAGTGACGAGGTACAGTCAAGACACTCACTAATCAAATAACCTGTGCAATATAGCAGTATATAATAGTACTGATAAACAACTAGCAATGATAGCAACAAAAATCAACCAGTGATATAAATAGCAAGGCAACAAGATCACCATAATTATTGCTCAAACGAATAAGGAACACAAGTAAAATCAATTAATCAAGTTCTTCAAATATAAATCTTTCACATATAATTCTTTCGAATAAATACCTTCTAAATATACTTATTTCAAATAAATATATTTCGAATATAAATTCATTCAAATAAAAGTCACTCCGTGATACCTCATTTCATAATCATGAAACACGGATCTCAACCCACTTTCATATTTTCGTAACACGGGTTTCAGCCGACTTTCATGTTTTCACGGCACCCCGTGCCCATATTTCTATCAAAATCGCACGAACAACTCACGTGCCAATAATAAAAATCATCATATTTTTTCCGGCACCTCGTTCCCACATTTCATATCTGTTGCGACATGCAACCAGATCCCATATAACATTAATCATACCTGTTGCGGCGTGCAACCCGATCCCATATAATATAATCCACCCGGCGATAGCCACAAGCTCACAATTTCAACATAGATGAGACTATTATCAAGTTTACCTAAACAAAAAGACAAGTTGCATAATATATAAAAATAAACACAAGAAAAATCACAACATCACATGAAATTACCAACGCAATAACCCCACATCATCACATAAAAATTACCAATACAATAACTCCACAACATCAAATATCATCCCTGACAATAGCCACCCTTATCTCTCCTATAATAGCCTCCCTTATCCCTCCGCCCTAACAATATCAATAGCCACCCTTATCTATCCTATAATAGCCTCCCTTATCCCTCCGCCCTGACAATATCAATAGCCACCCTTATCGCTCCTATGGCCACCCCTATCGCTCCTATAATAGCCTCCCTTATCGCTCCATTTAATAGCCCCCTTTATCACTCCGCCCAGACAATATCCCAATACACAACAATTCAACCCTTATGCCCGCATAATATCAACAATGGAATGCCACCCTTATACACCGCATAACAGTAACCCAAGTCATATAACAATTCACACAGAATATTATCACAACAGCATAACATCATCAACTCGTATTTACAAATTGCATGTAGGCCAAAACCATTCCAAAGGTACAACAAAATCAATTAATTTCACAACAGATAGTCCACGGCTTAACACAATGTATATAAAATCTCAAAAATAACCATAAGGATGGAAAAATAACTCATCATAGGACAACGCCTTTTTTAATCCAAATTTTAGATAAATATGTAAATGCCTCAATTTAAACCTATTTAATTAATTATTTAAAGATGAAAAATCCATAATGTGATTATTTTCAAGAAATATCAAATCAAAAAATACACGAAATTCACATAAAAATTCAAGTGGCAATCACAATAAATTATCATATAAAATACAAATTCGACAAACAAGGAATGAGGCATGGCAAATCAAGGATTTACTAAGTTTCAATAATTTTTCAATTTTAATATATAAGGGCGCCTGCGAATTTCAACTGATATAATTTGCACATATAAGCCAGAGTACGTACTCATCACCTCGCATACACGGATTTCAATCACACAATTTTCACAGAAGACTCAATGCCTAAGGGGTAATCCCCCACTCAAGGTTAGGCAAGATACTTACCTCGACGAAACTAAACCGATACTTTAAATGATCTTCGCGAGTGAAGCCACCGCCGGACGGCTCAAATCTGAAATTCTCCCCTTCATAATACTACGCTGATCCACCACACTAAACAAATTTCATTCTACAATAATGCAACACAATTGCGCCAATATTAACAAGATTTCTATACTTTAAGTCATTTAGACATTTTATCAAATATCTAATGTGCATATTTTTCTACAACCTCCTTCAATGGAATTTCTTCACCTAACAATCACCTTTCACACAAATTATTGATCTCACAATCGTCTCTAGGTCATCCACAACTTCCCTTAGCATATGCATGCCCAACAATTCACTCTCAACCCACAAATCTTATTAATTAATTTATTTTACAATCTCTACAATACCAACACACCTAGGTTGAGCACTTATTGCTTCCAATCACCATCCCATAAGTCCTAACACATATTTTCTACATAAATAATCACCATGAATTAGTTAGAGGTAGTAGACATACTTATTGTAGACCAAATCTTGAAAGACAACTTTTGGGATGTTCTTGAGATTTTAAAGAAATTCTATGGAATCCAATCAAAACCTTGTTGTAACTAGTGATTGAGAAGTGAAATCATCATAAAAAACACACTTAAAACCTCACCTTAGGTGTATATTAGAAGCCTTGGTCAGATGGGTGATGGATAGAAAGCCCTAGTCTTGAAGAAATAATTTAGCGACTCTCTCTCCCCAGCCTTGGAGGTATTTTTATGGCTCCTACATGTGCGGTCGCGCACCTAGCCAATTGACCGCGCATCTGGTCGCGCACCTGAGGCAGAATACCCTCTAATATGAGCGGTCGTACATCTGGGCGGGCATATGACATAGGGCCGGTAAAATGGCCATAACTTTCTATAGAAATATCCAAATGACAAACGATTTAATGCGTTGGAAACTAGACGCAAAGAGCTTTAATTTTATGAGTAGATCACCACCTAGGTCTTTATATTTTGGTAGTTTCATGCGTTTGAATTCGTACCTTGTGCGAATTTATTTGAAACTTTAGCCCATTGCATAGCTCTCAACTTGTCTTAGTTCTAGGGATCTCCTTCGACCCTAACAACATCCAATACACTCCTACACTTTATATCATGATCATCTAAGTTGTTCCAGCCCTTAAACTCTCGTGGAAAGGCAAGATGACACTTAAGCGACTTGTGAGCGTGCTTATGGCCTTGAACTAATAGGAAATTCGAGGGTCCATACACCCTCCAACAACACTAGAATCACGAATCGCGCATCGATTTAAGCCTAAGAAACTTATGAACTTCCGAATTCCAAAACTAATGCCGATTCATACCAAACCAACTACGATTGGCTTCAAATTTTACACACAAGTCATAAATGACACCACAGACCTATTTCAATTTGCGGAACCAAAATTTCATCCCGAAGTCATTTACTCAAAAGTCAAACTTCGGTCAACTCTTTTCATTTAAGCTTCAAAAATAAGAATTGTTCTTTCGATTTAATTCTGAACCTTCCGATAACCAAACTCGACCTTGTACGCAAGTCATAGCACATATTACGAAGCTACTCGAGACATTAAGTCTTTAAACGGGACGTAAATTCTCAGAACGACAAGTCGGGTCGTTACAATTTTTTTTTTATTATAAAATATTTTATTTTATTATTTTATAGAATTTTAAATTAAAAAATAATAACCAATAATTAATTATTAACTAAATAACTAATTATTAACTACTTATGCTATGTGGCTTTTTTCTAGGCTACCAATTGGCTTAAGGAGAGAGCTTTTTTCTTTCATTTTAATAATAAATAGATATGGTAGAGGCCAAAGCTGTTCTTGTAGGGTTAAATTGGTGCATACCGAATGATTTGGATAATATTTATTTTAGAATGTGATTCTTTGCTCATGATTAGGGGTGGCAAATGGTCGGGTCGGGTCGGATATAGAACAGGTTAAAAACGGGTAATGTAAAAACTGATTAATTATTCGACCCGACCTATATTTAATACGGATAAAAAATAGGTTAACTGCGCGGATAATATAGTTATTCATGTTATCCATAACTTCTTGAATATGATCACTTTTGAGAATTTACAAATGTAAAAATTAAACCCATTAGTTAACCATTGGTTATCAATTTTCTAAGTTGATAATATGGTTCTAATCTATATTTGAACCGTTTTTAAAAGTTCATTATCAACCCATTTTTTAATGATTAATATGGGTAGATAATTATTTTCTTTTATTCATTTTGCCACCACTACTTGTGAGTGATTTGATCAGAGGAAAATCAAAAGGCAGATGGTGGATATCATCGGGAAAATTTAGAATTTTGTTAGCTAGGTAAACTGTATGACTTGTAATTGCTTTAGGGAAGCTAATCAAGTGACGAATGCCTTCGCTAAATGGAGTATTGAGAATGATGAATTGAATACTTACTCTTGGTTTGATTTACTAGTTGCTGCAAAAGGTCCTTATAAAATGGACTGCTTAAATATGGTTTCCTAAAAAGTAAAAAGAACTCATACATGCACACTCACATACGCACACATACACATTGGTGGATGCAACTCGAAGGTGACGAGTTCATCTGAATTCACTATTTTTTGCTGGAGGCAAAACATAATTTTATATGTGAAAATTCACTAAAATTTCAAAAATATTAGATCTAACTCGTAATTATGAAAGTATAATGAGTTCAATGCTAAAATTTAAAAGTTAAACCATAAGTTTAATTTCTTGATCTGCTTTTACTAATTACTATATATATATGTGTGTGTGTGTGTGTATGTGTGTGTGTGTGTGTGTGTGTGTGTGTGTGTGTATATATATATATATATATATATATATATATATATATATATATATATATATATATATATATATATATGTATCATATCATGAAAGATGGAAGGAAATTTAGGGGTATTATTACTTTTAACCCAAAAAGTATACAAATATATATATATATTTAGGCTATTATTTTTATAGCGGATATACAATATCATTTTCGGTGGTTAAGCATATCAGCCCTACTAGAACCAAAAGCCAATATGCATAAGTTTTACTCGATGACTTTGAAAACTTGTTAAATCATAGCTGTAATACATTAAAAATAAACGAAAGAGACGCTATTAAACTGATAAAACAATATATGCACATTAACTTTTTAAGATTGGCATAAAGATTTAAAAAAAAAAAAACAAGTTATATATTGAAGTCTTGAACAACTTGCAAAGAGACAAATAAAAGCAATATTCCTTTTACAAATCTATCCTAGTAATATTCACAGTGAAGTGAGAAGCTTCTTGCATGATAATAAGCCAATAGGGTTGACCCAAGAATATAGAAACAGCCATAGTACTAAGGAGAAAAATCATTTTTGACCATTAAGCATATCAGCCCTACAAGAACCAAAAGCCAATATGCATAAGTTTTACTCGATGACTTTGAAAACTTGTTAAATCATAGCTGTAATACATTAAAAATAAACGAAAGAGACGCTATTAAACTGATAAAACAATATATGCACATTAACTTTTTAAGATTGGCATAAAGATTTAAAAAAAAAAAAAACAAGTTATATATTGAAGTCTTGAACAACTTGCAAAGAGACAAATAAAAGCAATATTCCTTTTACAAATCTATCCTAGTAATATTCACAGTGAAGTGAGAAGCTTCTTGCATGATAATAAGCCAATAGGGTTGACCCAAGAATATAGAAACAGCCATAGTACTAAGGAGAAAAATCATTTTTGACCATTAAGTTTTAAAACG
Source organism: Nicotiana tabacum (assembly GCF_000715075.1). NCBI lineage: Eukaryota > Viridiplantae > Streptophyta > Magnoliopsida > Solanales > Solanaceae > Nicotiana > Nicotiana tabacum. The sequence continues at coordinate 5,809,233 of NC_134090.1, forward strand.
TGTATCAGTGCTTTATTCTTAAATTTCATCTTAAATCCCACCCGTGGAATTTCACTGGGTTTGTTGTTATTTGTTATCGTTCCTCTTTTGTAACGCAACTAAATTTTTGTGAAAGAGAAGTGTTTTTAAGAACTTTAACTTCGCAAGTTGACGTCGTGCACTGTAGTGCCGGAGCTACCTTATGCTAAGGAGTACTAATTTTCACCTTTCTCCAGAAAATTACATTGTTTAGCTAGGCTAAAAAATTATTATTATGTAAATATATTATACGTTGACTTTCTTTATTTTCTTTGTGTATTTACTTTTTTATATTTTTGTTACTACTTTTGAGTTTGTTCGCGAAGACGAAGAAGGTCATTGTAGTATCCAACCATGTTACCGAGTGATATAGGTCTCGGATTTAAGTCATGTTACCAAGTGATATGGGTCCGAATTTAAGTCGTGTTACCATGTGATATCGGTCTAAGAATAAAATTTCTTGTGATAAGGCTTTTTATTAGGATTCAAATTCGGGTTAATTGGACCAATTAGTTAGAGACACCAAATGGATAAAAGGAAGTTAAAAAACAAAAGGGGTTGTTTGAGTAATAAATAAAACTACAATTTCACTGTTGGTGTGTTTTTTTTGGAAAGTCTTCATATCTTTATTTTCCTCCTTAATTTTTCTCCAAGAATCTAGTCACGAATTCACATATAGTTAGCTGTTGATTAATCAAATCATCCATTTGTTTCTTTTCCTTGTTTGTCTAATGGAAATTAGACAAGAATCATGGTTTTTAAGGCCCATAGAATACTACTGAATAGTAATTAGCTAAAGTCTTTGTTTAAATCTGTCTCACCAACTTGTTCGTAGCAAAAGAGCTTACAAGAACATTTTTTTTTTTTGTTGGTTTTTCATTCGAGGTTCGGTATACCTCTTTGGGTCTCGACTAATTCGAATTCACGTCATATAAAATTATTAAAAGGAGAACGCTTCGTACCAGAATTTTTTTCGTTCTTAGGATTCACAAAGAGCTTACAAGAACATTATCTTTTGTTGGTTTTTCATTCGGGGTTCGGTATACTTATTTGAGTCTCGACTAATTTGGATTCGCGTCGTATAAAATCATATTTCGTTTTGAACTCATAAAATTAGATGAGATGTGATAGAATTACGAATCTAAACACATAAAGTTTAAATCCTGAATCCGCCTTTGCTACTTCCTAAAATTTACGTACTGTAACACCCCGGAAAATTTTGAAGTACTTAAGCGCTATTAAGAAAGTTGATGTGCGCTAATTATATTATTTTATGTGCAGACGAAGATTATTAATATGATGGATATCAATAGGATATAATAATAAATATACGAGGTATATTATAAGTGGTGTGGGGTCTAAGGAGAGTCCTAAGTCCAAGTCAAGTTGGAAATTACATGAAAGACTAAAGTTCCAAATGAATACACACAAAACCAAACTTTGGACTAACATATCTACACACACACACACACACACACACACACACACTTTGGACTAATATATATATATATATATATATATATATATATAAGGCTTTATGTGACAAAAAACCTATCAAATGAAAGATCGTCGAGTCTAGTTTCTAACGCTTCAAACCGTTCGTCATTTGGACACTTCTACAAGATGTTATGACCAAATTACCAAAGGCTGGAAGAATGTGATTCTGCAGTCAGATGTGCGACCACAGAATCATTATGCGATCGCAAAAGTAGTCTGCGGACTGTAAAATAGTCGCAGACCTGACCAGTGCAGCCCAGTTCTGGGCATCAGTTTTGCGGTCCACTGTGCGGTCCATTGTGCGACCGCATACCTGAGTTCGGAGGGTCTATTTTTCTATTTTCATAACCCGGCCCCATTTTGATAAATAGGCTTTGGGGCTTATTTTGGGAAAATTATCTTATAATTTTAGAGAGAAATAAGAGTGTTCTAGAGAGAGGAAGTAGATGGAGTGTTTGTTCATCAAGATCTTGTTCAAGCCTTGAAATCAAACAAGGAAATCTCACGAGTTCTTTATCTAAGAGGTAAGTTTCCATACCCTAGTTTACAATTTTGAATTTGGGTAGAAGATGATTGATTAGGAGTATGAATCTTGGGTATGAGAGTATTATTTATACATGCATGTACGAATAAGGTTTGTGGAAAGATTGTTGAGCTCAAATGGGTAAAGATTGGGTTGAGGAGTGAAGAAAATCTTGTAGAAGAACCTTGTAGTTAAATTTGCATACCTAGTGTTTGATAAAATGCTCAAATGAGTTGAGACCATGAATATCTTCCTAATTATGGTTCAATTTTGTTATGTCTCAAAATAGATTGGGATTGCTAGAATTTTCGGAACGTTGTAGTAATTTAAGGAAAGCTCAAAGCGAGGTATGTTGGCTAAACCTCTCTCCTAGAATTGAATCACATGATGTTTTTGTAAGTCCCGAATTATCCATTATAAATTGACTATTCCGAATAAGCTTTGTGTTGAAATGTATATGTTCAAAATATATTCCGGATGCTCTTATCATATGATGTTATCCTTCGGGAATGTGTTCCAAGCATGAGTTGGGTATAAAAATGTTATGACTCCAAGTAGTGTTTCAAGCGAAAGCTATTATGCCAAATTGTGTAAGAAGTTTCAATGTGCTTAAGACTCTTAATTGCTCATAGATATACTAAAAGTCATGATTAGAGATTCTTTATTATCGATAATCTATAAAGATGCTTGAAAGTAAAATAAGGGAATTGGGGATATAGAGTGTGGCCAATGTGCCAAGAATGAAAGTTATACTTGTGGCTAGTGGTGCCAATGAAATGAAATGATGTGTGAAATAATATGAAATAAGCCTTGATTCAACTATTCCAAATTGACTCCAAAAATAGAATTATCCAAAAGCTTATGTACTCAAGTCATGTCCAAATGTGGTTGTTCGAACTAATACTATGCTTGGTAGGTATTTCCAATATGTTTTGAGCTCTTACATAATCATGAGTTGAAATAGTGTATTGCCCTTTTGAAGAAAAGTATTTTAAGAATAAATAGTGTGTTACTCGTTTATGATTTTATCTTGTGCTTTGATTGCCAATCATTTTACTCCATTTCTTGGAAAGAAATCCATTGTGTTTAAAGTCTTCATTACCAATGAACCTAAAGTTGTGATTTCCGGAATATTCTATTTTTTGATATTTATAATCATGATCCATGAAAGGGAAGAAATAAAAGTGTGAAATATGAAATACGACCATTATGCCATGAATGAAGAACCATATGTATGGCCAAGAGAGCCAATGAAATAATGATGTTGAAAGTAGTTGAAAGTGTTAATGAAGTGATATATGGTGTGAAAGGTTATGAGATGAACGTATCCATACTTATGTTTCCAATGTGCTATAAGCTCATACGCCCTCATGAAGAGAGGCTATGGTGTTCCTAAATGTTTTAAATGTTCTTAATTTCTTGTGACCACCTATGGCAAGTACAAGTAAGTGGTAGTATGAACATGAAATATGGTTGTTGCCTAAATGAGAATTATGAGGTATTGTATGTCCCAATGGTTTCAACTATAGTTGCATGCTTCTGAAATAATATATGCAAATGACTTCGATTGTTAAGTCCCCACGAGTCATGAACCTAGATAATGACCTCGAGATGTCAAGTGAGTGAATAACGAGATGAAAGGGAAATGTCTTATACTAAATTATGATGAACCTTCCGAAAAGAAATTGGGCTCATGTGCCACTAAAATCGATTTATTTATTCACCATGCATGTATTAATGTAATGAGCTGTGTTTCTCCATGATGAGCATGGACATGAAGTATTCCAATGATATGAGAAATTACGACCTTAAATGTAATGACAAACTATGTCACTTTGAGTTTATATATGGTATTGTGATTGGGATTACACCTCCACCCACATATATAGGGGTGAGGCGGCAGGGCCGCTTTGTGTAGGGATTGTGGTATTGTGATACACCTCTACCCGCGTATATTGGGGTGAGGCGGCAGGGCCGTTTGTGTAGGGATTATGGTATTGTGATATACCTCCACCCGCATATATTGGGGCGAGGCAGCAGGGCCACTTTGTGTAGGGATTGTGGTATATAGATACACTTTCACCCGCATATGTTGGGGTGAGGCGGCAGGGCCGCTTTGTGTAGGGATTGTAGTGTTATGATACACCTCCACCCGCATATATTGGGGTGAGGCGACATGACCGCTTTCTGTAGAGATTGTGGTATCGTGATACACCTCTATCCGCATATGTTGGGGTAAGGCGGCAGGGTCGTTTGGTGTGAAGGTGGTTATAGAGGATCCCCGACTTAATATCTATAAATGATTAATGAAAGATCTTAGTAAATTGACTCGACGTTGATGTCTATCTAAGCCCTTTTATTGTTATCATGATTCATCATATTCATGTTGTATTTCCAAGCCTTGAATAGGTGTATTTGTATTGTGTAAGTAAACACTGTGAACGGTCTATGAGACGCATAATCATATAATATGATATGTGAGTACTGAGGAATGTCTATGAAATGTATATGTGTAAAATAAGATAGGAAGGTGTCACTTTCATTGGTCTCGTTTGTACATGTTGTTACAGTTACATTATATTATGTATTCCACGTATAGTTCATATGGCTTAGTTGATCCTAAAAGAAGTTTAGAATGATGCAAGTATAATAAGACTTGAAATGTGATTCTATGGAATATTTCGTAGTTTTTGATGTATTTTATTTGCCTCTTATTTGAGTTACCATATTTTCATATGTTGTTTTGACTGCCTTACATACGAGTACTATTCCACATGTGCTCACGTCCCTTTTGCCGGGGGCACTGCATCTTTTAATGGATGCAGGTATACTCCTATAGGATGATATGGATCTTTAAAAAGGATCTTCTTCACTACTCAGCTCATGGTGAGCCCGCTACAGTTCTAGTGGGTGTTTGGGTCTAGTTCATTTTATGTACTTAGGTATCTATTATCATAGAATCTCCATGTACACTGTGGGTCATGTAATTAAAGATTTGAGTTTTGTCATGTATTTATATTCATAGTATTTACAGCTATTTATAAAGCTATGTAACCATCATGAGAAAATAATTTATGGGTCATTGAGCCAAATGTATTCAATATGAAAGTCAAGATCTAATTATGTTTAGGTAAATCATGCATGAGTAATGATGAGAGGTTAATATAAATTAGGTTTTCTCGACTGGGTTTACTCGGTTGAGCGCCGGTTGCGCTCATCGAGTTCGGGGCATGACAAACTTGGTATCAGAGCATGGTTTAGGGGTACTAAAGTGTCATGGAGCTGTGTCAGTAGAGTCCCTCTTATCGGTGTATTGCCGGCCACACCTATAATATGGAGGCTACAATGACATTTACGAAATGTTTCTCTTCTTCTATCCTCGATTGTGCGTTAAGTTCTGAGTTAGTCTCGGATTTCCCTTGTTAATATCAAGGATCGTTTGCACATCGTGCTACGAAATGAGAAAGGCCTATGAATTTAAGGAATGACGCACATAACAGGCATAATGTGTGAGGTGCCCAATTTTCCTCGTAATGGAGGAAGGAAGAGTCAAGGATACGACCAAGGTAAGCAAGGTTGTACAGTTGGCCTCGAGAGTCATGGTTGTTGATTTCATGTATATGGTGCAATGTGGTGTTATCTATATGTTGTTTAGGATTGATTTCTGAGATTCTCTGGCAGGTGGATATGCCTCAATTACAGAGGAAACTCTACTGAATTTTTTAAGAATTTGTAATGACAGCCAAATTTTAAGGGCCATAAGTAAGTTGAGATTTTGGAAAGGAAGTATAAGACCCATGTAGTCAAAGCGATGGCCCCAATTCGAGTCTAGTTTCTAACGCTTCAAACCGTTTATCATTTGGACACTTCTACAAGAAGTTATGACCAAATTACCAAAGGCTGGAAGAATGTGATTCTGCGATGACCAAATTCGAGTCTAATTTCTAACGCTTCAAACCGTACGTCATTTGGACACTTCTACAAGAAGTTATGACCAAATTAGGTAAATTATGCATGAGTAATGATGAGAGATTAATGTAAATTAGGTTTGCTCGACTGGGTTTACTCGATTGAGCGCCGGTCGCGCTCCTCGAGTTCGGGGCGTGACAAACTTGGTATCAGAGCATGGTTTAGGGGTACTAAGGTGTCATGGAGCTGTGTCAGTAGAGTCCCTCTTATCGGTGTATTGTCGGCCACACCTATAATATGGAGGCTACAACGACATTTAGGAAATATTTCCCTTCTTCTATCCTCGATTGTGCGTTAAGGTTCTGAGTTAGTCTCGGATTTCCCTTGTTAATATCAAGGATTGTTTGCACATCGTGCTACGAAATGAGAAAGGCCTATGGATTTAAGGAATGACGCACATAACAGGCATAATGTGTGAGGTGCCTAATTTTCCTCATAATAGAGGAAGGAAGAGTCAAGGATACAACCAAGGTAAGCAAGGTTGTACAGTTGGCCTCGAGAGTCATGGTTGTTGATTTCATGTATATGGTGCAATGTGGTGTTATCTATATGTTGTTTAGGATTGATTTCTGAGATTCTATGGCAGGTGGATAGGCTCCAATTACAGGGGAAACTCTGCTGAAATATTTAAGAATTTGTAAAGATAGCCAAATTTTAAGGGCCATAAGTAAGTTGAGATTTTGGAAAGGAAGTATAAGACCCATGTAGTCATATGTTCCTATGCATAATGGTTGGAGGTAAAATGATGGTAAATCTATTATTAGAAGTTACTTTTAAAACATTCGAGGACGAATGTTCTTAAGTGCGGGAGAATGTAACATCCCAGAAAATTTCGAAGTACTTAAGCGCTATTAAGAAAGTTGATGTGCGCTAATTATATTATTTTGTGTGCAGATGATGGATATCAATCGGATATGATAATAAGTGTACAAGGCATATTATAAGTGGTGTGGGGTATAAGGAGAGCTGTAAGTTCAAGTCAAGTTGGAAATTATATAAAAGACTAAAGTTCCAAATGAATACACACAAAACCAAACTTTGGACGAACATATCTATACACACACACACACACACACACACACACACACACACACACACATATATATATATATATATATATATATATATATATATATATATATATATATATATATATATATATATATATATATATATATATATATATATATATATGGAGTTATGTGATGATACAACTTATCAAATGAAAGATCTTCAAGTCTAGTTTCTAACTCTTCAAACCGTTCATCATTTGGATACTTCTACAAGAAGTTATGACCAAATTACCAAAGGCTAGAAGAATGTGATTCTGCGGTCAGATATGCAACCGCAGAATCATTATGCGAACGTAAAAGTGGTCTGCGGACCGCAAAATGGTCGCAGACCTGACCAGTGCAGCCCAGTTCTGGGCATCAGTTTTGCGGTCCATTGTGCGACCCGCATACCCATTGTGCGGTCCATTGTGCGACTGCATACCTGAGTTCGAAGGGTCCATTTTCCTATTTTCATAACCGAACCCATTTTAATAAATAGGCTTTGGGGCTTATTTTGGGGTAATTATCTGATGATTTTAGAGAGAAATGAGAGTGTTCTAGAGAGAGGAAGTAGATGAAGTATTTTGTTATAACGACCCGGCCGGTCGTTTTGAGAATTTAAGTCCAGTTTGGTGGAATAAGGTCTTGAGTAGCTTCGTATTATGTGTATTGACTTGCGTGCGTAGTCGAGTTCAGTTACCGGACGATTCGGAGTCAAATCGGGAGAAGAAATTCAAGTTTTGGAAGCTTAAGCGGTAAAAGTTGACCGGAATTTGACTTTTGTGTAAACGGATCCGGAATGGATTTTGGATGATTTCAACAGCTTCGTATGGTGATTTTGGACTTAGGCGTGCATCCAGATTTGGATTTGGAGGTCCGTAGGGTGATTTGAAACATTTCGGCGAAAGTTGAAAACGTTGAAGTTTCTAAGGTGGAGAGGTGTGACCAATAGTTGATTTTGGTGATATCGGGGTCGGAATGTGATTCCGAGAGCTGGAACAACTCCGTTATGTTATTTGGGACTTGCCTGCAAATTTTAACGTCATTCCGGGTTGATTTGATAGGTTGCAGTGCGGGTTTAGAAGTTGGAAGATTTGAAAGTTCATAAGTTCGATTCTTGGTACAATTCATAGTTTTGTCATTGTTTGATGTGATTTGAGACCTCGAGCGAGTCTATGTTAGGTTATGGAACTTGTTGGTATGCTTGGACGGGGTCACGGGGGGCCCGGATGTGTTTCGGATGAGTTCCGGATGATTTTATAGTTTTGAACAGGTCTGGTTCTGGTGTTTTTGCACCTGCGACACTTTGGAAGGCAGGTGCGGCTCCGCTTCTGAGTGAGCCTGGTCTCTTCTTCGATCATTGAGGCCTGGGAGCTCGCTCGCTTTTGCGGAAGCTGGCACGCAGGTGCGAAGGCCGCTCATGCGGTTCCTCGATCGCTTCTGCGAAGAAGCTCGCTCCTGCGTCCCCTCTTGCGCATCTGCGGTGCCGCTGGTGCGGCTATGTTGTCCGCAGATGCGGACCTGGGCCTGGTAAGTTAAGTTCACAGATGCGAACTTCTGCCCGCAAATGCGATAGCGCAGATGCGCTTAATGGTCCGCAAGTGCGGTTATACCTAGGCAGAATCATATAAGTCGAGGGTTTGGCCATTTTTTTTCATATTTTGAATTTTAGACCTTGATTTTGGGAGCTTCTTTGAGGGTTTTTTAAGCAAATCGATTGGGTAAGTGTTCTTCACCTAGAATTTATTATATTTCATGATTTTATCTTTATTTTTATCATTTAATTTGTATTTTTAGTTGAGGAAAATGAGGATTTTTGAAGAAAACTTTCAAAATAAAAAATCATGATTTGAGGGACGAAATGGTATCGGAATTTGATAAATTTAGTATGGTTGAACTCGTATCGGAATGGGTGTTCGAGTTTTGTGAAATTTGTCGGGTTTTGAGGTGCGGGCCCAGGAGTCGACTTTTGGGTCGATTTTTAGATTTTGATAAAGATTGAAACTTTATGATCCGGAATAGTTTCTTATGAGTTTTATTTGTGATTTGAAGTTATTTTGATTAGATTTGTGCCGTCTGGATGCCATTTCACCGAGAAGTTCATTTTTGAGTATCGGTCTGTCTTCTTTGAGGTAAGTATCTTGTCTAACCTTGTGTGGGAAAACTATCCCTTAGGATTTGAGTCTTCTATGTTGGTTATAGTTAGTGTACGCGAGGTGACGAGTACATGCTCACACTTATTTGTTGAAATTGGCCTTTTAGGGTACCTAGGTCCTTGTATTCATTGAATATGCAGTTGTACTTGTTATGATTACGTTCCTTAATTACTAGTTTCACATTTACCTGCTTAATTAGAATTAATTGCTTCATGATCCACTCTTACTGTTTACTTGATTCATATATGCCTTAATTGAAATTGTTATCCCTTCCATTGCCATGTTATCTTTTCCCTAACTGCGTATCTTTATTTGAAGTTGTAGTTGTCCCTTTTTGTAAATGTTCATCCTTAATTGAGACTATGATTATCTTTTTGATGCTTATCCTTAATTGAATTTGTCGTATCTCTTTCATAATTGCCTGACCTTAAAAGTAGTTTAGATATCCTATATCTTAGTTGACTTGTCCTTATTTGAAATCATTCGACTTGTGTTAGCTCCCTTGTTGTTGAACTGTACATTGCGGGCCGTTGTTACATATCATTTCCTTCCTTGTTGAGCTGTTCTTATTATGACTAGGATTCTCTATTGTGACTACTCCTTGTGAATTAGTTCCTCCATTTCTTTGAGTTCTGGAATTTCTAAGTTGACTTATTTGTCGTACCCTTGTATTATTGTCATTGTTGTTGTTATACTTGTTGTGATGCACGAGGTTTCTGCCGTGCGGTTATTGTTATAGTGATGCACAAGGTTTCTGCCATGTGGTTGTTGTTATTGTGATGCGCGAGGTTTCTGCCGTGCGAGTGTTATTGGGTTGCACGAGGTTTCTGCCGTGCTATTGTTACTATTGATATTATGCACATGCGGCATGACAAGGCGTGATATATATATATATATGTGGGTTGCGCATGTGGCGAGACAAGGTGGGAACATTATTATGCACGTGTGGTGAGATAAGACGGGCATTTATTTTACTATTACACACGTGGCGAGACAAGGTGGTTTGTGTCAGGGATTGATTTGTGATGACTTGTGATAGCCTGGGGACATTCTTATTGTTGATATTTGTGTAGTGGTGCACTTACCTATGTGAGTTCTATCTTGTGGAAAATTATGGGAAAATATTCTACGTGCTGTCCATTTCTTTTCCTATACTTACTAGCTGGCATGAACTATGTTAGGATACTTGCACAAGCATACACGTAGTTAAGCACTCTTATCGGTTAAGAGGTTTTCTTGATATTGTTGAGTATAGATGCACACCCTTGTTTACTTACCTTCTATGTGAGAATGGCTCTATTTGGCACGTGAGTCGTCAGTGCGATTATAAATTGTAATGAGAGCACATGATGCTAAGTGTTAGGGTTGAGGAATTGGGACCCGTGAGTTGTGAATATTCTGAGGTTCGGTACCTCATGGAGGTTATTGGCTAAAACCCGGTGTGAAAGCGGTCGTTTTATTGAGTTATTATTTGCCTTTCATTTATTTGTGATCACCGGATTTAGATCGTGTTTCCGTACATCTACTGTGTCATTATTAGGGTATTCCGCTGATAGTTGTTGTTTTCCTTTCTTACTAAAATTTTTGTATTATTTTCCATTTCGCGTAGTCGTTATGTAGATATCATACTCTGTTGTTCCTATATTTATACTTGTTCAGCTTATTTAGTCCAGTAGGTGTCTTGATTGTACCTCATCACTACTCCATTGAGGTTAGTCTTGATACTTGCTGGGTACCGCCGTAGTGTACTCATATTGCACTTCTGCACATTTTTGTGCAGATCCAGGTATTTTCGAAGTCAGTTAATCATTAGCTAGTTGTGCGGACTGTTGCTGTGGAGACTCAAGGTAAACCTGTTGCTGCGTTCTCAGGCTTCGGAGTCACCTTCTGATTTGTATTCATACTGTTACTTTATTTCAAACAGTTGTATTTAGAAAAATAAAGCAAACTCTGTAGAACTTATGACTTGTACTACTGGTTTTGGGAATTGTAAATTTTATAGAGATTTCTATTTCAAAAGTTGTTAGATGTTATTTAATTATTGTTGTTATTCAGTAAATGTTAGGCTTACCTAGTCTCTAAGACTAGGTGCTATCACGATACCCAGCGGAGGGAAAATTGGATCGTGACATTTGTTCATTAAGATCTTGTTCAAGCCTTGAAATCCAACAAGAAAATCTCACTAGTTCTTCATCTAAGAGGTAAGGTTCCATACCCTAGTTTTCAATTTCGAATTTGGGTAGAAGATGGTTGATTAGGAGTATGATTCTTGGGTATGAGAGTATTATTTATACATGCATGTACGAATAAGGTTTGTGGAAAGATTGTTGAGCTCAAATGGGTAAAGATTGGGTTGAGAAGTGAAGGAAATCTTGTAGAAGAACCTTGTAGTTAAATTTGCACACCTAGTGTTTGATAAAATGCTCAAATGAGCTTAGACCATGAGTATCTTCCTAATTATCGTTTAATTTTGTTATGTCTCAAAATAGATTGGGATTGCTAGAATTTTAGGAACGTTGTAGTAATTTAAAAAAATCTCAAAGCGAGGTATGTTGGCTAAATTTCTCTTTTAAAATTGAATCCCATGATGTTCTTGTAAGTCCCGAATTATCCATTATAAATTGACTATTCCAAATAAGCTTTGTGTTGAAAGGTATATGTTCAAAATGTGTTCCGGATGCTCTTATCATATGATGTTATCCTTCGGGAATGTGTTCAAAGCATGAGTTGGGTATAAAAATGTTATGACTTCAAGTAGTGTTTCAAGCAAAGGCTCTTATGCCAAATTGTGTAAGAAGTCTCAATGTGCTTAAAACTCTTAATTTCTCATAGGTGTACTAAAAGTCTTGATTAGAGATTTTTTGTTGTCGATAATCTATAAAGATGCTTGAAAGTGAAATAAGGGAATTGGGGATATAGAGTATGGCCAACATGACAAGAATGAAAGTTATACTTGTGGCTAGTGGAGCCAAAGAAATGAAATAATGTGTGAAATATTATGAAATGAACCTTGATTCAACTATTCCAAATTGACTCCGAAAATAGAATTATCCAAAAGCTTATGTACTCAAGTCATGTCCAAATATGTTGTACGAACTAATGTTATGCTTGGTAGGTATTTCCAATATGTTTTGAGCTCTTACATAATCATGAGTTGAAATGGTGTATTGCCCTCTTGAGGAAAAGTATTTCAAGAATAAATGGTGTGTTACTCATTTATGATTTTAACTTGTGCTTCGATTGCCAATCATTTTACTCCATTTCTTGGAAAGAAATCCATTGTGTTTAAAGTGTTCATTACCAATGAACCTAAAGTTGTGATTTCCGAAATATTCTATTTGTTGATATTTAAAATGATGATCCATAAAAGGGAAGAAATGAAAGTGTGGAATATGAAATACGGCCATTGTGCCATGAATGAAGAATCATATGTATGACCAAGAGAGCCAATGAAATAATGATGTTGTAAGTAGTTGAAAGTATTAATGAAGTGATATATGGTGTGAAAGGTTATGAGATGAACGTATTCATACTTATGTTTCCAATGTGCTATAAACTCCTACGCCCTCGTGAAAAGAGGCTATGGTGTTCCTAAATGTTTTAAATATTCTTAATTTCTCGTGACCACCCATGGCAAGTACAAGTAAGTGGTAGTATGAACATGAAATGTGGCCATTGCCTAAATGAGAATTATGAGGTATTGTATGTCCCAATGGTTTCAACTATAGTTGTATGCTTCTGAAATAATATATGTAAATGAATTCGATTTGTTAAGTCCCCAAGAGTCATGAACCTAGCTAATGACCTCAAGATGTCAAGTGAGTGAATAACGAGATGAAAGGAAGATATCATATTCTAAATGATGATGAACCTTAAAAAAAGAAATTGGGCTCATGTGCCACTGAAATCGATTTATTGATTCACCATGCATGTATTAATGTAATGAGCTGTTTTTCTCCATGATGAGCATGAACATGAAATATTCCAATGATATGAGAAATTACGACCTTAAATATAATAATAAACTATGTCGCTTTGAGTTTATATATGGTATTGTGATTGTGATTACACCTCCACCCGCATATATTGGGGTGAGGCGGCAGGGCCTCTTTGTGTAGGGATTTTGGTATTATGATACACCTCCACCCGCATATGTTGGGGTGAGGCGGCAGGGCTACTTTGTGTAGGGATTGTGGTATTGTGATACACCTCCACCCGGATATATTGGGGCGAGACGGCAGGGCCGCTTTGTGTAGGGATTGTGGTATTGTGATACACCTCCACCTGCATATATTGGGGTGAGGCGGCAGGGCCGCTTTGTGTAGGGATTGTTGTATTGTGATACACCTCCACCCACATATGTTGGGGAGGCGGCATGGCCGCTTTGTATAAGGATTGTGGTATTGTGATACACCTCCACCCGCATATATTGGGGTGAGGCGGCAGTGCCATTTTATGTAGAGATTGTGGTATCGTGATACATATCCATCCGCATATATTGGGGTGAGGCGGTAGGACCGTTTGGTGTGAAGGTGGTTATAGAGGATCCCCGACTTAATATCTATAAATGATTAATGGAAGATCTTAGTAAATTGACTCGACATTGATGGCTATCTAAGCTCTTTTTATTGTTATCATAATTCATCATATTCATGTTGTATTTTCAAGCCCTTGAATAGGTGTATTTTTATTGTGTAAGTAAACATTGTGAACGGTCTATGAGACGCATAGGTGTATAATATGATATGTGAACACTAAGGATTGTCTATGAAATGTATATGTGTAAAATAAGAGAGGAAGGTACCACTTTCATTGGCCTCGTTTGTACATATTGTTACAATTACATTATATTATGTATTCCACGTATAGTTCATATGGCTCAGTTGATCCTAAAAGAAGTTTAGAATGATGCAAGTATAATAAGACTTGAAATGTGATTCTATGGAATCTTTCGTAGTTTCTTGATTTATTTTATTTGCCTCTTATTTGAGTTACCATATTTTCATATGTTGTTTTGACTGCCTTACATACGAGTACTATTCTACATGTACTCACGTCCCTTTTGCCGGGGGTGCTGCATCTTTTAATGGATGCAGGTATACTCATACAGGATGATAAGGATCTTTGATAGGGATCTTCTTCACTACTCAGCTCATGGTGAGCCCGCTACAGTTTTAGTGGGTGTTTAGGTCTAGTTCATTTTATCTATTTAGGTATCTATTGTCATAGAAGCTCCATGTACATTGTGGGTGTAATTAAAGATTTGAGTTTTGTCATATATTTATGTTCACAATATTTACAGCTATTTATAAAACTGTGTAACCATCATGAGAAAATAATTTATGGGCCATTGAGCCTAATGTATTCAATATGAAAGTCAAGATCTAATTATGTTTAGGTAAATCATGCATGAGTAATGATGAGAGGTTAATGTAAATTAGGCTTGCTCGACTGAGTTTACTCGGTTGAGCGACGGTCACGCTCCTCTGAGTTCGGGCGTGACAAGTACTACTATATTATAATCATCTTCAAGATATTCCATTAATTTGTCCAGTACGTAGGTGATCAATAGGGTCTCTTTAGATACTAACTAAATATTTTCCTACTACATATTTAGGAGCAAGGCAATACTTTTTTTTAAATTATATCCAACACTCTTCAAGACTTCAAGTTGCTCTATATACCATCTTTAATTCGTCGTCTTCCAATTTGAAACAAAAGTAGTGTTTGAGATTTACGAGGAGACGTAGATACATATATTTATGATTAATAACTATTGACATGGCTACCTGTTGCGCCATTGGACAAAACATGATAATATTATTAGAATAAAATGAGCTAAAAAATAAATATAATATTTTATATAATTAGGTACTGAGTTAAAATCCAGCAAAACATTTAGCTCTTTATGTATTATTGTCATATTCTTTTGTAAATTTCCCTGATATAATATTAATATCAAGAAGAATAAATATAAAAAAATCCAACACAAGGAGGTTCAAGAGCTATATATAGTACTCTTTTTAAAGACATAAAAAATATCTGTTTTCTGGTCAAAGAGACTTTTCTCTATTATATTTCAACTAGTCCAGATTCTCCAGAAAACAAATGTGAAATCTAATTAAGTAAACGGCGTACGTTTACTCAACGATTCAACTTTTTATTCTATTCAAGTCAATATATTTGCTGATGTATGAGGGAACAAGAGTAACTTCCCATGTTTTGTCTCTACTATGCAAAGCTAATGGAAGTACAAAAAGAGTGTAAATATTTTTATGCAATTAAGTTAAATTCTTAAATTACATGCAATAATAGGCAGTAAGAGTTTATAACTGATAACTTGAAAGACATAAATAACCAGTTTGTTATTATACCACGTAAATCACACCGACACAAGAACGGGTTGAACTTCATTTACGGGATCGAATTTGGAGTTTTACCCGGCTCATTCGATTTATTGGTTTCGAAATCATTTATTTGTACTTATTTAATGAAGTTTTTAACACATGCACTATCCGAGCCAAACTTACTGAATTATGATGAACCAATAGGTTGAACTCTACATCCGGCGCCTTTAAATTGACAATATTACATTGTCAATATGTATATAAACTTAAACCCTTTAATTACCCGTTCTAACTTAAGTAGTTACGGGACAACATACATCAGCAAACTAAGTGAATCAAAATGTCCAACATCACTTGAATTAAGATAATTTTAATTTATTTCTTCTTTCTTATATTTGATAAAAAAGAATTGTTAGATCCACAAGAAGATGGTGGCTTTTAACGTTATTTCATGGGGTTAGCTAAATTATTAAAAGTTCCTATAATAAAATATTCTGTGGTTTTAGCAGCCCTCTGGCCCATGCACAAAACTGGTTGTTATGACAAGTTATTTACTAGGGCTTGATTATGTGGTCATTAATATATAATCAAATCCTCATAGTTGTTAATTAACATCCACTCTTCTCTTCCAATTTGAAATTATTTGTATCAATTGTTGAAGTTTATTATGAGGCAATTGAGGTTATAGCACAATTTGCAAAAACATTAGTTATGATATACGTAATAAATTAGTTTGTTGGATCTTCGTGCGCACAATAAGATATGCGGTTAGTTATTAAGCTTATTTGCCATGATAGAAAATATATTTCATTTTCTCAACGTGAAAGTGACTCATAAATTATAAATTATAAATATAGATCCTTATTTTATGTTATTGTAAAAGAATATTAGCACCATGCTAATTTTGCACGTCTATAATAATTTCAATGGTAGTTGATATGCCAATTAGAAGCTCAACCACCTTCTTCTTTTTTTCTAATTTCTAAAATACAGGCTGCTAATAATTTTGCATGTCTATTCAGCAATCTTTTGACATGTACATATTGCACGACTTAAAAACAAGTGTATTATGTGAACTTGTGTTATGTCTTACACAATGTTTCTCAGTTTTTCTCATTAGATACGGGATTCTCCTAAGATGTCATGTACAACCTTTTTACAGAAGTTTGCCGGCTTAGAAACCTGTTGGTCTTTCTCTTCCACCCATCCTCTTGGGCCCACCTTCCGTCACGGGCCGTCATATATATATTCTATGTTCTCTTACCTTTGAGACGATGTTTCCTCGTTTTCGGAAGAAATTGGAAAATAGTCACTTTTAATCTTTGCTGTTAGAGTTTAATCTCTATTTAAAAAGCTATTAGCATTTAGCTACTCTTTTGTCACAAAAAAATATTCGGACGAAAATACCTCCAGCTAAAATACGAAAAACTCCAAAAATAATTACTGAATTTTGAACATTTCTGGAGTTTAAAATTCCCCTATATGTGAAATTTCTATACTATCTAAAGTCCGAAACTTTAAGAGTTGTAAATGTGAAACTCCATCGGTGCTTCTAAATTCATCCCAAAACTTGAATTAAACTCTTATCTAACGTCACACAGCTCGATCGTGTATATATATGGTAAAATTTATCATTTAGATAATTGGTACTCCTATAATATTGCTGATGAATGCAAATTAAACCCAAAATGTTTGTTACATTCCAGTTATAATTTTTTGTCAGACAAACTAAAAACTTAATATAACCTAAATTTCCTAATTAAGGAAATATTAATTAACTAATGTAGTTATCTATGTGTTTGGGGGGGGGGGGTGAGAAACGTAATTATCAAGTTCGTATCACAAGAACTTGTGGACAAAATGGAATGCCAAATTCAAACTTTCAAACTTCATTCAAATATATTTAAGAATCTCACCACCAAATTAGGCACATTTGCACTAATATATTTATATTCACTCTTAGTCTTCTAATTATAAGGATATTTAATAAGATAAGAAAAATCTGAAGCATGAATAGATATTTCAAATTTAATTCAAAATCAGGAATCTGACGACCAAGTTGGGTAAATTTGCACATATATATATTTATTTTTTAAACTCACACTGAGTCTTCTAGTAGACTTTAGTATATCTTTTGTAAAAATAGCTTTGTATATTACACTAATCTTGACCACAGCTGGCATCTGAAATTTTCTTTGGTTTTAATCCAAGGATAAGGGTAGGACAATTATTTTTTTCGCTTAATACCTAAGATTGTGGGTCCATTTTGGAGTACTATAAACGTAGAACATTGTTGTCATTCAAAATAATAATTGTAGTCTTAATTTAATTAGTTCCTTAAACACCTCTTGAATTTATTGCTAAGGAAAGATCGTTGTTATTTTTACCTTTTCCATGAATTTAACTTTAAGACAACAATTTTGTAGTTAACTTTCTCTCAATCTCATGAACAAGGGAAATTTTTTAAATATGAACATTTCTTTATCATTTGATTCATTTATTATTCTCATTATATTATTCTCTTTTGCTGATTAATAAGTGCGAATGTACCTTATTGGACCTCCTAAGTTTATATATACTAAAAGCACAAAACTGAACATTGTTGCAAATAAAATCTTGGTATTGATAGATGCAATAGGAATGAAGAACCACTAATAATATTTGCTATTGCTTTTTTATGATAGAAATACAAATAGTTGGGTGCAAATCTTTCTTAGTAAACAGTAAAAAACGCACAAACAAAAAAATATTGTTATGCGGGAATGTGATTCGACAAGCTGGGACAAAAAAATAAACGTCAAACCGGATTAGATATGTGAAGCAATGGCGGATCTCGATATGATGCAGTTTTACATATATATATATATATATATATATATATATATATATATATATATATATATATATATATATATATATATATATATATATACAAAAAAATAAACGTCAAACCGGATTAGATATGTGAAGCAATGGCGGATCTCGATATGATGCAGTTTTACATATATATATATATATATATATATATATATATATATATATATATATATATATATATATATGCTTAATATTATTTATACGTTGACTACATCAAAGTTAAATTCATAACGGAAACATTAATTAATTTGAGATCATTATAAAATTTTATAAACTATAAATTTTGGATCCGCCTTTGATGCGAAGGTGCCTCTCTTCGGAAGGAGATCATGGAAAGAAAGAGTTGTGCTATTTAATAGAGCATTAAAAACATTACATATTTTTTTATACAACTGATTAAATTGACTTGGAAAACCAATCAAAGTCATCTAATCTAAAAATATGCATTGGTAAGTAAATTTTAAGGTCAACATTCAACAAAGTATATAATAATATAACGTCAAATGGATGTAATTTTTGATGAATTTGCCGCTTTATCCCAAATGGGTATTCAAGAAAATTACTTTACTGAAATTTGGCAAACTTTGTTTTCTCTTCTGGCTGAGGTGTGAGAATTGAGTATTTTCCCATACTTTATGCTTCAAACTCAAGCAAATAAAAAGAGGGGTGTGTTGAGGTGGCGCTTTCTGAAGATGACTATACCACGCGCTTGGACGCGCTGTGCCACTGAACTACACGTGTGCCTATAGTCAATAAAATTGGGAAATTAAATTATATAAACCTAAAAAGTAGAATACACTTATACGAGTTTGAACTTTTATATATGGTCAGTGATAAAGAATTCCTACATTGTCGACTACAAAATAATTACGGGAGAGTTAATTTTGTCGTTTTTACAAATTTATTTTTAATTTCATATTATTTTTATAAGAGACTTTTGTTTTCACATATAAAAGATGTGAAAATAATACACAAAATATCTAAAAAAATCATTTTCTTTCATCCAAATCGTAAGTGGCCTCAAGAGATCATTTTCTAAATAGTTACTTGGAATCATCTATGATAACTAAAATTAGAAGTAACATATATGATAAAAAGATAGAAAATGTCAAAGAATTTTTAGATATCAAATCATTTCTAAAATAACTGTATATAACCATCTATAATAGTGATATTCTTAATATGAAAAATAAGATAAATAACACAGATAACATAAAAAAAAAAAAACTGAACTATAACAATGTATGTGAATTAAATTCTATACATATGTATTAAATTTAATAACTGTGTTGATGGGAGATAGCAAGTAGCTCATAAAATTAGTCGAAATGTACGTAAACTGACTCGGACGTGATGATAATAAAAACAAAGTTCTTACACATGTATTGATAAACCGTGTTTTTTTCTCTAGAGGTGTTGTGTGGTACCCGCTGAGGTGGGGGTAATGGGGGGGGTTTGGTTTTGGGGGTGGGGGGGTTCTCATTTTATATATAAGTAGGTGGCCTTTGGTGCTGGTCTTATTAGTTAGGCCTCTCTTTGCATTCTCTCTCAAATTCTTCCCTAAGTCTCTCTCTTTCTTTGATCTAATAACAAAAAGCTATTTGTTCCTCTCCTCAATCTATATTGCTCTAAATCAAGAAGATAATAATATTATTTTCTTGAACTTTGTTATATAACTATTTTTGTTGAAATAATAATGGGGAGACAACCATGTTGTGACAAAGTTGGATTGAAGAAAGGTCCATGGACAGCTGAGGAAGACAAGAAGCTCATTAACTTTATTCTCAACAATGGCCAATGTTGTTGGAGAGCTGTTCCTAAACTTGCAGGTCTGTCTCATTTTTCTACTATGGAGCTATGTTCTTTAGTGGCTAATTGTGAAATAAGGAAAAAGTGGTCATTTGCACAAATGGCCCTTTTTATGACTATTCCCTGTTAACTCAGTGAGCTAGATGTGTCTGGGAAAAAAAAAAGAACCATTCAATTACTTTTAAATGTGAAATACAATCCACTGGATAGACAGGGATAGAATTTAAAAAATAGCCTCAGAAAAGGTCATGCTATGAAAATAATCCACGAAAAGGTTTGATGTCAATGATTGTTCCATTCCCATTGGTCCAATCTTGTTTCTCTGTAGTGATTTGAAATGATAAACAATTTAATTAATTACTTCAGAAAAGGTTCTTTACCAAATAGTTTAGTAATAAATAGTAGTACTATTATTTTTATTTTTTTCATTTTTTTGTGGGTGCTGAGTTTTTTATTATGTTACAGGGCTTTTGAGGTGTGGAAAGAGTTGTAGACTGAGATGGACAAATTATCTGAGACCAGATTTAAAGAGAGGACTTTTATCAGAATATGAAGAAAAAATGGTTATTGATCTTCATGCTCAACTTGGCAACAGGTAAATTATTTAATTATCTTTGAAAAAACCATGCCAATTATTTCTCATACTTTTCACTTTTGGCATTTGCATATTTAAAAACATGAGTTTTGAAATTACTTTCATGTGGAGTTCATTAAAAGCAAACTTCAAGAAAAAAAGTAGTGACTTCAAATAATGTCTGAAGTGGTAGTCAACAACTTTAACTCAATTTCAAACTCCCATTCTTCACTGTGTAGCTTTCAGTGTCATTGTTATTATCAATTTTTTTTTTCTTACCTATTTAACACTCTTTTTACCCAAATGGGAAAATGGACCCCTCAAATATTGCACACAAGATACCAATATGTCAAACATAAAATAAAAAAAAAATACTACTACTACTATCACATATCAAAATTTAATCCGATTAGTAAAATTATTTTCGTGTGACATATAAATTACGGGTTCGAGATGTGGAAGCAGTCATTAATGCTTGAATTAGGATAGACTGTCAATGTCATACCCTTTGGGTGCTGCCCTACGTTGAACCCTGCGTAAATACGAGATACCTTGTGGCAGGGGCGGAGCTAGAGTGTCGGAAGCGGGTTCGGCCGAACCCAGTAGCTTTGATTCGAATTTTATATTTGTCTTAAAAGATTAATTAGATATGTATAAATTATTAATTTAGAACTCATTAACTTAAAACGATTTAAGTCTCGAACCCATAATCTTAAAATCCGGGCTCCACCTCTGCCTTGTGCTTCATGCTGCCCTTTAATATTTATTTACTATTAGTGTATGCAAGTAACTCATTTCTTTACCTTTGAAAATTGTTTGCAGGTGGTCTAAAATTGCCTCTCATTTACCTGGACGAACTGATAATGAAATCAAGAACCATTGGAATACACATATCAAGAAAAAATTAAGGAAAATGGGGATTGATCCAGTCACTCACAAACCACTATCTACTACTATTACTAATGACCAAATTACAAGCATACAACAGCCAGAAAATCTGCCAATTCAACAAGAAAAAGTACAAGAAATAATGCCACCTTGCACAGTAAATGATGTTTCAATTGATCAGTCAGCTATTACAGAGATCAAAATAGACGACGACAACGACAATAACAAGAATACGGGGACAAGTTGCACAAATAATAACGATATTTTTGACTCAACTACAGTGGAAGTCAACAATAATGGCTTTTGTACTGATGAAGTTCCATTGATCGAACCCCATGAGATTTTAGTCCCTTCTAAATCAACCCCATCAACATCATCTTCTTCTTCTTCATCTTCATCATCCTACATAATTGAAGAGTTAAAGTTTTTGCCAAGTTTTGATGATTGGCCAATGGAAAATAACATGGGATTTGGATGGGAAAATGATTTCAGCAGCACATTGGATTTCTTGCTTAATGATGATAATGACATGAATAATGTCACATATGATGAATCTTGGAAGTTTGAGCAACTCTTGTGATATAAGTTATCGATACGCGAGTTTAATTAAAAAAAATTGTTTCTTTTTTATTGGCAAGTTCGTGTCACCTTTTTTTTTTTTTTTTTTTTTTCTTTTTTTTTTTTTACTTTTGTTGTCAATAGTAGTTTAGATGTTACATGCAGTTAAGTGGAATAAAAAGTCAAAAAGTATGGGGACAAAACACAAAAGCCCCATATCAAATATTTGTTTAATTTTACTTTTGCTGTTAAAAGCTGTTTGTTCTAATGCATAAATCAGATTAAATTTGCATGTAAGTGAATGAATTTGCAAGTTATAATATTGTGGTCATGCAAGAGATAGTGCCTTTTATTATCTATTGATTTTTATTTTTATTTGTATTTGTTTAAGAATCCAATATCTGAAACCCACATGCCTCGTTAATTCGAATTTGTGGGTGTAAAGCTCAATAAAGAGCGAAGTAACTCTATCAGAAACTTCTCTATTAATTTGTCGTTCTAAATCGAGAACCGTGATTATGTTTTGGGGATGTATGATGTTATTGCACTACTAAAAAACAGTGCAATTTCGTCCGCCATTTCCGATCGAAATCGATTAGAAATTGATAATTTTCGACCGAATTTCAACCGATTTTAATTGGTTGTAAAAACGATGGTCGCTAACGTATACCGAACGAAATCGGTCGGAAATTTTCGATCGAAATCGGTCGGAGATTTCAAAGCGTTGACTGACTGTCAAACTTTAATTTCCGACCGAAATAGGTCGGAAACTATTAAATTTTTTTTTTAATTTTCAAATTTACGACCGAAATCGGTCGGAAACTATTAAATATTTTTTTTTAATTTTCAAAATTCCGACCGAAGTCGGTCGGAAATTATTAATTTTTTTTTTTAATTTTCAAATTCCGACTGAATTCATTCAGAAATGTTAAAAAAAATATTTAATTAATAATTAGTTGTAAATTATAATAAATTATTGATTTATTTAAAAAAATAAATATAAATTCATAATTGCCGACCGAATTCGGTCGAAAATTTCAATAAACTGGAGAATTTATTTGAAATTTCCGACCGAATTCGGTCAGAAATTATGAATTTCTGGGGGGTAGGGGGAAATTAATTTCCAACCGAAATCTGGGTAAAAACTGGGCAAAAATGCCTATTTTTGAGCTACACCACCTGCCAATTACAACCAATATCCATCCTATAATGGCAACATTACATTGCTGTCATTCAACCATAATTAATCAACAACAATGAATATACTAACAACAACAATAACAATTAACTAACAAAAACTATTAACTAACAATAACAACCATTATCTAACAACAACAACAACTAATAACAACCACAATAACTAATAACAACCACAACAACACCTACTAAAATGTTCAATAACAAAATAACAATACAATCATCATTCAAAACTAGTCTCAACTAAATATTGACAAGTTCAATACGTTGTTTAGCAATACACACCATTCAATGAGTTTTGTTATCTAGCATCATCTCCATCTTCACTCCTAGAACCTTCATCGTCGGCACATGGGGAAGGCTCACGAGACCGGGGAATGGAAAAAGTACCACTAGCAAGAAGACTGGCCAGTTGACCTTGATGGAGATTAAATTGTTCGTCCCTCCTTTCTAGCTGAATTTGAAGGGTACCAAATTGTTCATCTCTCTTTTTTTTCTCTAGCCTTTGTCTCTTCAAGCTCTGTTGTCAGCTTTGCGATCTTCTGTTCTATAGACGATATAGTCGACCTATCAATCGCCTCGCCTTGGGCGGAAGTCCCTATACCTTGCAATCCAACCCTGTAGCACCGAAATGATTTATCTGGAAGGTCGTATGCTCTTCCCTTTTTAAGACCACTGACAATATCCAACCATATCCTCTGCGCTTCTTCGTCTGAAATGGGCGGTCGCTCGCTTTGCTCATTCGGTGGCAAGCTCTGAGTGTACTCCTCCACATTAATCTTGTAGCAACCCTTTATTTAGAAGATAAAAAATTACTAATTATATAATATTATAAACATTTATAGTAGTTATGAAACTTACATGTGTAGTCTTCGCCCGGTCCTCGACCCATCTAGTTGGATATGACGGTGCCTTCTTCTTCCGGATGTGAGTCTCCATGAAGAACTCATCATGACTCATCTTCCTCCCATATTTTTTTCCTACAAATATAATAAAACGTGTTAACGAAATTAACATATATAAATATAGTTCGATAAAAATAGACCGAAATATTTTAAGAAATTACCAGTTATCTCCTTGTATCCCCCATGCTCCTTGAACCCAGACAGTGCAAGGAGTCACCCTTCTCAGATGCTCGGGCCTTCTTTCCCAGTTCACTCTACTTCTCGAATTTCTCGGCGGCCCAATACCTCTGCAGATCCTCCCATAAATCCGGTAGAACCCATGAAGGCTTCTTGTTAACCTTTCGAGCGGAGCAAAAGGAATCAGAGAGTCTCTTACGGTATTTTTACTCCCAATTTGCACAAATTTCACAGTTATACCAGTCCTCCCAAGTACACTTAGTCTGCAAATAAAGTATGTAACGTTAGATGCAAATATTGTTAATATAATGCTTAAATATATAAGAATTGTATTAAAACCTTAAATTGGTTGAACATTTATTGCACGAGATCCTTTGGAAAGTCACTCCAAGTCGGATAGGGTGCATTATACAACCCGCCAAGAATATCAGTGATTATCTTTGTAACCTGATGATTAAGAATGAACCTGCAACATAGAAATTACATTAAATAAACAAGAGTGGCTATTATAATTCAGCAAAAATAAAGAAGTAATAAATAAAGCTTACCCATTGCCCTCAGGCCTGATGATCATCCTATGATAACGATCATAACACACTTCATCTGGATCATCCTCCTCCGATGAATCTGAAGGGTACGTAGAAAGGAGGGCATCTGGCTCAGTGCTACTATCCCGAAGAAGAAGTCTATAAATTCTAGGAGACGAACTCCGTGGAGAGGGAGACTTGGTCCCTGATGAAGATGGCTGCGATCCACACCCCTGCATCGATCTAGACCCCTGCTGCGATCCGGCCGGCTGAAATCTAGATGGATGCGATCCAGCTGGAGATGAAGCAAATGGAGCAGATGACGAGCGTACCACATGGCTCTGTGACTGGTGACTCGATGCACCCATGCAACTACTTGTACGATCATGTGGAGGAAGCGGGGTATAGCCCTGTGGCAGAGAATGGTGATAATACTGCTGGGCAGGCGAATGGTGGGTAGTATGATGAGTAGATGAATGTGGTGGAATAGATCTGTACCTAGAAGATTATTGTCGGCCATCAGTAGCAGAGGAATGCAAGTGTGGAGTGGAAGGAAGTGAGGGTGTAGCACCATCATCATGATCAATAGGCTTTTTATCCTTCCTAGACCTACCTCGACCCCTACCGGCCATCTGCATAAATTAAAGAAAATGTTAGAATTGAGAATATAAATCTATATAAGTTGAGAGCGCTTAAAAAAAACTAACATGCTAGTCGTCTTTGTCGGCGTATCCTTCCTCGTCTGAAAATCCTTCCTCTTCACTTATTTCATTTTCATTAGGTGATTCTTCATCCTCATTTTCTATGATTGTTATTTCCTCCATATCAACTTCTTCTAATATGCGTTGAGGATGCTCCAAGTAATTTTCTAAATGATCATCCACCATTTGGTTAACACTTGAGGTATCGTTTTGGTAAGCAACATCTAGCACATTTTCAACTTTCACCCTACCAACAGGCTTTGTTTTGATTACAACAACCAATCAGCCTTATCCCTCCGCAATGGATATGGAGCATAGTACACTTGCCTAACTCTTTCTACAATTATAAAAGGATCATAGCGATCATACTTCCTCTTTTTATTAACCTCAATTATGTTGTACTGTGAGTGTACATTTGCACCTCTTCTAGGTGTTGGGTCAAACCACTTGCATCGGAAAAGTATGATCTTCTTATTTGGCCAACCTGAATATGACAATTCTAGAATCTCTTTGATCACACCATAATAATCATTTTCCTCATCCTGGTTGTCTTCACCACCTTTGACACACACCCCACTGTTATTACTTTTTTATATACTTGGAGTATTCCTCGGTGTGAAATTTGTAAACATTCACATAATACTTAGACATGGTCGTAACCGTTGTTTGGATTATTGACCTACATGTAGGGGTAAATAAATCACAAGTGAGCAAGTATATTTACAAGTATGTATATTCACATGTGAGAAAGTATGTAAGATTCACTTACACACTCTTTAAACCATGCCTCAAATGTAGAATATACAGCACTATAACTAAATTGACTCACGAAGTCACTGAGCGACACATTGAAAATTATTTGTTAGTTGTATCAACCAAATTAAATAGTAGCCCATGTAAATTAATCTTACGTAACACTTACTGAAGAAAGGGTTGAATTTCCAGACAATTTAGCAACACATGATTTGAAGCTGATTTGTACTCCATACTATTTAGGCCCCTTTTTGTTCGATCTTTAGAACCTCGGCCTGGTTGATTGAATGTGGACATTGGTGGATATAATGGATCAATCTCAATCACCACATTGTGCCGATTGGGCCTATTTCTAGCACATGGCACATGATTGTCAAAGTAGTAAGAACAAAAATGGGCAGTTTTCTTTGCAAGATAGGCTTTGCATATGGATCCTTCAATCCTATTCCTCTATTTAACAAATCGTTTACACTTGCCGATAGTCCTGCACATTGTCATATTAGACGATAATGTTAAAGAAAAATACTGTGATGACCCAAAAGGTCATCTTATATTTTAGAACTTGAATCTGCACTCTTAAGCCTTACAAATCTCATTTTTACCCTCCTCAATTTGCGTGCACAGTCCGGGCAGATTTCTGGAAAGCTTTTATGTTGAAAACTAATGAAAATAAGAATTTTTGCCTTAAAAGTTGATTTTAGTTGACTTCAGTCAACATTTTTGGTAAACGAGCTAGGATCCATATTTTGACGGTTCCGGTGGGTCTGTATTGAATTATGGGACCCGGGCGTATGTCCGGAATTGAATTCGGAGGTCCCTAGCTCAAGTTATGAATTTTTGATGAAAATTAAAAGTCTGAAAATTAATTAATTTTAAGAATTGATTGATGTTTGGCATTATTAGTACCGGGTTCGTATTTTAGTTCTGGAGCTCGGTACAGGTTCATTATGATATTTAAGACCTGTATGAAAAATTTGGTGAGAAACGGAGTTGATTTGACGTGATTCAGACCTTCGGTTGAGAAAATAGTAATTTTAAAGTGTTCTTGAGAATTTCATTCGATTTGGTGCTAAATTCGGAGTTCTAGGTGTTATTTTGGCAATTTGATCGCGCGAGCAAGTCCGTATGATGTTTTTAGACTTGTGTGCATGTTTGGTTTGGAGCCCTGAGGGCTCGGATGAGTTTCGGATAGGCTACGGGGTGATTTGCACTTAGAAAATCTAAGATTTTTGCTGCACCAACTGTTCTGGTGTGCCCTTCTTCGCGTTCGCGTAGGTAGTGTCACGAACGCGAAAGGTAAAATGGGGGCAAGGTAAATTTCTTCTTCGTGAACGCGAAGGACTGGTCGCGAACGTGAAACGTTGGGGGTGGTACCCTTCGCGAATGCGATCTGTCTCACGCGAACGCGATAGTTTAAAGGGCCTAGGGAGGGGTTATGTTCTTCTATGCGAACGCGTCCCCTGGGTCACGAACGCGAAGGCTTGGAGGGAGCTGCCTTACGCGAACGCATAGAAAAACTCGCAAAGGCCTTAGGCCTCTGTGCATCGCGATCCCGACAGGCCTCTCGCGAACATGATGAAGGCCTGTCCAGTGACTTAAAACAGACTCCAAACACGGTTTAAGCCATTTCTTCAATATTTTTCAAGAACCAAGC
Source organism: Nicotiana tabacum (assembly GCF_000715075.1). Classification (NCBI taxonomy): domain Eukaryota; kingdom Viridiplantae; phylum Streptophyta; class Magnoliopsida; order Solanales; family Solanaceae; genus Nicotiana; species Nicotiana tabacum. The sequence goes on from NC_134090.1 coordinate 5,837,415, forward strand.
GGGTAGAGGCGATTTTCAAGAGTCATTTTCTTCCCCAAAGTGTTGGTAAATGATTCTAAACTATTTTCATTCAATTATCCATTACATTTCTTGAATTATCAACCTAAAATCTAGAATTTCATGGTAGAATTAGGGGTTAGGGTAGAAACTAGGGATTTCAAAAATTTGAGGATTTAGACCCCAATTTGAGGTCGGATTCCAAACTAATTACATATTCGGGCTCGGGGGTGAATGGGTAAAAGGATTTTGGTCCGAACCTTGGGTTTTGATCAAGCGGGCCCGGGGTCGATTTTTCGACTTTTTGGAGGAAAAATTGAAAAATTTAATTTATGCAATATAATTGATTCCTTTAGCAATATTTGATATTATTGAGTCATTTTTTAATAGATACGAGTGGTTTGGAGGTGAATTCCAAAGGAAAAGTTATGATTGAGAATTAAATGGACTTCGGAGTGAGGTAAGTGTTGTGTCTAACCCTAACTTGAGGGAATTAGGAACCTTAGATTACTTGCTAAGTGAAATTCATGTGAGCGGCGTATATGTGAGGTGACGAGTACTTATGCGCCGCCAATTTACCTGTTTTCCATGTTTCTCTGTTTTTCTTATATTATCTCATTCCTATGCAAAATTGCTACGTGTTATACTAGTGTTGTCCAATTTATCGTTCTTATCATGTTTACGGATTTTCTGGTGATAATTGAGTTTTTATTTCAAAGTTGAGATTGATATTATGGAACCAAATGTTGAAGTAAGGTTTGTACTTGTTATTCTATATCTCTGTTGTTATTTATGCATTGCATTATGGTAAGGAAGAGTGTTAATGCACGAAGAGTGATGCCGTGCCATATTGTGAGTGTTAATGCACGAAGGGTGATGTCGTGCCATATTGTGAGTGTTAATGCACGAAGGGTGATATCGTGCCATATTGTGAGTGTTAATGCACGAAAGGTGATGCCGTGCCATGATATGAGAGTTAATGCACGAAGGGTGATGTCGTGTCATTTCTATTAATTTTATGGTGAGATTGAGAGTAAAAGCACGAAGGATGATACCGTGCATTTTTTTCTTACTGTATTTACTATTCCTGTTGATTCATGGTATATTGACTGCACCGGTGATCATTCTGTTGTAGTTCTTTATCTTGTATTCCACTCAGTATGTTCCCCTCCCGACATTTCTTGTTTAGTTCTTTATTTTTGTTATTTGCATATACACTGTTAAATTGTACATATTGATTTGTAGGTGCCTTGCCTTAGCCTCGTCACTACTTTATCGAGGTTAGGCTCGACACTTACCAGTACATGGGGTCGGTTGTACTGATACTGTACTCTGCACTTTCTGTGCAAATTTTGATACCGGCTCGGGTTGATCGAGATTTTGCTATTGGTCCGTTGTTTAGAGACTCAAGGTAGATCTGCCGGCGTTCACAGACCTTGAAGTCCCCGTCTATCTTTTCTATTCTACTGTTTCTTTCATTCAGACAGTTGTATTTCTTTCTGACTATTACTTGTAGAAAATTCTAGAATACTCGTGAATTGTGACTCCAGATCCGGGTGGTAGTAATTAATACAGTTTTATGATATTCCGTACTTATTATATTTTATCTTAGTTAATTATTATTATTTACTGAATGGAAATAAGGAATTGGTTTAATGATTCTCTAATGTTGGCTTGCCTGACAAGTGAAATGTTAGGCGACATCACGGTCCCGTTGGTAGGAAATTTCGGATCGTGATAATTACAAGAATAAATTAAGGTTTGATCATTACCTCTCGAATGGATACATCCCCATGCATTGAACCGGGCCTCCAAGTCGTGCCTCGTGTACAAGGTGAATTGGAAGGTGTTCCATCACATCAAAGAAATCATATGAAAAAATCCTTTCCAGCTTATTACTGATTACATGAATGTTCCGATTCATTTGAAATAGGTTTTCTTCCCTTAATGTGGTAGAACATAAGTCTTTGAAGAACAAACTTATCTCTGTAATGGGTTTCCATATATTTTCAGGCAATCCACAAAATGCAATAGGGATTAAGGTTTCCATGAATAAATGACAGTCATGACTTTTCATATGAGTCAACTTTCTCTCAACCATATCGGCACGTTTTCCCATGTTCGATGCATAGCCCTCGGGCATCTTTAGGTTTGTAACCCACTCACAAATCTGTCGTCTTTGTTCCAAAGTGAATGTGTAGCTGGCCTTGGGCTTGAACACCTTACCATTGTTCCCAGACTGCAAATGTAATTCAGGTCGCCTGCAATATTCTTGTAAGTCCAGTCTAGCCTTCAGGTTATCTTTTGTCTTATTCTTATCATCCATCACTGTGTTGAACAAATTGTCAAAATAGTTCTTCTCAATATGAATGACATCAAGATTGTGCCGGAGAATATTATCCTTCCAATATGGTAACTCTCAAAATATGCTTTATTTTGTCCAGTTATGAGTAATACCATATCCAGGAAATCTAGAAGGTGGGGACTCGGTAACATTAGTGAAGTTCTGAACCCTCTCCCAAATTTTCTCACCAGAATAAATTAAAGGTGGCAAATCATGTTCAATTGTATTCTTTTTGAATGCGTCTCATGATCAACTGGCAAGAACTGACGATGACAATCAAACCATGACTGCTTTCGGCCATGTCTTAAAGTGAACGCTTTACCATTTTCCATGCAGTAAGGACATGCTAACTTTCCGACAGTTATCCACACATACAACACTCCATACGCAGAAAAATCATTAATGGTCCACATTAAATTAGCACGCAAGTTGAAATTTTTCTTAGTTGATATATCATATGTCTCAACTCCATCATACCACAACTGTTTAAGCTCATCACTCAAACTCACTTGAAACTTTATCCAATCATATAATTTTTAACTTGACTTAGCCTTAGGGCTCTTCTTAGACCCTAAACCATTTTTAATGCACCTCATACATATATTATCAAGATCAATTGATATCATTCAAATTACCAGTCTTGTTCATACCCGAATTGATATATTTAGCATCCGCCAATCTTCTTAATGGTCTTAAAATACTTAAAAAAAATTTCGGGGTGTTAATATAACTTTTATATATATATATATATATATATATATATATATATATATATATATATATATATAAGCTCTTTATTATTTACACACACAAATATATAGTATAGTATAATATATATACTAAGTGTATAGTATATAAGCTATATTCGATATAACATTAGCTATATTAAGATGTGTGTGTGTATATATATATATATATATATATATATATATATATATATATAAAGAGAGAGTATAATGTAGTATATATACTAAGTGTATAGTATATAAACTATATTCGATATAACATTAGCTATATTAAGATGTCATAATTAATATTTTGTCAAAGGAGTCTATTTCCTTTTCTTTCTTTCTTTTTTATTTTATATAATTACCTACGGTGAATTGACTAGCTTATCACCATATGAAGATGATCTTAGATATCAATAACTCAAATATTATTTAAAACAAGTATGTCATCGTTCCCACTTGGCAATCATTAGTGATAGTATAATTATCTTAAAATACATCCATTAATTACTTTTGATTCACATATTGTGTTATTTTATTAATATTCATATTCCTTTTTTTTTTGCTTAGTGTCGCTACCTGCTTTGAGAAACGACTAATTCGGGTTCGTATAGGGACGTCCTATTTTGATGCTAAAATGCTCCCTACCAAAGACGATTCTATTCTCAAATTTCAAACTCGAGACCTCGATTAAGGAGAGAGAAAGATACTTACACACCATGAAGAATGAAGTAGATATTGGATGTCCAATATTAGAGATGTAGTTTTCTTTTTCAACTTAATATTTTTTATAAAATAAAAAATATTTATTCTGTAAAAATTCTCATGAAAAACACATCTATTTTAGAGTTAATACCCTAAAACTCCCCTAAACTATCACGTTTTTTTCAGTTTCCTGTTTAAACTATCCGGTGTCCCCAAAACCTCCCTAAACTATATTTTCCTTCATATTGAAATACCCTCGTTATATTTTTGGCAAACCGTGTGTAATAACTTGTTATTGCGTGCGTGATGACCAAAAAATCTATCAAAAGGTCCCCACCTAACAGCATGTAACGGCTAATTAAACCTTTCTTCCTCTTTTTTCACCATTTCCTCCCATTTTTCTCCTTTCTTCTTCATTTCTCCATCTGGTTCTATCTGAAATTCTCCCTCTCTTTGACACGACCCAGAATCTCACCCGTCGTGATGGCGCCTATCTTGATACTAGGCAAGCCGTTAATATCACTAAACCAAAATTTCTTTTAAGTTTGAAAATATAATATTTAAATACAATATAAAATCTCCCAAATATAAATACGAACATTCCCCAAAACCTGGTGTCACTGAGTACATGAGCATATAATATGAATACAAATCTGAAAAAGTACGATCTACAATAGTCTAAGACCACAATACAGTAATATAGAGATAGGGAAGGAGAGGCAAGGTCCTGCGAAATACGGTAGCTACATCTGAATCTCCGAAAAAGTAGCTGTATGGAAGAATCAACACCCGCTATGTCCGGGAATACCTGGATCTGCACACGATGTGCATGGTGTAGTATGAGTACAACCAACTCAGCAAGTAACAATAAAAACTAAGGAACTGAAGAAAATGACGAGCTACACAGTTATAGTTCACTTTCAGTAATTCCAGAAAAGAATAGGCATGCTTTCAAATCCAGCATTTTAAGCCAATCAATTTTATGCAGTTCAAGTTCATATAATCCGGATATAAAATCCTTCAGAGATTTCACAACAATGACAGATAGCAACCAAATGCAAAGCAAGTACAGCCTCTCAGGCAACAGTCACTCAACTCATCACAACGGCTCAACCACTCGACTCTCAGCCCTCAGCACTCACACTCAATGGGTACCCGTGCTCACTGGGGGTATACAGACTCCGGAGAGGCTCCTACAGCTCAAGCGCTATAATCTGCACGGACAACTCACGTGCTATAATATAAATATCTGGATCCGCACGACAAACTCACGTGATGCACGGCCAACTCACGTGCTATAGTATAATGTAAGGATCCGCACGGCCAACTCACGTGCTATAGTATAATATAAGGATCTGCACGGCCAACTCACGTGCTATAGTATAATAAAAGGATCTGCACGGCCAACTCACGTGCTATAGTATAATAAAAGGATTTGCACGGCCAACTCACGTGCTATAGTATAATATCTCACAATCAGGCCCTCGGTCTCATTCAGTCATAAAGCTCTCCAGTCTCTAGGGCTCTCAACAATCATGAAATCAGCCCAAACAACAATGATATGACACATCAATAATGAACAATAGAGACTGAGACAAAAATAATCAGTAACTATGACTGAGTACAAAACAACAATTTAAGCAAATAATTCAACAAGTACACGACTTTTGTGGGTCCCAACAATACCAACATATAGCCTAAACATGGTTTTTAACATGACTTATAATCAAATTTCCACAACACATAGAGAACACATAATTATCAACAAGTTATTCAACTTTACAGTCTCCACGGGACGGACCAAGTCACAATCCCCTCGGTGCACGCCCACACGCCCGTCACCTAGCATGTGCGTCACCTCCAAATAATCACATGATACGAAACTCCGGGGTTTCATACCCTCAGGACCAGATTTAAAACTGCTACTTACCTCAAACCATGTAATTCTTTATTCCGCTATGCCCTTTCCATGAGAATTGGTCTCCAAAAGCCTCATATCTAGCCACAATTAATTCGATTCAGTCAATACCAATTATTGTAATTAATCCCATAAGGAGATACTAATTTTTCCAATAAAATCCGAAATTAACTCAAAAATCGTCCGTGGGGGCCACGTATCGGAACCCGACAAAAGTTACAGAATATGAACGCTCATCCAACCACGAGTCCAACCATACAAATTTTACTAAAATTCGACACCAACTCGACCCTCAAATCTTCAATTAAAGCCTATGAAGATTTCTACCATTTTCAACTCAACCCTTACCCATTTGAACTTAACAATATTTCCACAACCTTATTGGTATGTATACATAATACTCTTACACCCAAGAATCATACTATAAATCACCCATTTTTACTCCAAATCCAAAATTGAAGAATTGAGGAAAGAAATTCTTACCTCTTTGAAGCCCTAGCAAGATCCTTGTGAAATCTTCAAACCTTGAACAAGAATTGATGGATAAATGACTAAGTATTCACTTTCTCTCTCTAAAATGCTCTCACCTCTCTCTAAAATATCAGATTTTGGCTCAAAAATGAGCTTCAAGGGCTATAAATCGAAGTTGGGTCGGGTCAAAAATTAGAAAGAAGGGAAGCTCTGACGCAGTTATGCGGTCGTATATGCGATCGCATAACAGGTATGCGGTCCGCATACCGGCCGCATAATTTGGCCTCCAAAGCTGGGCATTACTGACCCGGTCTGCGGTATGCGGTCCGCATACTTGTTCTGCGGTATGCGGTCCGCATACTTGTTCTGCGGTCGCATAATGCACCGCAAAATAAGTCTGCGGTCGCATAGTGCACCGTAGATTTTTTTCAAATCTTGCCCCTCTCCTGGTCCACTTTGTGACCATTATGCGGTCCGCAGAGTGATTCAGCGACTATATAGTGGTCACAGAAATGACCCTTTTTCCGACAAAATTTTTCTTTACACATCTTTGTACTAATTGATCTACCTTGGCACCACCAAACCTTAATTTCCTTAGTAAAATTTCTCCGGGGTCGTTATACATAAGTCAATATCCGGTCAACGTTTTCAACTTAAATTCTAAACCTTGGAACCGGACCCAAACCAATTACCCCGGCAAGCCAAATAACAACTGTAATTCACAATTTGAGCAGTAAATGGGAAAACGGGATTATAATACTCAAAACGATCGGCCGAGTCATTACAATCAAGATATAGATTCACAAAAGTCTCAGGCTCCATCTTTAATTTATTACCCGAATTTATTTGAAAGAAGAAACACTCATTCAATAACTCACAAAAAAAAGATCTAATTTTTTAGGTAAAATTAACTTGAAGTTACCCAGCAAATTTATACAATAATTTTACAACAAAGAAGTTAGTTTTTAAAGAAGTAGTACATGTGCATAGCTATCTTCTTCAAAGCAACTCGAAGTTTTACCAATAATCTTCACTCAGTCAGAACTCCAATGAACCCTAGATCTTTCGGCAAACCCTAATTTTTAATCCTCAATCTTGAACAAAAATAAAATAAGACTAAGCAATCGAAGGTTATTGGGAGTAAATCAAGGTTACAACGAAACTTAATGGAGCAAATCGCTACTGAAAGGTACAGTATACATCATCGAAAGAGGAAAGAAAAGGGGATTGACGGAAACAATTTTATCCTACCCCTCTTTTTTTGTTTCTAACTGGGTGAATATTTATCCCTCTAGTAATACTTGATTATTATTTAAAATAACTAATTAAGTCAATTTTTAGATTAAGTTAATTAACCCCACACGTGGATTGCCACATGGCAAATGTTTTTGATAATTTGGAGCGTATAACACACACACTATCAAAAATATAACGAGGGTGTTTTAATATGAAGGAGAATATAGTTTAGGGATTTTTGGGGGACATCGGATAGTTTAAGCATGAAACTGACAAAAATGTGATAGTTTAAGGGAGTTTTAGGGTATTAACTCTTTACTCTTCCTTTATACCTGTATAGCAAATAATGGTCGTATTAGCAAATTATAAATGATGATAGGGTCATGCAACGATGGAATTAATATTTTCTCAAGACTTAATTAGATAAGGAAATTAAAAGCCATCTCTGTCTCTTTATTACTGTACATTTTAAAATTACCATGTCATTGTCCTTGAAAAAACTTTCACATAAAGACAGTAACATTTTCTTGGATGCATTAAAAATATTATACCTAACTGATAAAGATGTAAAGTTAATCAACTATTCTTTTTAATGTCAAACAATAGTTTAAAGTTGATACATGGGTTAATTATACGTGAAAAAGTCAAATTATCATAAACTTTTATCACTTTATTTATACAACTAATTCTCAAGTTGGAGGTGGAGATGACAACCTCCACCCTTCCCCAACCAAAAGATAAAAGACAATAAATAAATAAATAAATAAATAAATATATGAAGAAACCATATCTCCTATGAGAGCATTAATCAATGATTAGTGTGGAATTAGAGGGCTAGAAGCAACGTAACCTTATTGCACACTTAGAGGTATATGGAGATAAATTATTTAATACAGAATTAAGAATAATTAATATTGCCTGCTGGCATATGTTAATAAAAGTTTATTCATTAGTGAACCTGTGATACCTTTAAAAATAAAAGTTGGACCAAAGAATTTGAAAATAATTAGTGTGCATCAGCATCAAAGATGAAGTATGCATCTACTTCACGTGTGATGCAAGGATATAGCATTTCTTATATCATAATTCCTTAACAAGTTTAATTTTGATTGTTTTTTAATCTTTTGAATTTTGTAATTTTTCTACATGTAATTCCTATGTCTCTAAATTGATCCAAACACTTGAAATAGAAATCAAAAAGTTATTTTAATACGGGAAAAGGATCAAAGTTGTGTATATATACTATTCGAAATTAAGCAACTTTACTCTTCATTAAACTTTTGGTCTAGTATTAACCTGTCAATAAAAAATCTTGTTTTTGTTTCCTTAACCCCTAAATTGCTCCACATTGAGGGTAAATTTAAAGCATAATAAAAAATTGAGGGGTAAATTAGGGCTCTTTTTCTCGAAGAATTTTGGACACGTGTGTCGCCACCTTCATTAATGACAAAAGCAAATATGTACAAAACAAATTCTCTAATGACAAAAGTATAAATAGACCAAGAGTTTATCTGAGGATAAAATTAGCATGCAATTTATGATAGTACAGAGATAAATTTAGATATTTTTTCTTTTAATTTTGATCCATACCAAAATAGCGAGTACCAAAACCTGAACAAGAGTAATAATAATTTTGCGACCAAGAACGATTTGTAGATTGATTTTTTCCATATAATTAAGGACTACTTTTTTCTTGAAAAACTTTCTTGATTTGAACTTTCTTAGATTCAAGCAATTAGATAACCTAATCACAATTCCAACTAAGTAGATGCTAGAACATTAAAGCAAGAAAGTACAAATTCAAAGATATTGTTGAAATATTGTTCAAAATATTTGATTCTTCTTTTAATTCACTTAGTCGTTATTTTCCTAAAAGTTTTTCAAACTGATTAAACTCCATCATCTGACTATTTTGTCCATTTGAAAAATTCTTGTCAGATAAAAAAAAAATTATTTATCTAGAAGGGAATATTGAAACTTTATCTCCATATTGTATACTTTAATGCCTTATTGAGGATAGCAAAAATAGCTGTTAACACTTTATAGTTTAATATTTTTTCAACTAAAAAAAATAACTCAAGCTTACGCTATGAGTAACAGTGATATTATATATGTTGAACCTCTTGAAAACTTATATTTTACACGAGATGCACGCCTGAAACAATTGACTTCTTTAATATTTTCTCTTTTACATGGTTGAAATAGCTGAGTATTTTGTCACAGAACTATCTGAGAATTTACAATTCTTTCATAATATTTAACTCAATAAAAATTGTATTTTTTTTTTCAAAACACAAATAAAATTATCAATATTTGGATACCTAAGATTCCAAGTTTTAGGTGGAGAATCTCAATCTTCTACAAAAGATTCCCCGAAATTGCTTTCGCAAGTCTTTTGTAAAGAAAATCTTTTTGGCTTTCCAAATCCGTTTAGGTTCTTTCAAATAATGTCAATTTGCAAATATATACCGTAATGAAAGGTTTGACAAGAAAAATACAAAATAAAATTTAAAATGAAACAAAAAAGATGAGATGGGAAACGAGAAAAAAAAAAGGCAAGGACAAACATGTAAAAATTGTAAATATTTGATATATATCTTAGTACATAATAGCATTGATTTATGAACTTTTATTGAATATTATTTATTTATTTTCTGGATTATTTTCATGTATATTTACTACTTGTGGCATTATCAAGTCACTGCTCCAAAATGTTTGAATTCTATACCAACCTGTTATTCAAAGGTAACGGTTTAACTGCTCTAATCTAAACTGCTCTAACTTAATTAATATATATATATATATATATATATATATATATATATATATATATATATATATATATATATATATATATATTTTGACTAAACACTACCAAAGTAATTTAAAAAAATGTCACTTGAGAGATCTGGGATCCACATGAATAAGCGCATGCTTAGTAAGTCACTTCGCTACCAAACCAAATAATTTTCGTCGTTTTGGTAAGAGGAGAAAAAAAGGCAAGAATTAAAAGAAATTCCTATTAATGAAGGTTATCGAATAATTTTCGTCGTTTTAAATACTGCTTTTACATTAGCACATTAGATATGTCGTTTTAAAAGGCAAAAACAATTTCCGTCGTTTTAAACACTGCTTTTAGTTTTACATTACTAATAACATTGACCTAGTGGGAAAAAGAAATTCTAGAACCAAAATGTCACGAACCCAAATTCCCTTCGTAGGAGGTCGTGATGGCACCTAGTCTCTAAAATTAGGTAAACCTATTAATGCGGAATAATAATAAAAATATAAAATAAATAAATTACAATTCAAATAATTACAACTCCCAAAACCCGATAAAAATAAGTCACAAGCTTCTAAAAATTTATTCTCTATGTCTCTATACATCAAAGTCTAAAACAAATAAGGAAGATAACATAGTAAGATAGAAGGAGACTCCGGAGTCTGCGGACGCTGGCAGATATACCTTGAACTCTCCTCGTACAGCTAGTTTAGTGATGCCTGCTCTGATAAAATGTATCTGGATCTGAACAAAAAGATGTGCAGAAGCATAGTATGAGTACACCACAGCGGTACCCAGTAAATATCATGTCTAACCTCGGTAGAGTAGTGTCGAGGTCAGGTCAGGCCCAACTGAAAAATAAATAATGGCATGGTAAAAATGTTAACGATATAATAAGATAAAATGATAATGGAAATGAATCAAGTAGTATATCACCATATAATTACACCAAATAATGGCAAATAATACCTCGCAAAAATAAAACAGAATTCTTTTCAACTTTAAAAAAATCACAACAATAATCAAAGGCAACTGTGGCCATAAATCAATATCAACAAGGGCACACTCGAGGTACCGCCTCGTAGTCCCAAATCATAAATAAATTCACAATATCTCATTTCCTTATATCACCGCGGGAGCCTTCGCAATTTATTTTAAAGAAAATATTTTTTCCGAAATAGCATCCCGCATTTTAGCTATCCTTATCACACCGCATGACTTCTAGTAGTTTCCCCTACAAGCCACCCTTATCTCATCGAATGCGTTTCAACACCCAAATCTTATATCACCGCATGCATATCAATATCACAATATATCACAATTTGCACCTCAAGAGCCCAAATATTTCAATTTGCCAAAATAAATCAACAACAATATTTTTCCATAATAAAGAGTTCACGGCTCATGCCAAAATAAATCAACAATAATATTTTTTTCACAAATAAGAGCTCACAGCTCCATCACAATGGGTACGAAAATCTTACAAAAATATTCAGGAATAAATAATATTTCAAAATCTTTAATACGTTGCTTAAATACCAAATTTAAAAATATCAAATATTTCATATTAATAATATTTAATTTAAAGAAAATCAACCTTCAAATAATACACAGAATAAAAGAAACCAAGTTTCAGCTAACAGGTAAATTAGCAGGAGAAGGTCAAACAAATTTAAAGTATATAAATCAATCAATGATGGAGAATATAACAAGATTTAATAATTTAATTAATATGCAACAGTGATCTACACAATTTAAAAATATAATTCTTCACATTTAGCCCATGTACACACTCGTCACCTCGTGTACACGACTTTCATCACATTACAATTAATACCAATCCTAGGAAAAATTTCCCCCACGCAAGGTTAGACAAGTCACTTACCTCGACTTGCTCCAATTTAATCAAGTAGTACGCCTTTTCCTCAATTTTCCGATTACGGTCGACTCATATCTAGTCATAATTAATTCGATACAGTCAACAAAAATTATAGAATCAATTCCATAAGAAAATACTACATTTTCAATAAAATCCTAAATTAACTCAAAAATTGTTCGTGGGGCCCATGTCTCGGAATTCAGTGAAAGTTACGAAATATGAACGCTCGTTCAACTACGAGTCTAACCATACCAAAATGACTAAATTCCAATAACAATTCGACCCTCAAATCCTCAAATCTATCCAAGAGGGTTTTCAAAATTTTCTAACTTAAATCACCAATTAATTGTTAAAAACAGTGATGGATTCGGGTAATCTAACCAAGATTGAGTTAAGAACACTTACCCCGATGTTTTCTCTGAAAATCTCCCAAAAATCGCCCCAATCCGAGCTCCAAATCGTTAAAAATGGAAAATGGAACTTAAACTCTCTGCCCGGGTTTTTACTCTTCGCGATCGCGAACATCCACACACGATCGCGAAGCACAAATTTTCACTGCCCAAATTAACTCTACGCGATCGCGGATATCCCCACGCGATCGCAAAGCACAGAGTTCCCATCTCTACGCGATCGCATCCCTCTCCACGCGATCGCATAGAGCAAAGGCGTGACCTCCACTTCTGCTACGTTACTCTACGCGAACGCGACCTTCTTCACGCGTTCGCGAGTCACAAAATATCAAAGCTACGCGATCGCATCCCGCTTCACGCGATCGCAAAGCACAAAACTCAACAGCCCTCAATTAACCTTACGCGATCGCAAATAATGCCACGGGATCGCGATGCACAGACTGACCCAACCTACGTGATCGCGTCCCAATCTTCGCGATCGCGAAGAAGGTTTAAAATACCAGAAATCAGCAGCTACCAGCAGTGCCAAAATGAAGGAAAATACTCTGAATACCATCCGAAATACTCTCGAGCCCCTCGGGACCTCAACCAAATATACCAACAAGTCCTAAAATATCATATGAACTTAGTCGAGTCTTCAAATCACATCCAACAACACTAAAAACATGAATCACACATAGATTCAACCCTAATAAACTTTGAAACTTTTAATTTCTACAAACGACGCCGGAACCTATCAAATCAAGTCTGATTGACCTCAAATTTTGTACGCAAGTCATAAATGACATAACGGAGCTATAAAAATTTTTGGAACTGGATTCCGACCCCGATTTCAAAAGGTAAACTCCCTGGTCAAACTTCCCAAACTTAAATTCCTATTTTAGCCATTTCAAGCCTAATTTAACTATGGACTTCCAAATAAAATTTCGAACATGCTCCCAAGTTTAAAATCACCATACGGAGCTGTTAGATTCATCAAAATTCTATTCCGGGGTCGTTTTATCAAAATATTGACCGAAGTCAAACTTAGTATTTTAAGGCCAACTTAAGGAACCAAGTGTTCCAATTTTAACCCGAACACTTTCAAATCCCGAACCAACCATCCCCGCAAGTCATAAATTTGTAAAAGCACATACGGGAAGTTTTATTTAGGGAATCGAGGTTCTAAAAGTCAAAACAACTGGTTGAGTCATTACACAAAACTACTTATACAACAACAACAACAACAACAACAACAATAACAACAACAACAACAACAACAACAACAACAACAAATCCAGTAGTTAAAATTGACAGTGAAAAATTTGTGCTTCACGATCGCAAAGCATTTTACATGATCGCATAAGGTAAATTTTTAATTTGTTCATGTATACTTCATATAAATGGCATATTTTTATTTCACACCATCTTTGTAAATTCTAATCTTAAAAGCTGATGATTTGTACTATCAGTCTTTGAGGAGTGTATTAGAGTCACTTAAATATTAAATGAATCGGATTGTTGTTATTTGGCTTACCTAGCGGATGAGGTTAGGTGTCATCACGGCTAGTTGGATTTTGGGTCGTGACACTTTAGAGAGAGAATTTCTGGAAAATAAAGTTTATCTTCTTCATTCAATTGTATCTAACTATGTATAATTACAATGTATTTATATACGCTACTCTACTGAGGTCTAACTACTCTAACCGCCTAACCACCTACATAGATTATAACAACTTAACATTCGGTGGGTCTCATAGCCACAACTTGATTTCCAACTAACTCATCTTCAACATTCCCCCTCAAGTTGATAGCTTGAACATGTTCTTTACTCCTACACTTCTCAGCAAGTAGTCATGTTGTAGCTTGCCCAAGCTTTTAGTTAGGAGATCATCTAATTGCTCTTTTGTAGATACGTGTTCAGTCTTCATTACTCCTTGTAATATGTTTTCTCTCACAATGTGGCAATCTATGTCTATATGTTTGATTCTTTCGTGAAAGATTGGATTGGCTGCAATCTGAATTGCAGGCTTACTATCATAGAGTAGCTCAACATGTAGTTCAATCTTCACTCCAAGCTCTCCAAAGAGTCCTATTAGCCAAGTTACTTCAGCAGCACGTGCATCCATGCTTCTGAATTATGCTTCTGTTGAGCTCCTAGAAATTGTCTCTTGTTTCTTGGACTTCCATGATATCAATACATTCCCAAACTTTACTAAATAGACAGTGACTGATCTTCTAGTTTGCAAGCAAGCTCCCCAATATGAGTCACAGTAGGCTCTAGGTTTGTGTGTTTTTAGCAGGCATCAAGAGACCCAAACTAACTCAGCCTTGATGTATCTTACCACCCTAAGGGTTGCTTCCATATGTGATACCTTTGGACAGTGCATAAATTGACTAAGGACCTGCACTACAAAGGCAAGGTCAGGTCTGGTCATGGTGAGATACAACAACCTCCCTACCAATATTTGATAGCTGTTAGGATCTTTCAACACCTCATCTACTGGATTAGTTTTCATACTGCTATCATAGTCTGTTGATGTTAGTTTTTGGTTCATTTCAAGAGGAGTGCCAGCATGCCTTGCTCCACTTAGGCCAGATTCAAAATTCAGCTCCATAGCATACTTCCTCTGATTCATTGCTATCCCTTCTTTGGACCTAGCAAATTCAATGTCTAGAAAGAACTTCAGCTCCCAAGATCTTTCATTTTGAACCTAGTCTGTAGGTCTTCTATTGTTTGGTTTAGTTGACTAGGATTGGTGCCTGTGATGATCAAATCATCTACTTAGACTAAGATTACAACTATGTCACACTTTGCTTTTGTGGTGAAGAGAGAATAGTCAACGTGACTTTGCTGGAATCCCATCTCCACTAGAGCTTATGTTAACTTCATATTCCACTGTCTTAGGGCCTGTTTAAGTCCATACAATGATTTTTGGAGTTTGCAGACCTTTTGAGTCTCCCCTGTCTACAAAAGCCTTCAGGAATATGCATATAAAGTTCCTCAAGAACATCATCATTGAGGAATACATTGTGTACATCCATTTGGTAAATCTGACAGTTCTTAGAGGTAGCTAGGGCAATAACATACCTCACAATGACCATCTTTGCCACTGGAGAGAAGGTCTCTATGTAGTCAATCCCTTCTTTATGGATGTACCCTTTGGCCACTAACCTGGCCTTATACCTTTCAACCTCACCTGTAGCCCTGTACTTGACCGTAAAGATCCACTTGCACCCAATAGGAGACTTGTCAGGAAGTAGGTCTGTAATGGTCCAGGTGTTGTTGTCTTCAAGAGTTCCTACTCCCTGCTTCACGGCTTGCACCCAATTGGGACCTGAGATAGCCTCTTTGAAGGACTTAGGTTCAGGAATGGCTGAGTGAAATGCCAGTAGATGCTGATAAAGTGTTGTCAATTTGGAGTAGGTTACATAGGATGAAATAGGATAAGGACAGGTGTGAGTTGTTGGTTTAGTAACATAATCTTGCAACCACACAGGAGGTCTGCTTGGTCTACTAGATCTCCTGAGCTCTTGAGATGTATCAGAATTGAGTGGTGGTGAGTTATGAGCTACATTAGGAAGAGTTGGATTGGTTTCAGTAAAGCATATCAAATGATGATTTTAAACCAATCACTCTGGAGGGTAACTTGTTGAGTAGATAAACAGCAGTGGTGACACACTCACCCTAGAACCTTAATTGGATGCCTACCTGAAACCTTAATCCTCTAGCTATTTCAAGGATGATTTTG
Source organism: Nicotiana tabacum (assembly GCF_000715075.1). Lineage (NCBI taxonomy): Eukaryota > Viridiplantae > Streptophyta > Magnoliopsida > Solanales > Solanaceae > Nicotiana > Nicotiana tabacum. Next base: position 5,853,616 of record NC_134090.1, read on the forward strand.
TGTCTTCTGTCAGCTACTCCATTATGCTGTAGAGTGTACACACAAGTGCTTTGGTATTCAATACCAAGAGTAGAGAGGAGTCCCTTGAATTATGTGCTAAAACACTCACATCCATTATCTATTCTAATTGTTTTAACAGAAGTAGAAAAAATGTTTTGTACTTTGATAAGGAATTCTTTAAGGACAACTATAGCGTCAGACTTAGACTAAATCAGAAATATTCAGGTAAACCTGGTATAATCAACTACAACAGTGACAAAGTACCTCTTGCCATCATAGGTGGAAACTTTTTAAAGGCCCCAGATATCACACTGAAGCAAATCAAAAGCAGATTTAGACATAGTATAGCTCAGCTGAAAAGGTAACTTTATTTGTTTTGCCAAGGGGGAAACAATACAATATTGATGTGCATCAGCCTTTAGATGTTTAAGTGCTTCATGTTTCCTTATTATTTCTAGTAGTGCATGACCTAGTCTCTTGTGCCATAGGCTTCTAGAATCATAAACATCAGACATGTGAGCATGAGTAGTCTTATTCAAATAACTTGTACTAGTGCTAGTACTTACTTGTTGACTTGAACCTTGACTTGATCCTTTCTACTGCCTCTCCTGTAACACATAGAGACCATATTTCTCTCTACCAATCCCCTTCACATGTCCACTGAAGAGGTTCTGGAAGACGCAGAAGTCTAGAAAGAACATACCATCCATTTCAGTTCTTTAGTGAGTTTGGACACTAACAGAATATTGAACTTAAACTCTGGTATATATAGCACATTAGATATGTCTTAGTTCTTAAACACAGAGGCAAATCATGTGTGTTTGACTGAGACTACATTTCATGTAGGTAAGTGAACTTTGCTCCTGTCTGATCGTGGCAATGGCTTGTATACTCTTAACATTTGTAAGCTATATGCCATATGATTATATGCACTTGTGTCCATAATCTATTCCCTATCATTATAGACAGACATTAGGTTTGTTTGTGTACCTGCAGCAGCTGCCCTGGTTGAGGATCCTTCATCCGGTCCCTTCTTGAGCAGCTGAATATTTGTTGATACTGTTCTGGTGTATAGAAGGCAGTAAGAGCATGTGGAGATGTTGGCATTGCCATTTAAGTGAAACCTCCTCTGACTGCAGGTTGTTGATGTCCTTGCATTTCAGCATTGTTGGCTCCATATGTAGCCTCTCTTATATTAGGTATCATCCAGCTAGCTTGATTTGCATATGAGTTGGAGTTGGTCTAATTTGTGTAAGAGGTAGTATTCCCAGCAGTGCCTCCTATTCTCTTGGACTTGAAGTCTGGTGGATAACCTACGAGCTTGACGCAGTTTTCTTTATTGTGACCTTTGAGATGACAATATTCACAAACCAGAGCATTCTTTTCTGGGCACAAGTTTGAAATTGGTACTAGCATGATATCCTCCTTTGTTGGTGAACAAAGTTGTGCTCTCAACTGATTCGGTGATTTGTGACACTTGTGTATAATTAGCTAGGTTCATTTAGCTCTCATGGTCTATTATCATTGAGTATGCTTTGTTTAAAGATGGAGTAGGATACATCATTGTGATATGACTCCTAACTTGGCTATAGGATTCATTTAAGGCAGTTAAGTACTGCATTAGCCTTTGGTACTTAAAGTGCTCGAGATACCTCTTTGATTCAGGACAAGTACAACTAGGACATGGCATTATAGCATCAAACTCATCCCAAAGGTACCTCAACTTAGAAAAGTAATTTGTCACAGTCATTATTCCCGAAGTAAGAGAGTGAATTTCCTTGTTCAGGTATTGCACTCTAGCTCATTCACCTTGTCAAACCTTTCTCTTTGATCTTTCAAGACTTTGTGTGCATTTGAAGCATACACTATGCTAGTCAACAAACCTTGTCGAACTGTATCCATGATACAGGATAGGACCACAACGTTCACTTTCTCCCATTGATCATGTAATTTCGGCTTAAACCTAGACTTAGGGAATTGACCTTCAACAAAACCTAGTTTGTTTTTAGCTAGCAGTCCAATTCTCATATATCTATACCAAATTGCATAGTTTTCAGATCCTATTAGTTAAAGTAAAATTAAAGACTAGAGTGTTTGTTGGATGTAGGTATAGAGGATGGTTGTGATCAACTATGGGGAAGTCATTGTTGTGATTGCGAGCAGCTACATTATCAGAGGTTCCAGCAGTAGGTCCGACCGACGTAGTGCTTGTTTCATCATCAAACGCCATGAATGATGCAAAAGTTCAAGAAAAGTCAAGCAATTTATAAAAGTTTCACAAAACCTAATTCGATGCAAATCACTTGTGTCGTAGGCTTTGATACCATGATAACTTCCATGGATGGAAGCTTTAGTTTAAGTGTGAATTAAGGAAGAAGACGTTGTGAGCTTTATGTAATGACCTGACTTGTTATTTTGAATATTTATGCTACTTTTAACTATTTATGTCTTGAATATATTCATATGATGTACTATGACGTGTTTGAATCGTCGGTTTTGATGTTTCATGTGTTTCGGGATTAGTTCAAAAGAATAAATTTCATGTTGAAAGCTTAAATGAAAAGGGTTGACCGGAGTGTGATTTTTGTACAAACGACTATGGAATTGAGTTTAGATGATTCCAATAGGTTTGTATGGTGATTATGGACTTAGGAGTGCATCCGGAAAATTATTTAGAAGTCCGTAGTTAAATTAAACTTGAAATGGCGAAAATAGGAAATTTAAAGTTTGGAAGTTTGACCGGAAGTTGACTTTTTGTTATTGGGGTTAAAATCCAGTTATGAAAATTAGAATAGGTCTATTATGTCATTTATGACTTGAGTGCAAAATTTGAGAATAGACGGACTTGATTTGATAGGTTTTGGCATTGAATGAAGAAGTTAGATTTTATTAGTTTTATTAAGCTTGAATTGGGGTATGGTTCATATTTTTAGCAATGTTTGATATGATTTGAGGCCTCGACTAAGTTCGTATGATGTTTTGAAACTTGTTGGTATATTTGGTTGAGATCCCGAGAGTCTCGGGTTAGTTTCGTATGGTTAACGGATCAATTTTGGACTTTGTGTTATAGGCTTATAGCTGCAGATTTTCTGGTGTACTGTCTGGTTTCCATCTACGCGATCACGTGAGAAGGTCCGCGATCGCGTAGGCTTAGCTGGGCTGTGGAGGTTTTATTTTATGCGGTCGCATGGGGAGGTACGTGATCGCGAAGCTTGGGACGCCAATGCATTGCGAATGCGTGAGGCATGCCGCATTCGCGAAGAGGAATTGGAGTAGGAGCAGGTCACGTGAAGTTATTCTTCACGATCGCGTGGACAAGTCCGCGATTGTGTAGGTCTATGGAGACAATGCTTTGCGATCACGTGCAGTTATTCGCGATATTGTAAGGTTAAAATTGGTAGTGGAAAATTTGTCCTTTGCGATCGCGAAGCATTTTACGCGATTCATAGGGTAAATTTTTAATATATTCATGTATACTTCAGACAGATGGCGTATTGTTATTTCACACCAGCTTTGCAAATTCTAATCTTAGAAGCTCATGATTTGTACTACCAGTCCTTGAAAAGTGTATTAGAGTCAGTTAAATATTAAATGAATCGGATTGTTGTTATCTGGCTTACCTAGTATATGAGGTTAGGTGTCATCACGACTAGTTGGATTTTGGGTCGTGACAAGTTGGTATCAGAGCTCTAGGTTCATAGGTTCTGTCATGACCCCATTTCGTTATAGGTTGTGATGGAGCCCAACACCGTTGTTAGACAAGCCAACACTGATAAACTAGTGAATTCCTATTTTAAATAAATTAGTAAGTGGTAGTTTTTCCTTGTTTGTAAAACAAAAATTAGGAGTTTGAAATTATAACTTAAATAAATGGAAGCAATAAGTACGAATCGTAATCGTGTAAGTAAACCAAAATCATAAGTCTACTAGTGTGTGTGTCAAGACTTGGTGTCACAAGTATGTGGGCAATCTAGTCAAATATACAAAAGATAACTATCCTAGTGTCTGAAATAGAATAGACAGATACAATCAAAGAGAAACTCCGGCATGCTGCTGAACGGCTCGGAAGAGGCAGCTCACCGTGGAATCTCAAACCCGGATCAAGAATGCGCGTTGGATGGGTATCTAGATGCACCTGCCTCAGATCCTGCACAGTTAAGTGCAGAAGTGTAGCGTGAGTACATAAAATAACATGTACCCAGTAAGTATCCCTCCTAACCTCGAAGAAGTAGTGATGAGGGGTCAACTTCGACACTTACTAGGGCCAATAACATGATAATATAAGATTCTAATTAAGCATGGTATACAACAATAAGACCTAGAACAAGAATTTAACTGGTCAAGAAATCACCATATTTAAGAACTTAAATCACTTCTTCCTTTAAAACATATGATCACACAGACAATGAATCCATATTAATTATGAATGAAACTTTCAGTTCTACTATCACACACAATACCATCGAGGACATTCAGCCCGATCCAACATAACTATAAATTGTGCACTGCCGAGGGTCGAACGGCATGAACCATAGATGCATCTATTTCCCCGCTCGTGAATCATACATACGACGCAGTCAAAAATAATTTTAAGGAATTACCTCGCTCGCGAATCATACATGCAATGCGGTTACACAAAGATCTCTTAAATTATTATAGTACTCACCCATTATTTTCAAAATACGACATTCGAATGAAAACTTTTAAGATCACCATTATTTTTCCTCAATTCCATTTCCTTTTGAAACATTTAATAAGCACACTCCATTCTGCCCTTCTCAAGGCAAACAATATACATAAAGCAATAATAATACCAACAAGGCATGGTGTAAGCCTAAGTCTACACGGACATAACAGGAATAGTAGTTACGTACGGACTCTCGTCACTTCGTGCATACGTAGCCTAGCCCCCCACAAATAACCACATATTAATTAAGTTCACCTATGGGGAAATTTCCCTCTTACAAGGTTAGAAAAGAGACTTACATCATCTCAAGGCCTACTTCCCGATTCAAGGACGCGCCCAAACCTCCAAATTTGACGCCAAACGACTCGAAGCTAGTCAAACATTACATAAACTAATCAATCTATGCTCAAAAGTTCATAATTCCTCTATTTAAGTGATTTCCCAACCCAAATTGTAAGATTCCTAAAATTCACCCCCGGGCCCACATGCTCGGATTCCGGAAATCTTTAAAGGAAGTTGTTACCCATAACCTAAGGAACATAAATGTATGATTATGACTAAGTTTCATGGTCAATTTCGTGGTAAAAATCTCATTCTTGTCAAACCCTAGGTTTTTCATCTAACCCATGATTTCTACCAATTTTCATGTTGAAATCTACCTAAAATCTATGTATTGAACTCACAATAGGTAGAAATTACTTACCTCCAAAAGCTAGGTGGAAATCCTTCTCAAGAGGCTCCAATAATCGCCCAAAGAGTGAGAGAAAATGAGTGAAAATGGCTTAAGTCCCGTATTAATTGAACCTCACTTCCCCAGCGATTTTTGCACCAGCGGTGCATAGGCCGCACATGCGGATCCGCTTCTGCGGAGTTGGCTGGGTCGGTTGGGGTCGCACCTGCGGACGGGCTCTCGCTTCTTCGTAGAAGGAGCCGCATCTGCAAAAATGGCTGGGCCGGCTGGGGTCGCATCTGCGGACGCGTGTCTCGCACCTACGAGCTCGCAGGTGCGTTTGTGATAGAACTAGGGAGTTTCATCTCCCGAAATTGCCCGAGCATCATCCGCTCGACACTCGGTGCTTCCCGAGCCCCGCTCGAATATTCCAACAAGTTTGAAATCACAAAACGGAGTCGCTCGAACTCTCGGAATGCCCGTAACAACATTAAAACTGGGAATCGCACTCCAAAACCAATTGAATCTGACTTAAGAACTTCAACTTCTTCAATTTACTTCAAATGCTACGAAACGTACTTAAGCTACTCGGATTGACACCAAACTTTACGTGCAAGTCTTAAATGACATTACGGAACTATTCCCGATCTTGGAATTTCGTTTGGACCTCGATATCACCAAAATCCATTCCAAACCAAATTTAAAGAACTTCAAGAGCCAACCTCCACTATTAGGCGTCAAAACGCTCCCGAGTCATCCAAAATCCGATCCGAACATACGCCCAAGTTCGAAATCATCATACAAACCTATTGGAACCGTCAAATACCGATTCTGAGGTCATTTACTCAAAATATTGACCGAAGTCAAGTTTGGCCTTTAAGCCAACCTTAAGGAACCAAGTATTCCGATTTCAACTCAAACTCTTTCAAATCCCGAACCAACCATCCCCGCAAGTCATAAATTAGTAAAAGCAACTACGGGAAGTCTTATTTAGGGGAACAGGATTCTAGAAAACAAAACGACTGGTCGGGTCGTTACAGGTTCTATAAGTCATGAGCAAGTGTCTAGTAGAGTCTTGTGGATCAGTATGATGACGTCCATACCTATCTTCGAGAGGCTACATGGCATTTAGGATAATTTCTCATCTTTCTTTCCTTATCGTGCGGAATTGATTCAGCTTGAAGCATAACTCTTTGAATTCCCTCCACGCATTCGTATACACATGTGAGCGCTCGGTATCAACTGTGCATCGTCGGCTTGTGATTCTATGAATGAGGTTCGAGATGTGTATTCTGTGTTTTGGTGATGGGCAAGTCTGGAGGACTTGAGGCCAGGTTTAGACCGTAGCTTAGGCTTGGTAGCTTCAGTTGTAACCTATACATTTGGACTCATATGTCCGGTAATATCCCCTATGAGTGGAAATTATGGCTCGATGAGCAGTTGAATGGCTATATTTTCGTACGTAAAACTGCGTCGTGAGCAAACTAATGTAGGACCCAAAAATGAGATCATCATTGAATATATATAAAGTAAGTTAATCATGTTACCTCGGAAGTTACAAATATTGAAGATCATGAACAACAAGTACAAAGAGGGTTGGAAGGTTCAGAAGCTAAAGGAATTGAAGAAAATAATGTTTCGACGAAAGCCAACAAGTTGGGAATGTTATAGCATGTACTTTTGGGGTGAGACCAGTGTGTTTAACATGATAAGGAGGTTATGTTATGAGTTATGTTATTCGTATAACAGTCGTGTGTTATGTTTTAAAGTCAAGCGAGTGGTGGAACAAAAGTCAATGAAAGTCATCACAAGTTACATTCATAAGTTTTATTGAAACTTTGGGTCAAATGTAACTGCAATTTTCTCCTAATATACTTAGAGCTATGGGGTGTTCCACCCATTAAATTAATGATCTATGAGTCTATTTTCTAACTCATTAAACTGTTTGTCAATACAATATCGGAGTAGAGAGATATGGGTATTTTTGCAAGACTACGCAGACTGTCACCTACTTGCTTAAACGAGAATCCAAAACTGGGCCAGTTCGGGTCATTCAAAGAGGACTTTTTAAAGGCCTATCCCCTTCATATATTAGGATGATAATAGGGCAAAATAACCAGACTTAATCTCTACAAACATCCTCCCAAAAATTTCCCACAAACCCTAATTGATTTTCTCTCCCTTTCAAGTTCTAATTAGAGGTAAAGCCTAGAGTTTAAAGAACCAAGATAGGAGCTGAGTTATCCAACAAATAAGATAAGTTTACTGCTCTCTTTCATACATTCTTTACTGCTGTAGATTCATAGTAAGTTGTTCTATATTTGTAAGAACTCACGGGACGGTGATCGAAAGCCGTGAGTTCGAGTTACTCACTTATAACGGACAGTTTTGTGGATTGTTTTATGGACTATTTTGTGTTTCTATTGGGCTGCGTGATTTACTATTGTTATGTGGAGTTTGTAGGAGGAATGGTGTGGAGAAACACCACATAAATACAGTATGTTGGGATGGTCGTTCGTCGTAACATTTTCGAGTTGTTGACACTACTACGGTGATCGTTTTGTGTATGAAGAGATTGGGGTGTGTTGGGATATTTTGTAGTATTGTGTGGTGTACATAATGTTGAAAAATAATGTATATATGTTATTGTTTTTTTTGGTGTTGTTGGTATTATCTTGAATTTGGAGGAAGTAAGGATTATCGGGGAGATGCTGTCCGTTTTAATACAAAATAAGCATGTCGTTCGTTGTGCGATAGTTGTACCTTTCGTAACTTAATGATAGTATTATTATCGTTATTGTAGATTAAGGTGAGAATAGGCGAGTTCAACTTGGTGATTGGAAAGATTGTGATAAGGTATGTTAAAGCTAAGCCCTTCCTTCATTTTGGCATGATCCTGTAACTACATATGTTTGATAACGAGACATAAAGAGAAGTTCGTATTCATGAATTTATTAACATTATCCTAGTCTCAGAAGTTATAGTATTCTCCCTTATCGGGACTTTATATTCAGTTAAGTATTATTTTCTTCCAGTCAAGTGAGCAGAGGGTCTATATATCTATATAGTATTACAGTATTTTCAACACCATCGAGCTATAATCGATGGGCAGGCCCCTATTGGGCAACCTCTGATCAGATGGTAAGTTATATATACCGAGCCTACTGTGGCCGAGCGCCTATGAGCGAGCCCAGGATGGCCGAGATACAGAGCCTAGTATGGCCGAGCGCCTATGAGCGAGCCTACTACGGCCGAGCAGTTACACGTACTGATCCTTATAGGGCCGGACATTTATTTTACTTACTATATTGAAGGAGTTGAGTCAGTATCAGCATGTAAGTATATCTCCAGATCATCTTTGACTCCCAGTTACTTCCAGTTAGTATATTATCAGTTTAGTTTCAGTTTTCAGTTATGTTATTGCCTTACATACTCGGTACATTATTTCGTACTGACGTCCCTTTTCTGGGGACGTTGCATTTCGTGCATGCAGGTTCAGATAGACAGACGGGTAGACTTCCTCAGTAGGTGTTTCCAGAGTTCAGCCTGATCGGTAAGCTCCACGTCCTTCAAAGTTATCGGGTCTAGGTTTTCGTGTACATCTTCTATATGTATGTATATATGTTATGGGTAGGTCGGGGCCCTGTTCCGATCACAATATATCTATCAGTAGAGGCTTGTAGACATATCCTATTGGTTAGTGCAGTATGTTGGGCTTGTAGGCCTGGTATGTATATTTTGGTAGTTTGTCAGTTGTAGTAGTTATGACGGCCTTGTCGGCCCAGCTTTATATTGATGTTTAGTCAGCGCTAGTTTCATTCAGTTTTATATTTTGCTTCGTAAATTGTCATGCAAGGTGGACCCATGGCCAAATTATGACATTATATGTTCAGAGTCCCTTAGTCGCAATTTGGTACGCTAGGTTAGGTGAGGCACCGAATGCCGGTCTCGCTCCCAGGTTCGGGGCGTGACACTTCAGTTGTGTAAACTTGTACATTTTGACTCATATGTCTGGTAGTGTCCCTATGAGTGAAAATTATGGCTCGATGAGCAGTTGAATGGCCATATGATAAGTATGATGTGACTGCAAGATGTATTCAGGTGGTTTGAATGTGACGAGAAGTGTTTCCTTGAGATGTAAAAAGGGTCATTGGGTGCTTGATATCCATTTTGATGTATAGTATCGAGTTATGAGTGTGTTGAAGGATCTTTCATGTTGTTAAATTGTGGGACAAATTAAATTCTCATGTCTTGTTAATGAGTTTAGACTCGGGAAGATTAAGTGATCACGTAGTGATTGTGGATGCAAAAGGGTATAGCAAGATGCCAATTTGAGGCTAAGCAGGTGTGTTACCTCCTGCAGAGTAATCTACATAGGCGTGTCCCTTATAATGTTAAGTGGGGAGTTTCTTTTCTACAGTAGGGTGTATGTGTTGAGATTTGAATTTGAATCTGATTGAGAAAGTTGATTTGACTGTCAAGAGAAAAAATGCGAGCTTAGCGGATGATTGAGGTATTTTATGGTTAGTGTTGCATGAGCTTGAGAAGAACTTTCGTTGAACTGACTGTGGTATTATGACAGTAATAGAATATGGGTATTGTGAGTTATCAAGTGCTTTGTTCTATGGCTTTGAGCTAAGTGAGGGAGCATGCTATTTATAATTTAATTTCATGGTTATATGTTAAATTCTAGTTTGGGTCTCAGGCATAATTGAGGTTTAGTTAGGGCTTGCAGAGGTTGAGATCGAGAATGACTCGAGTAAGAAAATTCTTGGATATGGGTTATATTGCACTTTATGAGTATATTAAAATCATAGGGATGAGTGAGTTGTTATTTGTGAAGAATGTAGTGCGCGTGGAGTATGAATTCAACCGGTGGTGTTAAAGCAAGGTTACTTCTTTGAGTGTTGTTATGCTAATGAGGCATGTGTCTTTCGGCCCGTTTGGGCGGTGCAATTTAGATTTGAGAAGAGTGGATGACTCTCAAGAAGGTTCTAATGGGTTCAAGATTTATATATAGCAATTGAGAATTTTTGCGGACTTGTGTATGGATAAAATCTGAGATTTGCATTTGATAGTGCCGGGACTTGCGGTAATTATGTATGACTATGGATTCTACATTCCAGTATAAGAAAGGTAAAAGAACAATTTTAAACTCACATAAGGTATTTTCAGAGCGGGCATTTCGGTTGTGGTACTAATGGGAGTGTTTAAGAAGAATACAATGGCTTATGGGCCTTAGGGCAGTGTCGTTTTATGTTAGGATGTCTTGTAGTAAGCTTTGAGTAAGGATCATAGTGTTCTGACCAGGAGAAGTGTCAACTTGAGGGTAACTCAAAAAAAACTCGAAAAAAATATGACAACTTGGTAGTAGGCTAGACCAGTATGGTAATGGTATGCTCGGTTCTTTTGGGTAATTACGATGTGGTGAGACTTTACAAATGCTTTTGTGGCAATATTCTTGGGTTTGGTGACCTGCGTGGCTTGGTCAAGTTAGAGAAATTCAATTCTGATAGCTTGGTTATGTGCAAACTGATTTCAAAGTGTTCTTGATGGTTTCTACCATGGTTTAAACCGGATATTTTCTACCGGTGTGAGGAAAATATTGTGTATTTTGATTTCCTCTTGTATGGGAGCAAAAGGAAGGTTTCTAACTAATCGGGTATGTAAATTGCTGGTGACTCAGATCTGATAATAAGATTATGGTGCTGGTCACATGATGGCATGATAGATGTGGTGTGTTATACGGGATTAAGATTTACATGTACAAGGTGGAAGTTCAGTCTTGAAAGGAAGGTCACGAATTTTGGACATAATGGTCAGTTTTAGATATTTAGATGAAGTTTATAACTGCTCGGTAATCCCTGAGAAGGGTGCGCATTTCACAAGGCGCATTGTGTTTTGACTTACGGATGTTTATTGGTATTGCGGTACTCACTTAGTTGATAGACTGCTGATATTCCAATTATTTCTATGTGGCACGGAAGAATTATGGAAGTATTCCTCGTGTGATGGTCGTGCATGAAATATGTGTAAGTCATTCAAGTACTGGAGTTGGGACCAGTTACGGTGATTCGTGTGTTCTATGAATTTGGAGACTGGGAGTTCTCATAAACATATTGTGTCAGGGTTGTGGCCTGTTTGAGGTGGGTATTTTATTTAAACTCGGTGGAGGAACTAGTTGCGTGAATTAATTATGATAGTTGCGCGCTACAAGTGAGTATATATGTGAGGTTTGATCCCATGTGAGGGCATCGGGGCAAGTATTCATACTCGGAAGAATGCTTAAGTTATGATATGCCTAGAGTTGACTGCTAAGCATAAAGTTATAATGTTTCTCGTATTCGTACCTTTGTTGAGAACTACCTGGGGTATACTTGAGTTTTCAAATAGGCTAATTCCCTGAATAAACTGGGTAGTTACTATTTTTGCGTTAACTTGCCGATTTGAGTTGTGATGGCACACTTTGCACATGCCTACTCTATGACATGTTATTTATACCAGTCATGGAGCATGTGAATTTTATTTCATTTATCATATACATGTGTACTTATGTGATTACTCTTGTATGATATGCTTGGACTGGAGGCATGTGACCATGCCAGGCGGATTATGTTATTGGCACATGAATTGTCTGTGATGATCCATATACTGATATTATTGGCACGTGAGTTGATCGTGCGAGTTCAAATATTGATACTATAGCACGTGAGTTATCCGTGCGGGTGATGTTATTGCGAGCTCTAAGAGAGCTGGTTACCGTTATTAGATTCGTGTGTCTTGGTTCTACTATATATGATTAGCTCATAGCATTGCGATTGTGGTGGTGCGTGTTGAACCTGCAAATCGGTCCTCTTCTTTGAGACATTTTCCATTTTTGGGTACACGGATTGTGTAGTTTGTGGCTTGAGTTATATTAGTGTGGAATGTCTATAGAATAGTTATTTTCGATAATATAAGGTAATTGGACCTAAAATTATTACTATCGGGTTTTATTACAGCGTGTTGGAAGAATAATTTAGAATTCGGTTTAAATAATTGGCTATGGTACTTGTTGAAAGAAAGCTCCATGACATGTTGATCTGGTGAGTGGTTGTGAGTTCCTGTATGTTTCTTTCATTATCGGCAGTGTACGAAGATTTTTGAACGAGGTTATGTGGAATGTTGGGTTTAATACTAGTACTTCGTTGGTTTGGAGTAGTTACTATGATCGGTAATGGTGTTGCGAGCATGCGAGTTGTGTAGTATGTTATATGATTATATCTGGGGTTATAGTTATGACTTGATACAGCTTATTCAGACTTATACAGTGTGTAGACGTGAGATTCGGGTCTTGAAAAGAAATTCTAAATGTTGGAAATTGAATTTCAAGGTTTACGGACTAAGATTTAAGTAATGATCTTCAATTATGGTATTGTTAGTCCTATATGGAATAGGGTGAGGTGGTATCACCCCCGGGTATGGTAAGGTGGAATAGTGATTTGAAGGTTTAGGAACAGCTCCTGGCACGTTCGAGGACGAATGTATGTTAAGTGGGGGAGAATGTAACAACCCGACTTGTTGTTTTGAACATGTACGCTACTTTCAAGTATTTGAAGTCTTGAATATCTTCATATGATGTACTATGACGTGTGTGAATCGTCGGTTTTGATGTTTCAGGTGTTTCGGGATTAGTTCGGAGGAATAAATTTCATGTTGGAAGCTTAAACGAAAAGGGTTGATCGAGTGTGACTTTTGTGCAAACGACTCCGGAATTGAGTTTTGATGATTCCAATAGCTCTGTATGGTGATTTTGTATTTAGGAGTGCATCCGAAAAATTATTTGGAAGTCCGTAGTAAAATTAGGCTTAAAATGGCGAAAATAGGAAATTTAAAGTTTGGAAATTTGATCGAGAGTTGACTTTCTGAAATAGGTGTCGGAATATAGTTTGAAAATTGGAATAGGTCCATTATGTCATTTATGACTTGTGTGCAAAATTTGAGGTCAATCGGACTTGATTTGATAGGTTTCGGCATCGAATGTAGAAGTTGGAATAGCTTGAATTGGGGTATGGCATTGTTTGATGTGATTTAAGGCCTCTACTAAGTTCGTATGATATTTTGGGACTTGTTGGTATATTTGGTTGAGGTCCCCGGGGCCTCAGGTGAGTTTCGTATGGTTAATATATCAATTTTGGACTTTGTGTTATAGCTGCAGATTTTCTGGTGCACTGTATGGTTTCCTTCTACGCGATCGCGTGAGATGGTCCGCGATCGCGTAGGCTTAGTTGGGCAGTAGAGGTTTTGTGCTATGCGGTCGCGTGGGGAGGTACGTGATCACAAAGCTTGGGACGCCAGTTCATCGCGAACGCTTGAGGCATGGTGCATTCGCGAAGAGGAATTGGAGCAGGAGCTGGTCACGCGAAGTTATTCTTCGCGATCGTGTGGACAAGCCCCCTATTGCGTAGGTCTATGGAGCCAATGCTTTGCGATCGCGTGCAGTTATCCGCGATCGCGTAAGGTTCAAATTGGCAGTGGGAAATATTTGCTTCGCGATCGCATAGGGTAAATGACTGGGCAGCATAACTTAAGTTCTGAAAATGAGACTTCGTCTCATTTTACATTTTTGACGATTTGGAGCTCGGGGAGAGGCAATTTTCGGGAGAATTTCAAGGGAAACATCGGAGTAAGTGTTATTAACTCAATTTTGGTCAAGTTACCTGAATCTATTGTTATTTTTAGCATTTAATTGGTGTTTTAAGTTGGAAAAATTGTGAAAACCCTTAAGGTTAAATTGAGGATTTGAAGGTCGAGTTAATGTCGGGATTTGGTAAATTTTGTATAGTTGGACTCGTGGTTGAATGGCCATTAATAATTTAGAACTTTCGTCGGGTTCCGAGGCATGGGCCCCACTGGCAATTTTTAAGTGGAATTTCAGATTTTGTTAAAAAAATTATATTTTCATATGGAATTAATTCCTATAATTTGTGTTGACTGTATCGAATTGATTGTGACTAGATTCTAGGCGTTCGAAGGTCGATTCACGAGGCTAAGGCATATTGGAATAAATAATTACACGGTTTGAGGTAATTAACATTTCTAAACTTGGTTCTAAGGGTATGAATCCCTCAATTTTGTGTTATATGAATTGTTTGGAGGTGATGGGCGTGTGGGCGTGCACCATAGTGATTGTGACTTAATTGATTCCGTGGAGTGTCATAATCAAATAATCATGTCCATTACCCACATATCCTCCACGTGTTAGAGGAAATTGAGCTGAGACTCATGTTAAAGATCATGTTTAAGCTACGTGCCGATATTTTTGGGACCTACAGAGGTCTTATTGCTATTGAATTACTTGTTTAAATTTATAATTTTATACTCAGCCACATCTATCATTTGTATATCATATCTCAGTCTCTGTTGTCATTCATTGATACATCATATCATCATGTCAGGTTGATTTTTATGTCATTGAGATCCCGAGAGACTGGAGATTTTGAGTGATATTTATGGGATCAGTATAAAACATGTAGAAATCATAGTTATCAGGCTGCACGCCGCACCAATTATATAGCGCTTGGGCTGAAGGAGCCCCTTCGGAGTTTGCATACCCCCTGTGAGCGCACACACACAGCAAGCGCAGTTGATTTTATATTGAGGGATGGATCTTCCCTGGACATGGATCTTGTCCGAATCATTTATATTTGGGGATGGATCTTACCCTGGGATGGATTGGCTTTACACAGTATTGAATGACTGACTGTCAGTTGATGTATATATATACATGGGATGGATCTTCTCTAGGCTGGATTGATCATATACAGTACTGAGTGATTGAGTATTTTGAGATTGTGAGTACACGAGGTTTCCACTTAGGTGCATCACATACAACAAGTACATTGGCATGTAGATATAGAGATATCATATTCCTCATATCATTCACTTGTACTGAGTTTAACTGTTGAACTTGAAAGCATGCCTATATTTATGTATTGTTATTTCTATACTGGACTGTACCTGTTGAACTCGTCACTACTTTCAGCTCAAAGGTTAGTCTTGTTACTTATTGAGTACATGGGGTCGGTTGTACTCATACTACACTACTTCACCTTGCGTGCAGATTTCTGATGCGGGTATAGCTGCGTACGACGAGAGTTCGATCTGAATATGTACGTGTGTTCCAGTCATTGTTGCCTCTTGTTCATGGTAGCTTTAGAATTTTTAATCTGTTCATGTATACTTCAGACAGATGACGTATTTTTATTTCACACCAGCTTTGTAAATTCTAATCTTAGAAACTCATGATTTGTACTACCAGTCCTTGGGGAGTATATTAAAGTCAGTTAAATATTAAATAAACCGGATTGTTGTTATTTGGCTTACCTAACAGATGAGGTTAGGTGTCATCACTGCTAGTTGAATTTTGGGTCGTGACACTTTAAAAAGAGAATTTCTGGAAAATAAATTTTATCTTCTTCATTCAATTGTATCTAACTATGTACAATTATAATGTATTTATACACACTACTCTACTGAGGTCTAACTACTCTAACCGCCTAACCACCTACATAAATTATAACGACTTAACATTAGGTGGATCCCACAGCCTCAACTTGCTTTCATACTAACTCATCTTCAACATAATTAATCGTCACATAATTATTTAATAAGTCACGTACTCAACAAGGTTTTATTAAAGTGGCAAAATTGAGAAGTGAGTTAATTCATATCTTAAGTTCAAATGTCCTCCAAAGTAGAGTAATACTATATGTATATACTTCTCATCTCGTGTAACGTTACCTATAATAGTCTTTTGATTGTGTTTAATTTGACATAAAAATCAAAATTTACCCTAACGACCTTATAGTGGAATTTCTTAGATCATAAACAATTAAACATGTTTAGTAAAAGTCTTAATTAGCACTCGAAAGAATAACACAAGTTTATATGGTTGGGCTTGATAACTGCATAAGCTCAAGGGATATATCTGTGAGATATGTTTGGCCAAAGCAAATAATACGCGTCATGGTAGTGGGTTGTGTCAGATATGGTATCAGAGCCAGACGCTCCCTCAATATGGTTGTAGGGCAAACCTTAGAGAAGATATTAAACCCTAAGTGGAGTGTATATGACGCCCTCACAAAGGGCGGGCTGATGAGGATGGGTCAAATCGAGACAACCATATATATAGACAATCTCACCACAATCATCTCGATATCAATAACTAGTAAGGTTGCTACCATGAGACCAGGAGGTCACGGGTTCAAGCCGTGGAAACAGCCTCTTGCAGAAATGCATGGTATGGTTATGTACAATAGATCATTGTAGTCCAACCCTTCCCCGAACCTCGCGCATATCGAGAGCTTAGTGCATCGGGTGCCTTTATATTTGAATGTGCGCAAAATTCCGGTGTGGTATAATCCAATTTGCTTTTGAGTTCTTGAGCTATGTTTTGTAATTTTTTATTTGCTATAAAAAATAATTATTTAGGTGAAACTTAGCTTTATTTACGTTGAATTATAAAGGATTGGAATTATCTAACTTTATCCACTTTGACTATCTCAACTCTAAGCCTAGGAAAAGTTCATTACCTAACCGTTCACAGTACGAGGACTCCTAATGGTACTTCAGTTGGACTGTCTAAACGCTTGATTTTTTTAGGTTACATTTTCTAGACTTACTATCCACGATATTGACTTTTGGTAAATTAATTATAGAGAAAATTATCACTCGTAAGGCTAAGTATCTACTCACTTTATTGCATTTGTGACCTTTTATATGTATAGAATTAATAGATAACGAATTTTTTTCGCCTCTCATCCTTTTTCTTATTTTCTGTCGGGTGAAAGATGACTAGCTGCAAAATTATATATTTCAACATTAACTTTTCGTTTTCATGCATTGATAAAGTTTGCATATGATAGAAGGAGAAAGATTATAACAGGGCAGTCCGGTGCAAGCATCTCGCGTTCATGCAAGCTATGGAGAATTAATGCCGCATCCCAAGGGATTGTGATGAACGCAGCCTATCATAATGCAAGCATCAGTGGCTGATTTCATGGCTCGAACCCATGACCTATATGTCACACAAAGATAACTTTACCGTTGTTCAAAGACTCTTCACGAGCATTATTATAATTATATGCATAATAAATCTAGTTGCATCATGGGAAAGACGCGTGTCAAACACACACACACACACACACATATATATATATAGTTTCCATCCCATGCTATATATATAACCGAAACTGAAATATATATATTTTACATAATTATTAAGTCCGAGATTATTATCAAAAATAAGTAGTACGTACTATACATTTCACTGATTTAAAATATATTGAATTTGAATAGGAGAGGCATTTTGGTCAAATAGCCAAAAATAGAAAAGCATAAAAGAAGGGATAATGGAGTTGAATCAAAATGGATGTAAACAAGACATGCAACTAAAGCCAAGATATGACTACAAATACGCGGAGACGACAATCTTTTTGTTTTGTTTTGTTTTTATCAATAAGAACATTAATGCCACACACAAAAACAAATAAATCTTAAAGTTACACTTGGTCTCCAGATCGTATATTCAAATATTGGAGTTATTGATAAAATACAATATTAAGTCTCAAACGCGTCTTTCAATATCAAACTCTCATGCAATGATGAAAAATAACCAAAAATATATGAGGAAATCATGTATTATATTGAATTATCGACGACTTTATACACAAGTCATTATTATTATTATTATTATTACTATTATTATTATTATTATTATTATTGTACTTGTTTCTTGATTCAAAATTTTTAGTACAAGGGCCGACCACCAATTATGAGTAACATAAGCGGATGTGTCACGATTATTTATATTAGATGGATTCAACATTTATGTTCTTATTAATTAGCAAACCTAATTATATTTTGAAATTTTGGGTTAAAAGCTAATATTTTATTTTTTTAATTGAGTTTTCACATATAAATCTATGTATGATATGCATAAAAATATTGAGTTAAATTGTATTGGGATTTTAAGCTTGTGTAGCTTAAAGAAGGTGAATGAGAAATGGAGGGAAAATGAAATATTTGAGTTTCCCTTGGGAAAGGGACATTGTCCCATATCGGAGAAAGAAAAGGCTTTTGATGGGTATATATATAATTGTTCTTCTTCTAGCTCTTAAAGAGTTAAGAAAAAGGCAAGCCTCGCGCCGCCGTCGTCGTCGCTCGCTCGGCTTCAGTCAAGCCCGTTTTCTTTCCCGGATTATTTTAAATATATTTTTTCCGCAATATTTCAAACACCCCTTTTCCAACAGCCAAGGATATATTCCAGCACCTCGGGTACTTGAGGGGAATAATTTTCTTAAGGACACACTGTGTATTCAGTGGGCTCGATTTATTCCTATACTGTTTTTTGTTTTCCAGAATCTATTTCGTTAAACAAGTATTACTAACTTTCTGTTTTGTTTTTTCAGAAAGTTTAATTGTTTATTACAGCAATACAGAATAATAACAAATTGAACTCGTTCATTGTAAGCTTTAGTCGCAACTGCAAAGTAAGGAGAAACTCTATAGTGAACTTGAGGACAATTCTCTAACATGTTTAAACCTTCTCTTTACAATTTAAGGTTCATATTTAAGTTTTACACAAATTGGATCAATCAAAAATATGCAGGAAAATCCAAGAAAAAATGATATAGAGGACAACAATAAGAAAAAGGGAAAATATATATCTAGAAAGAAAGAAAGAAAATTGTCTTGCTATCATGAATGTCCAAATGTGAATGTAGAATACTTATAAAGCTGCATATAGTGGAATATTTTGCATTCACATGGTCTGCTAGTAAATATTTGTGCACTAGTCAAAGTAGAACCTTCATAAAATTTTAGTAGAAAAAGGAGGTGCATGAAAATATCGCTTAGCTAACTATCAATATCACTCGTAATAGTCTTAATTTTGTATTTTCTTAAGCTTACATTTCTATTACTACATATTGTTTCTTTCACTTCGGTATTTATTATCTTAATGTTATTATTGCTTGAAGCTACTGCTTCTTCTTTTTCTTCTTTTCTTGATTCGAGCGTCTATCGAAAACAGTCTCTCTACGCTACCTTCCCCAAACACCACTATTCAATCTATATAGGTACATTACCATTGTGTAAATTTTGAAGTATGATTAATTAAGATTTTAAGGTTTTTTTAAAACTAGGGAACCCGTAGCCGCTACCTTTTGGTTCACTCTAGATAAACTCCGTTTTAGCGCAATAACTCGCAAATCACACTAGAGAGGTAAACTGCACTAGACAAACCTCATACGATAAGCTCGACAGAAAAAGCATGCAAAGGTTTCGAACCTACGATCTCCCATTTGGAGATCTTCTGCTCAAATTAACTTGACCATCCTTATGGGTAAGATTTTAAGTTAATAAGTAGCTAATATTACTATATCAATAACTCATTTATAGTGGAGAAAATACAAAGTTTAATTCATGCACCATTCGCCAAATATGTTGTTTTCCTTTATAATATTCCACGTAACTTTAGCCACCAATAGAAAAGGCGAAGAGAAAGACAATTTGATTTGAAAAAAGAAGCAAACGCGTTTTTTAGTGCTTAAAAAAAAGTCGGAAAAGGTCATATACTTTTCTTGAAATAAAAAGGAAAATAAGCAGTTAAATAAAGTAAAAAAGTAGATAAAAAATTAACTAAACAGTCAAATAGGGACTTGACCACCAATCATCATTCAGCATATATTTCTGTCTGTTATACTTTACCTACTCACTGGCTCTTCTTGATTTTGTGATTTCCGACCCCACTCATGAGCTGAGCGAGTTGGCTTACGGGTTCGATCAAATCCAATATTTTTAGTCCAAATAATATATTTATCTTAAAAAATTCATTAAATATATACAAATTATTAATATAGAATTTAATAACTTAAAAAACTAAAATTCTAAACTCGTAAGATTTAAATCCTAGCTCTGGCCGAGACATAATTTTATCAAAAGGATACAAAAAATAAAACACGCTAAGAAGTCAAAGAGAATCATTATGTTATATGTGCCTAAAAATAAAATTAATCTTATGTAAATATATAGTTTCTGTGGGCCCAATTTTAATTTTCTACCCCTTCACCCTACCTTCATCTCTCAATTTGCTGTGGGCCCAATTTTAATCTCTCATTTTATTGGGGCCCAGGCCCGTTTGGAGATTCAAAGCGCGTGGGCTTTGGTGGCGAGTAGAGCTACCAAACTCCATTATCCGATTCTGTACTATGGGCCCATTCTTTTAGATTTTGTCTTTTAGACAACGTGGAAAGTTGTTTGGGCCTGCCTAGAATTTTTGCCACTCGAATTTTGGATCATCATCACATCTTTGCAAACTTGGCCGGGTAAAAAAATAATAAATTAACCTAAATAGTCTTTCAGTCAATCACTTAAATTAAAAATAGATGACGGACGTATAATATAAATACAATTTATGTATATTTTTAGTTTTCAATATAGTCATATGAAGAAAAAAAAGTTATTTCAAACTATTAATCGGGGAGGAAAAAAAACATATTGAACAGTAGTAAAAGTGAAATCGTCATGCTCTATTTCTAAGTTATTCATATTTTTAACAAAATTGTCTGTCTAGATAAACTTACAAAGGGAGTGAATTATGAAAGTGAAAAATATAGTAATTATAAGGTAATTAAGTCTAAAAATAGAAAGTTATTCTCAAGAATGAAGTCTTTAAAATGTACTAAAAAGATTGAGAATTGATCAAAACATTGATTAAACTATTGAAAAGAGTATAATAATAATAGGCAAGTAAATGATGTCTTCTCTTCCCTAGCAAAAAAAATAAAAAGGAAAAATATCATTGTTATTACGTCATTGTGACGCTAACATCCTTGAACATGATGTCATTTAGATCAATGGTTTTCCCCACCAAAGAGTGACTAAACTTTCAACAATTTCATGACAAAGAGATATTGACTTGACACGTTGACAAATATCATTATTGTTATTGGTATTATTTTTAGTGATCTTAGCACATGACCTGTTTCTTTTCATACTCAATCTTTTTAATATATTGTAGCAGATTAATATATTTTATTTTAAATTATTGAAAAGATTATAAATAATTATATGTAATTATCTCTAAAATAATTTGATATTATAAAAATTATTACTAAGAAGTTAACCTTTGATTCATCACTAAAACTATATTTTTAGTACCAAACACAGACAAAAAATATTATCTTGGAAAAAATGGGATAAGGGGAAAGATTGTTCGGTAGATAAGGTTTTCATGATTAAAAAATATTTGAGTTTAAGATGGACCATTAATACAAATGACTTTTGATAATAAACTACTTATAGCATTACCAAAAGTTTTTGATAATTTTTTCATTAGGATGGCATAGACCAGATTATATGATTCACCTCAACTGACCTTCCTATTCAGACTTGAGACAAGTATCAATCAAAAAATGAAAATGTCGATTATATATTTTATAAGAGAAGAAATAAACAGAATCCATTAATTAGCGTAGGAATTTTGGCAATTACGCTATAAGAAACAAGGTGGTTTATGGATATAGTTGAAAATCTTTATTTTTTTAAGGAAAATTAAAGAAAATGAATTTATAAAAATGTAATTGGAGAGTGTTTATAATTACGTCATACTGAGCAAAGGACTATTCTCTGAAATTTTTCACACCAAATTAAAGATTCATGCATGCAATATCATTAGCAACATTACTTTTTGCACCATTATTTTATGCTAGGATATAAAAAAGGCTAGAAATAAAATAATTTTCATGTTCTAAAAGGAGCTAAATTATCCCTTGGTTATCATTGCCTTACTAACGCTATAAAATCTTATGTCCAAAAAGAAAGTATATTTATTTACGAGAAAAGAAAAGAACAGTGGAAGAGTGACATGGCTAGTGAGATAACCAAAAGATATCATTATTTACGTGAAAAAAGATGCAAAAGACAGTTGGGAATATTTGGCAAATATACTATTCTCCCTATTTTTGGAATGATGATGATCTAAGATTCAAGAAGAAGTTTGGAATATTTGGTTCTCCTTTGTAACTGTCCAAAATTTAAAGGTTACGAGTTCTGAGTTAAAATAATATAATCTAAAATAAATGTCTAGTTCTATAATATAACAATATAATCTAAAGTAAATGTCTAATACTATTATTCGGCATGTCTGATATACTAAATTTTACTAAACTGCAAATTCATCGTTGGATCTATTCCGAGGTGGACGTATGTTTTAAAGAGAAGGTCCTCGGTACGTAACCGATAAGTTCAACAAATATTTCATGTATATATATTGTATATGTTTGTAGAAAAAATATTGATATATTAGTAGTGACACCTTATATACAAAGCAGATTTTGGTTGAATGCAAAAGTACACCCTCGACCTTCAAATCCTAGGTCTTTCTCTGAATCTATCACTATGCATTGTGCAAAAAGAATAACTTGGTATTGTATACAAGATCAACATACTCTGTGCAAATTTCGTATATTGATTTCTACCGCTAATTCAAAAGAATGTTTGTAAAGTTAAAGACGAAGTATTCAGCGTTTATGCAAAGTTCGGATAAGAATCGCACCTTAAAGGAGCGTAATATAACCTTAACATAAATATCAATAGTTAATTTTACGGTTCAAATTCATGACATATAGATTATACACATATTCTCAAATAAAGTAATTTTCTATTAATCGAAAGGAATATAATTAGGGCAAAGGGCTCGGCCGTTATGGGGCGGTTGCCAAATTTTATAGGACTGCCGCCCCACGCTTATTGGTTCATTTTAGTGGAAATTGGGTCCCAATCCTTTTACCTTTTTTCCTTTAACGTGGCCTTTTTTTTCTATAAAAAGCTAAATAGATAACATGGAGTATATGGCTGAAAATTGAAAGTAAGTAGTAATAATTAATTATGAACCTCAAGAACTCCTTAAATCTATACACTTGAGTATCTCCATGCAAGAATAAAATATACTTCCTTCGGGCTAAAAAGAATGGCAATAGCAGCAACAACAAGAACAACAAACTCGGTATAATTTTATAAATGGGGTCAAGAGAGGATAATGTATATATAACTTTAATTTACCTCTACCTTACGAATATAGAGAAATTATTTTCGATAGACCCTTGGCTCAACCTAAAAAAAATGGCAAAGTTAGAAATTAATTTAAAAATTAAACCTAATTGCTAAATATCAATTCTTCAAGTCTTTTCTCAAGCTGTAAGCAAGGACCGAGAGTAGTTGGATATATTCGGACGAACTCAGTAACTTTTACTTAAATTACTATTTATATTAAAAAGATTATTAAACATATAAAATATTTTATTACGAACCACTGACTAAAATGAGCTATGAATTCGATAGTAAATTTAGAATACATAAACTTCAAACTCCGACTCTACCTCTCAATAAGTGTCTATACATTTGTAGTATAAAATTTTTAACACTATCATATCTCCTAAAAGATAATTATATACAAACTAAGTAATCATTCATAATGTCAACAGATAACACAATCATCTATTACGACGTGTTAATATAGTATATAAAGTACAGAAAAAATAATAATATTTTAGTTATCCTTTCAAATGGACCAATCATCCCACAACATGTCAACATCCTAAAATAGCACTATCAACTTGATTTACTAAGAATTCCAAGGGTTTGTTGAATCTAGTTATGAGTTCCTTCTTTGAATATTGACCTAAGCAAATACGTAACAAAATGTTGACAATAGAACTGAGCTTGAGCAGTTAATTCTATATGAATTTATTGATTTTGTAGGTTTTGTCTTTCAATTGGTACGGTCAAAATATAATGATAGTGAAAACAGGGGCAGCCCAATCTCATCGGAGGCCTAAAGCAAAATCTTAATAAGAGACCTTAATATATATATATATATATATATATATATATATATATATATATATATATATATATATATATATATATAATTTAATGAACATCGTTTTTAAAAAAATTAGACAAGTGAGGATGTAGAATTAAAAAAATAAGAACTTAATTTTATAAAATACATGAAATTAAATGAATTTAACGTTGATTGCATCACAACTGAAATGGGAGAACCCAGAAAGCATAGGTGACTCCTTTTTTTTAGTAAGTCTCTTTCTATATTTGGTAATAATTCAACTTTAGATTTTTCTTACCATTAATGAGATGATTTCTAGCCCAAAAACTTCTATGATTTATTTAAGATTACAAGTTTCAAAAACCTTCATTTATTTCATAAAATCCATGTCCAGTCAAACACCTTCATATAAATTGGGACGGAGAGAGTATAATTTATGTAAGAAAAATAAATAATAAGTTAAATTATTAGATAAAGTTACGTGACCAACTAATGAATAGAGAAATATAATTAAGTAAAAAGTAAAATAATATTGACAGAAAACTATTTTAGTTATATTAATTAGAGTAAGAAATCGAGTTATTAAAAATTAATATGACAATAAAGAAATAAATTTATCAATAATAAAAAATAATTATATAAATAATATACTACTATATATAAAGAATACTAGTAATTTTGGGGTCTTTAAATTTTTGGGGCCTAAAGCAAGTGTTTCACTTGCTTTAGGGTTGGGCCGCCCCTGATGAGTCATAAAAACAGTAAAGAAAAAGATGACGTAAGGCTAACATATACTCCTAGGCGTGACTAAATAGTTTAACCTTTTCTTCGATTTGGTTGACACTTGGCATAAACCTGTGGCTCGGGCATGTGACTTTTTTCTGCTCTCTCACAGTCCCACAAAAATAAAATAGCATTAGTGCAATGGTAAAAGTTGTTATCTGTGTTTAAATTGTGAAAATAATTTTTTACGAATAAAGTAATATAAGATTGTGTAAAATAAACTTAATATGATTCAATTCTTTCATAGATTATGTGTATACACAGTGCGATGAAAGAAATCACGGGTTTAAATTGTGAAAAATAACTTTTTTAGGAATAAAGAAATATAAGATTTCATATAATAAACTTAATGTGATCTAGTTCTTCTATAGATCATGCATATACACAGTGAGATTGTGCATCGAGCTGCTCATTTCATAGTCTTGTATAATGGAGTATGCACAACAATAAGAGATGTTGTCGCTTTAAGTTCTGAAGTGATTCTCATTCTCATCAGAGCCTTTTTAAGCCGAAAGAAAATTGGGCAAGGATCTCATGATAGTACGAAAAGGGAACAACATCGTATTTCGGAGTGGTTCTTCGGATCGATCACAGATTTTCGGTCCCGGTAGTTCTACAAGATAAGACTATGTAATATAAATATGATTGTGTGTCCAGCAGAAATTTTATGCACCGAGCTGTTATTTTCATTAGTCTTACATTAAAACGGATATTTTTTTTGTTTCCTTTTTCTTTTTTCTTTCTCTCTTTAGGCACTAAACACACTCTTTAGGTCCACTTTCTAATCGATCAGTTCAAAGACTAATCTTTACGCGGTTTAAAGATTGGTCTCTTAGGATTTTGATTTTTTTTAGAAGCCATTTAAGGGACCCCAAAAAGTGGAAAGTATATTGGTTACCATATATTTGAGTGTAATTGTAAGAATACCAATTTGCCAACACATCACCAAAAATAAGAGGAAACAAACTCTTAGAACCCCACCAAAAAATATTTTTAAAAAATAATATATACATATATATAGTGTAGGCAAGATCTAAAATTATATTTTCTTTATCATCTTTCTAATTTTATTTCTTGCAGCAGCATTATAATGATGATATGAGGTGTTGTTGTTTTCTTCTTATTGATGGATGTGGGGTGGTGGGGTACAGTGAGAGAGTAGAAGGATTTTGAGTTTAACTTTTGTGCATCGATAGAGTACAATTTTATATATCGCAGATAAATATTACTTATAATGAAGATTAACTAATAGTCTATATTAATTTTAATTTGGTAACGTAAAAGTCAAGTGAATAACCTATTATAATTTTTAAAATATATTAATAATATGAAATTTCTTTAAATTCATATTCTTTTTAATATTTTATGTGAAGCCTTATCCTATGATACCACACTACATGTTTCTACATTGTTCTTCATTTGGTGCCAAAAGTGTACTAACCATTTTAAGATTTGGGGACTTTATAAGTGAAATGGTGATTGGACTTTGGGACACTTTGTTATGGAAGGGTACTACTCATTCATGATCTTTCCTTTTGTGTTATATAAATGGATAATTGATTGGAAATAAGACACATACCCCTTCCCATTTTCATTATTAGTCTTTATTATCATCAATTTTGATTGGATAAATGGTTTGCTTGTCTCAATCAATTTTTAACACATTTGCTTTTGGGTTTTTGTTGCATTTTTTTGTTTTTTGGGAGTTTGGTAGGATTACAACCTTGGATTTGTTATGATGTAGACTTAAGTGGGCATCTCCAATTGCATTACTTTCCTTCACATATTCAATTTTTTAATTGGCCATATAAAGAAGAATGCAGCTATTCATTTATATAATGAAGAATTTTCTTTTTCTTTTTTGTATAAATTGATTAAAAGAGGCTAAAAGAACAAGGAGGGTAACTTAAGGGTAAGAACGGTCGGGCGAAGCTAGTATGTTATGTTTATGAATTTGGCGAAACCTGGTTTTATTTATTATTTTTATTTTAAAAAAAAAAAAATATATATATATATATATATATATATATATATATATATATATATATATGAATTAAATTAATAAGATTGTTTGATTAAAAATTAAAAAGACTGACATCCTGAACTCATAAAAAATTAAATTTTGGCTCCGCCTTTTAGTGACGAATCCAACAATGGCTTTGCGAATTGGTCTATCTATACGTCAAAAGCAAATGTAAATAGAGTTAAATATACAGTTTAAAACTCAGAGCGTCTAAATTCTAAATCTGATAGTGTAAAGCAAGAACTATCAATATCAATGGAGGAGTAAATGTAAGGAATTGATACTTTTTCCATTATCAACTCGATTAATTCCAACAACTAAAAAGTGAGTTATTTTGTTAGTTACTTTAATGTGGAGTACCTAGGATTTATCTCATTGAATGCCACTTTGAAAAAACATGACAAAAACAGTCTTTCACATCAGTTTTTGATCAATAGATTCAAACAAGTTGATTCGAGAAAGTTCGAATAAATATATGATTTGTCCCTAGCTTATCTACACTATAAAAAACTCAGAAGAACTTTTTGTTTTCTTTGCCAATTAAAGGAGTAATAATGGCTAATAAATAAAGGAACTATAAACGACACGTATGTGACCTATGCATATCGCAGATTTTATTATATTAAAGCTTTTTAAATTCAAAAACTCTTACGCGTAAAAATGCTTCCTACATTGAAACAATTTTAATTATCGAATATACGAAAATTAAATTGAGTACTCTTCGGTCTAATTTTTAAAACAGTTTTGTCACAATTAGGAAATAAAAGTTATCAATTGACAAAAATATTCGACGCTACTATTGCTTTTAACTCATTTAATGAGTAGAAAAACAACCAATTATAATAAAAATTTGAGCAACATTAAGCCAAAAATAGCTGAAGATTGAGGACGCAGATTTAACATTACTAGAAGGGGTTTTACGTTGCATCTTTGGAATTATAAGGTTCAATTTTCACGATACGTTTCCTCTCTTCTTTTTCCTACTCAACCCACTTAGAGACGGAGCTAGAGTTTAGGTTGTGTATTCAGCCTAAATCAATAATTTTAGTCCAAACTTTGTATTTATCTTAAGCAATCCATTGAATATATATAAATTATTAATTTAGAGTTCAATAACCTAAAATAACTAGAATCCTGAATCGTAAACTTTAAATTCTGATTTCGCTTCTGGACCACCATTAAAAAAAAAAAAAAAAGGACACATACACACACGTCATGAGCAATCTTTGAGCATTAAAAAATTAAATAGGTAGTTATCATTGGACGAGGATTTGTCTATCGCCATAGTCCACACTCTGTTGCTATTATTTGAAGTAAAAATTAAAAATAAAATAAAATGAATATTAAGTTTAAAAAACGTAAAGCATACGTCATGCTTTCGTTTGCTTGCTTGATATGGGCTCAGCAACCCAATTTTGGGTATCAAAAGCCCAACGGATTGCTCTTAAGGTTAAGCCCAACACGAGACACTTTTATAACTATACAAGATTTAAAAAATATCTACAGAATCTTTGCATCATTTATTGAATAACAAATGAGGCAGTAAAAATATTATATTAGTAGCAGTTTTCATCTTCTTGTCAATCAAATCCCAACAAATCTTCTAATTTATCTCCTAATTAAACTCCCCAATAATAACCTTCTATACATGATCTCCATTTTTTCAAACAAAAATCGAAAGAAAAAGAAATGCATACCATCAAAGGAAGACACAAACAATCTGCACCATTGAAGGCATTTCCTTAAACTTCCAATTAAGTGAATTAGTATATTATGGGTATATTGTAGGTTTGTGATTGTTAATTCAGTATGCGTAGAAAATTATATACACGACATAATAATGGTATATCATAAATTAGTATTTGTTTTAGTTATGTATGAATATATAATTATATAATATCATGTATTAAAGGTATATTGTAGATTTTTATTTTTTTAGTTAAGTGTGTAATAATTATATACACATTATAGTAATGGTATGACGTACATCGCATGTATTTATTTATGTGCGCATACGTAATTATATACATGGTATAATAAAGATATTCATGGTATAATAAAAATATACATGGTATAATAAAGATTAAGAGAAATTAGGTTAAGAATTTCAAAAAATCGAGAATGCCAGTCGCAAGAGAAACTACATTTAGGGTGAATTCGAAGGGAATATCAGATATACTTATTAAATCAATTGCATACTCAAAGTTAGTATTTTGGTTGAGTAACTATCATTTTGATTAAAATTATCTAATAATCAATTATAAATAGTATGAAAGAACTAAAATACAAACCAAACCTGCATGGTGGTCATCTAGCCGTCACTATTGTCAAGCACTTTTCTAATCTATAACTATATATTATTAAAAGGAGAGGAAAAAGTCTTCTCCTTAAGCCAAGTGGCAACCTAGAAAAAAGTCACATGGCATAAGTAGTTAATAATTAGTTATTGTTTATTGTATGAATTATATATCTATAAAATAATAAAATAAAATATTTTATTGAATTGGAGAGTAGTTTCAAGCTGAAGTTTTTAAATTATTTTAAATAAAAAACTAAAATTACAAAAAATAAAAAACTGCCAATTCAAAAGTACTTTGTTTTTTTAATATAATTTTTCTTTTTCTTTTGTAAAATAAAAATTTATTTATTCAGAGAATGTTATTGAGAATAATAAAATAAAATATAAAATATAAAAATATATATCTTCTATCTATATCTATATATTATTAAAAGAAGAGCGGAAAAAAAACTTCTCCTTAAGCCAAATGGCAGCCTAAAAAAAAGTCACAGGGCATACGTAGTTAATAATTAGTTATGTTATTATTTTAGAATTTAAATATCGATAAATTAATAAAATAAAATATTTTATAATAAAAAACAAAAGTTAAAAAAAATGTCCGTTCAAATTGGAGAGTAGTTTAAAGTTGGAATTTTTAAATTATTTTAAAATAAAAAACTAAAATTATTAAAAATAAAAAAACTGCCAATTCAAAATTTCTTTATTTTTTAATAATTTTTATTTTTCTTTTCAAAAGAATAAAGTTTATTTATTCCTAAATATTATTGAGAATAATAAAATAAAATATAAAATATAAAAATATATATCTTCTATTATATTATAAAATGAAAGTAACATAATTATTTTTAAATAAATTAATATGCTAATAAAAGTTTCTATTAACAATGCAATAATACTAAATATTGGATAATATAATAGAAAAAATATAAAACAAAATATTTATTCGATGCTTATATAAGTCTCTTTAATTTAATAGAATTTTATTCATTAAAAGTAAAATAATTTTATTGAGAACAATAGGATAAAATTTAAAATAAAAAATATTTCAAAAGTAATAAAATATATATCTTCTTATTATAAAAGGAAAGTAGTAGACAAAAATATTAAACGAAGTAATATGCTAATAAAACTTTCTATTTTATAATGGAATAATACTAAATATTGGATAATATAATATAAAAAAATACAGAAATAAAAAAGTTATTCAATGACTATATAACTCTTTTCAATTTAATAGAGATTATATTCATTAAAATTCAGATAATATTGAGAACAATAGGATAAAATTTAAAATAAAAAATATTTCAAGAGTAATAAAATATATATATCTTCTAATATATTAAAAAACTAATGTAGTAGACAAAAATATTACACAAAGTAATATGCTAATAAAAATTTTTATTAACAATGTAAAAATACTAAATATTGAAAAAGTATAATAAAGAAAAATATAGAACAAGAAAGTTATTCAATGAATATACAAGTCTCTTTAATTTAATAGAGATTGTATTCATTAAAATTTAGACAATATTATTGAGAACATTAGAATTAAATTTAAAATAAAACAATATTTCAAGAGTAATAAAATATATATCTTCTATTATATTACAAAAACATAAGTAGTAGACAAAAATATTAAACAAAGTAAATGCTAATAAAAACTTCTACTAACAATGCAATTATATTAAATATTGGATAATATAATAAAGAAAAATACATAATAAAAAATAAATAATTAACTATATAAGTCCCTTTAATTTAATAGAGATTTTATTCATTAAGATTCTGATAATATTATTGACAATAATAGAGTAAAATTTAAAATAAAAAATATTTCAACATTAATAAAATATATTTTTTCTCTTATATTACAAAAAGAAAGCGAGCAGGCAAAATATTAAATGAAGTAATTTGCTAATAAAAATTTCTATTAACAATGTAAAAATACACTACATTGGATAATAGAATAAAGAAAAATATAGAACAAAAAGTTATTCAATGACTATATAAGTACCTTTAATTTAATAAAGAATTTATTATTGGGTATATCATATTGACAAATATGATGATAATTGAAATTTATTAAAATAATACGATATAATATGTTCAAATAAGCCCGATCACAATTAAATTAATATTAACTGTGCATCACGCGGGTACGACTACTAGTATTTATTAATAGAAAAACAGAAATATATTAATGGGGATGAAGGAGAAATGAATATGCATTTATAAGAATACTAGTTCCTATTTACGTGCGTTGCACGTAGATTTTTAGTAAATCATATATATGAAGGAATAATTATTTAAATTTCTTATTAATTAAAAGAATCATTTTAAAGCAATTGACATGGAAAAAATACATTAATTTTTAATTGAGGAAAATTATTGTCAATACATTAACATAATAGTTGAATTCAAAAATATGAAGTATTCTGAGGACCTACAAAGATGATAAATTTAGTTAAGTTAGTTAGTATTTATAATATAGAAATATGCATTGTGCTCAAAGTTTATTTGAATGGGACTGAAAGATATTAGTTTCATTAATGAATTGCTCGCCAACTTGAAATCGACTATCATTTTTTTCCCTTTCGTTATCTTGATATACACTCATGAAGTTTAATGAGTGAAAAATACCTATTACGTTTTGAATATGGAAACAACCACCGCCAATACTCGGATAAACTTTGAGCAATCTTTCATCAACAATTTTACCTCCTTTTGATTCTTCCTTTTAAGACTTTGGCTTTAACTCTAGATGAAGATTGAGAGAATAGTTGAAAGCGTAAATTTTTTGGTGTTATTGCCTTATAATTAGAGCCAAAATATATGATTAACTTATGTTTCAAATTATCCAAAGTTATTCTTTGATCGAATCTCGTTCCATCTCCATAGAAACTTTTTATATGTAAATAAAAAGAGTAATAGGATTTCCCAAAGATTTGTGATATAAATAAAAAGAATTACTAACACTGTTCTTGGTCAAATCATGTTCCCTAAATAGAAATAAAAAATTTATTAGTGCACGATTCGGAATCACACTTTTCCTAATGATTTCAAACTTAAATAGAAAAACCTCCTAGTAATTCACAAAGAAAAAAAAAAAAATTTGAATTTCTTAACTTAAATAAGCTATATATCTCGAACATATGTATACAACCACATAATAAATACAGTAACATTATAAAAACCAAAATTCAATATGCATGAAAAATACTGAAAAAATAACATTGTATACGGTCAAAACCGATTCTCAGTCATAAAGGCCGGTCGAGACAATGACGTTTCAATCGAAGGGTATCCGCATGGCCAGCTCGGACGAATTCCGAAGTTGAGACATCGAGCTTCGAGCTATAAGACCAATCAAAAGCAAAACCCGATATCATTATCGAGCCCGTGTCCGAATCGGACTACGGGGTAACGACGACCGACATAGGCCTCGAATATCGATGCTCCAGGGCAGAGCCGAGCTCGAGCTAAGACTGGGAACTAGCACCAAGCTCGAGTCAGTGCCAAGCTCGCAAACAAGAACCGTTACAACCGCACCAAGGGAGAGAATCTCGGCTAAAATCATGGGAGAGACAAACCATCATGGGTTCTCCACTATATATATTATTTTATGTTGTTACAAATAAAGTAGTAACCCCCTACTATAAAAAGGGAGATAGACCGCAATAGAAAGGAAATTTGGATTGAGCTGGTTCTTCGAATACTTTTCAGTCTTCCCCCCATCTTTTTTTTCATTTTCATAGCAAAAATATCTGTACCGTCGTTTTGTATCAAAGAACTTTGCATACCCTTAGAACCATATCTAAATTTAACGTTATTCGATTTTTCGGGTAAACAGTTTGGTGCCCACCGTGGGGCTAAGGGTAATGGTGATTGTTTGATATAAATCTGCAGTACACTCCAGCTTACAACTTCGAACCAGCCATGGCCATACCTATCGACCTCGAAGCCGGCCTTCAAGATGAAACCAACAACTTGGTGCCCAGGGCCGGAAGGCTACATAACAACGGCAACGAGGCTCGAATCGAAGAGCCCGAAATTCGAACCGAAGTACCACTAGATATCAATTCGCAAATAGCTCTAGAAGCGAATCAGCGTTCTGAACCAGAGAGGAGCGTTCAGGGCGGTGCTCGATCCATAGCCCGAGACACCTACAACACGAGGGAAATCGGGGGTCAGCTTGCGTATGATTTTCGAAATGCTGCAAGCCCAACAAGCAGCGATAGCTCAGTTGCAGAGCCGAACTCATACGCAAAGCGCGCCGAACTCCAATCCGCTTCTTCGAGAAGTCACCCCCTAGAACGGAACCTGCCGCAGTGAAATCAAACGAGCAGGAATCAGGGACTGCTCCTGAAATTGCTAAATTACTCGAAGAACTCACGAAGCGAGTCGAAGCCAACGACAAAAAAGTGAAAACGTATAACGCTAGGGTCAATCAAATTCCGGGGGCTCCGCCAATGATAAAAGGGCTCGATTCCAAAAAATTCATACAAAAGCCTTTTCCCTCGAGTGCGGCCCCAAAACCAATCACCAAAAAATTTCGTATGCCCGAAATTCCCAAATACAACGGTACGACCGATCCTAACGAACACGTCACCTCCTACACATGCGCCATCAAAGGCAACGATTTGGAGGATGATGAAATTGAGTCCGTGTTGTTGAAAAGTTCGGAGAGACCCTCGCAAAAGGAGCGATGATCTGGTATCATAACTTACCGCCGAATTCCATTGATTCCTTCGCCATATTAGCAGACTCGTTCGTAAAAGCACATGTTGGTGCCATAAAGGTTGCAACAAGAAAATCGGACCTCTTCAAAGTAAAGCAAAGGGGTAACGAGATGCTAAGGGAATTCGTATCCCGATTTCAAATAGAGCGTATGGACTTGCCGCTAGTCACAGACGATTGGGCCATACAAGCCTTCACCCAAGGACTGAACGGGCTAAGCTTGACAGCATCACGTCGGCTGAAACAAAATTTGATCGAGTACCCAGCAATAACTTGGGCAGATATACACAACCGGTACCAATCAAAAATCAGGGTCGAAGATGATCAATTGGGGGCTCCGTATGGGCCCGTACGTCAGAACCACACAACCACTAGAAATCAAAGGGAAACCAACCGAGAACAAAGGTCGAACAAGAATCGATACCAACCGTACGACACGGATCGGATGAACAACGGTTCAGCACATGACACGGTTCAGAACAACCGAAGAATTGATCGGGGGCAAAATTCTCGGGGACTTATGAGCAAGAGCGGCTTTGATAAATATGCAGATCCTATAGAAATCCCTCGACTATCGGAGTATAATTTTAACATTGGCACATCCGCCATCGTATCAGCTATCGGACACATCAAAGATACCAGATGGCCTCGACCCATGCAGACCGATCCTGCCCAAAGGAATCCCAATCAAATGCGCGAATATCATGGCACCCATGGTCACAGAACGGAAGATTGCAGGCAACTAAGAGAGGAAGTGGCCCGCTTATTTAATAAAGGGCATCTTCGGGAATTTCTGAGCGATAGGGCGAAGAACCATTTTAGAGACAAGGAATTCGGTAAGCGAAACGAGCCAGAAGAACCGCAAAACGTCATTCACATGATCGTCGGCGACGTCGATGCCCCCCCAGGGACCGATGCTTAAACACGCTAAAACGTCGATTGTGAAGCGATCTCGAAGCCAAGATCATGCACCCGCAGGGACTTTATCCTTCAGCGATGAAGATACAGAGGGAATCATCCAACCCCATAACGACGCGCTGGTAATATCCGCACTCATGAATAAAACTAAGATTAACCGTGTGCTAATTGATCCAGGTAGCTCGGCCAATATCATCAAATCGAGGGTTATAGAACAGCTCGGCCTTCAGGATCAGGTCGTACCCGCATCTCTGGTTCTAAACGGATTTAATATGGCATGTGAAACCACTAAAGGCGATATTACACTGCCGATAAACGTAGCCGGAACCATCCAGCAAACAAAGTTTCACGTGATCGAAGGTGATATGAGATATAACGCCCTCTTCGGAAGGCCGTGGATCCACAGCATGAGAGTCGTACCCTCGACCCTACACCAGGTCCTCAAATTCCCAACGTCGGAAGGTGTCAGAATAGTGTACGGGGAACAACCGGCCACAAAGGAAATATTCTCCATCAAAGAAGCAAAATCAATATCCTCACCTTTACAAAAAAAAGGATCAGGTTCAAAGCAGAACGCCAAATAGCAATCATAGACATCGGCTTCTACCCGGCCAGGCAAGCAAAACGTTGGAGGGGACGATGATGACCGATGGATCCCTCGATCCTTCGTAACCCCCGATGATTTTAATGCCACCAAGTCAACAATTGAGGAACTGGAGCAGATCATACTGATCGAGCACTGGCCCGAACAAAAGGTATACCTGGGAACGGGTTTGAGCCCCGAACTCAGGAAGAAACTTATTCAATTTCTTATCAATAACATCGATTTTTTTGCCTGGTCTCATCTAGATATAACAAGGATCCCGCCGGATATAACGGCGCACCAGTTAAGCTTGAACCCTATGTTCAAATCGGTGAAGCAAAAAAGAAGGCCCCAGTCCGAGGAAAAGCACGCATTTATAAAGGACAGGGTAACCAAACTTCTCAAGATAGGGTCCATTCGGTAAGTAAAATACCCTGAATGGTTAGCCAATATGGTTGTTGTACCTAAAAAAGGAAACAAACTTAAAATATGCGTGGACTATAAGGATTTGAACAAAGCATGCCCTAAAGATTCCTTTCCATTGCCCAACATCGATCGTATGATCGATGCCACGGCCGGCCACGAGATTCTCACCTTTCTCGACGCCTATTCCGGGTATAATCAAATTCAGATGAATCCGGACGACCGGGAAAAGACTTCATTTGTAACCCGATATGGAATATATTGTTATAACATAATACCCTTCGAGCTAAAAAATGCAGGAGCTACTTATCAACGCCTAGTAAACAGAATGTTTGAAGAACAAATAGGTAAAATAATGGAAGTTTATATTGATGACATGCTAGTTAAGTCCCTGCGCGCAGAGGACCATTTGGCCCATTTACAGGAAACGTTCAAGATTCTGAGGAAATTGAACATGAAGCTCAACCCCGAAAAATATGCTTTCGGGGTCAGTTCGGGCAAGTTCCTCGGCTTCATGGTCTCAAATCGGGGAATTGAGATCAACCCCGACAAAATCAAGGCCATCAAAGATATCACCATCGTGGACAGCGTGAAAGCTGTACAAAGGTTAACGGGAAGAATTGCAGTCTTAGGCCGGTTCATTTCAAGATCATCGGATCGGAGTCACAAATTTTTCTCCCAACTCAAAAAGAAGAAGAACTTTGCCTGGACGCCGGAATGCCAACAAGCGCTACAGGAATTGAAACGATACCTCTTGAGCCCGCCACTGCTTCATACTCCAAAACCGGACGAGCAGCTCTACCTGTACTTGGCGGTATCAGAAATCGCCGTAAGCAGCGTCCTAATTCAAGAAGAGAAAGGTACGCAATTTCCTGTTTATTACGTAAGTCGGACCTTAGGAGAAGCGGAAACTAGATATCCGCATTTAGAAAAATTGGCACTTGCCCTGGTAAGCGCATCTAGAAAGTTAAGGCCGTATTTCCAATGTCACCCCATAAACGTATTAACCACCTACCCACTCCGAAATATCTTACATAAGCCCGAACTATCAGGCCGATTGGCCAAATGGGCCATCGAACTCAGTGGATACGATATCGAATATCAATTCCGCAGGGCCATCAAGTCTCAAATTCTGGCAGACTTCGTGGACGACTTCACGCTAACCCTCGTACCCGAAGTTGAAAGGGAACTCCTTTTGAAATCAGATATATCGTCCGGGGTATGGATCCTTTTCACGGACGGTGCTTCGAATATAAAAGGGTCCGGGTTAGGCATAGTTTTAAAACCCCCCACGGGTAACATTATTAGACAAGCTATTAAAACTATCAGGTTAACTAACAATGAGGCCGAGTATGAAGCCATGATTGCAGGTCTCGAACTAGCTAGAAACTTGGGAGCGGAAGCCATTGAGGCACACTGTGATTCTTTGCTGGTGGTGAGTCAAGTAAACAAAACCTTCGAAGTCCGAGAAGATAGGATGCAAAGGTATCTGGACAAACTGCTTATCACCTTACACCATTTCAAACAATGGACCCTACGGCATATCCCACGAGAACGGAATAATGAGGCCGATGCTCTAGCAAATTTGGGATCGTCGGTCGAGGTAGGTAATTTAAGCTCGGGGACTATCGTCCAACTTTAAAGATCGGTAATCGAAGAAGGGCACGCCGAAATAAATTCTACTAGCTTAACCTGGGATTGGAGAAACAAGTATATTGAGTACTTATAAACGGAAAGCTCCCTTCAGACCCTAAATATTCCAGGGCCTTGCGGACTAAAGCTGCTCGATTTACATATCGAAGAACATTCGATGGACCAATGGTGGTATGTATGGGTCCGGGAGATACTAATTATATCCTCCGGGAAGTACACAAGGGCACTTGTGGCAACCACTCTGGCGCCGATACATTAGTCCAAAAAGTGATCAGAGCGGGGTATTATTGGATCAACATGGGCAAAGATGCGAAAGAATTTGTTCGCAAATGTGATAAATGTCAGAGGTTTGCGCCAATGATCCATCAGGCCGGGGAGCAACTTCACTCGGTCCTATCCCCGTGGCCATTCATGAAATGGGGGATGGACATCGTCGGCCCTCTGCCATCGGCCCCAGGTAAAGCCAAATTTATTTTATTTATGACTGACTATTTTTCTAAGTGGGCTGAAGCGCAGGCGTTCGAGAAAATAAGAGAGAAAGAAGTCATAGACTTTATTTGGGATCATATCATATGCCGATTCGGGATACCCGCCGAAATAGTATGCGACAATGGGAAGCAATTCGTTGGCAGCAAAATCACAAAATTCCTCGAGGATCACAAAATAAGAAGGATATTATCAACACCATACCACCCCAGTGGGAACGGTCAAGCCGAATCAATGAACAAGACTATTCTTCAAAACCTGAAGAAGAGATTGAACGACGCGAAGGGAAAATGGAGAGAAATCCTGCCCGAAGTCCTTTGGGCATACCGAACAACATCAAAATCCAGTACGGGGGCGACCCCGTTCTCCTTAGTATATGGTTTCGAAGCATTGATACCAGTCGAAGTCGGTGAACCCAGTCCCAGATTTCGATTCATGACAGAGGAATCAAATAATGAGGCTATGAACACCAGCCTTGAATTATCGGACGAAGGACGAGAAGCTGCCCTCGTCCAATTGGCCGCCCAAAAGCAACGAATCGAAAGATACTATAATCGAAGAACTAAACTCCGCCATTTCAAGCCCGGAGACTTAGTGTTAAGAAAAGTCACCGTCAATACTCGGAATCCGAATGAAGAAAAATTAGGACCAAATTGGGAAGGACCATACCAGGTGCTCGAGAACGTTGGAAAAGGATCATACAGGCTCGGCATCATAAACGGCAAACAGTTGTCAAGCAGTTGGAATGTATCACATCTAAAACGATACCACTGCTAAGGCACGACCTTTCCATATTCATCTAACTAACCCACGCAGAAGTCCGAACAAAAGCTAAAGAAGATCTTTCGATCAAGAGCACGCGTTGCACTCTTTTTTCCTTAGACCGGTTTTTTCCCAAATGGGTTTTTTGGCAAGGTTTTTAATGAGGCAACCATCGATCGTGATGCTCTTTCAACAATATACGAGGTCTCTTTCCGAAACACCCCGAATATCGGGGGGGGGCATCAGGGCCCTAAAATACATCGAGTTCAGATACAAGAAAGTCATCTCACAACAATAGAGTTCCAACAGGAAAAATTGTAAGAGCCAAATGGTCAAAATGAACCATGCTCATATAGATTGACCCAAACATATACACAGGTGCACTGACTTGAAGATTTATTGTTAAACCAGAATTAAGATTCACTCAAATATTAAGCCTACGGGCTACTGTTATTTTGAGTTCGAAACATTCACTCGAATATTAAGCCTACAGGCTACTTACACTCCGAGTTCGAAACATTCACTCGAATATAAAGCCTGCGGGCTACTGTTATTCCGAGTTCGAGCAAGCTCACACTCGACTATTAAGCCTACGGGCTACTTACATTCCGAGTTCGAAACAATCACTCGAATATTAAAGCCTACGGGCTACCTTTATTCCGAGGTCGAAACAATCACTTGAATATTAAGCCTACGGGCTACCTTTATCTCGAGTTCGAAATACTCACTCGACCTTTGCGCCTACGGGCCACATTATCTCGAGTTCGAAACATTCACTCGATTATTAAGCCTACGGGCTACTGTTATTCCGAGTTCGAGCAAGCACTCACTCGGCCATTATGCCTACGGGCTACAATATTTCAAGTTCAAAACATCCACTTGACGGCTAATAAGCTACTTTTACTCTGAGTTTACATTAACTCAACCATAACATTACACCTACGGATTATGTTCCTTCGAAGTTTGAATCATCGACTCAACAAGCAAACCTAGGGGCTACAAATCTGATCGATCAGAGAGACTATAAAGTTAACATTTGATTAAAGGTATTCAAAAAACAAAAACAAGTCGACCTGATTATACATGTATATACAAAAATTGCCTACGAGATTAATGTACAAAAATGAAGATATAGAAACTAAGCTTCCCGATCGAGCTCTTCCCTGTCCTCGGATCCGCTTTCGCTACCATCATCATCATCATCGTCAGAAGCCAAGGCTTCAGCTTCTGCTTCGAGCTCTTTTGCCTTTTTTACCTCTTCGGTAAGGTCGAAACCTCAAGCGTGTATCTCCTCGAGGGTCTCCCTCCGAGACCTACACTTAGCAAGTTCGGCAACCCAATGAGCTCGAGTATCTGCGGTCTTCGCCGCTTCCCGGGCCTCCATCTGCGCAGCCTCAGCATCAGCCCGATATATAGCAATGGACTTATCTGCCCAGACTTTTGACGACTCAGCCTCCGCCTTAGCCTCAACAAGTCGTGTTTCAAGCTCCTCGATCTTCTTGGCTTGAACCAACCCCTTTGCTTAACACTTCGAAGTTGAATGTTGGCTGATAATAATTTTGTTAAGATGGTTTCTTTTTCCGCTGCCATGCAGTCGAGGGTCTCCTTCCACCGATTGCATTCAGCTCAAATTTGACCGACTTCTTCTCGAAGTAACCCGATCTTTTTGATTTTTTTCTGCAACTGAGACAATAAAGGATTAACTCCCACGGTCGAGTCAGGCCCATACTTTAACAAAACAAGGCTCACCTGCTTATCGAGCTCGACCCCTTCTTCACGGACCCTAGCCAAATCCGCTTGAAAGTCCTTTATAGCCTCGTCCTTTTGGCTGCAAAGAAGCTG
This sequence comes from Nicotiana tabacum, assembly GCF_000715075.1. Lineage (NCBI taxonomy): Eukaryota > Viridiplantae > Streptophyta > Magnoliopsida > Solanales > Solanaceae > Nicotiana > Nicotiana tabacum. The sequence continues at coordinate 5,894,371 of NC_134090.1, forward strand.
CAGGGCATCTCTCTCACCTGAGACCTTCCGGAGCTCGGCCTCACACTGGCTAAGATCGGCTCGAAACCTACTAATGGCCTGCACAGTAAGAAATACGAGTCAAGTATGGAAAAGAACAAATAAACGAAGTATGGAAGAATCATTACCCGAGTAATGAAACATTGAGCCTCCTCCAATAAAAGAGAAGCATCACCGATATCGGAACCATCGTCGACTCCAGTAAAACAATCCCTGAAGGGATCCCCTGCACCAGAGCCTGCGCCGATATCAGGAGTCTTCAATTCTCGAGCTTCCTTCAGCGCCTCCTCGAAAAAAGCTGGAAGAGAAGGCGAATCACCCATTGTCATAGCCCCGAGAAAATCTCTCGGGATACTCCGATCGAGATTCTGGTCTTCGGGAACGACCCCGACAGGTACAGCCACCATCGGCTCGGGAGCTCTGGCAACCTCGATGGCCTCCGTAGACCGAACTACCAAAGCTGAGGAGCTATTTTCTTCTTCTTCTTCTTCTCTCAGTTGTTGGACCGAGTCAATCGAAAGGGAAATTATTTTTCTCTTCACCCTGCGAGTTTTGGGCTTGGGATCCTCTGACCGAGAGGAAACTTTTCGCTTCTTATCCTCCCCCTGTTTAGGGACCAGGGACTTGTTTCTTTCCTCACCGCTCGAAGGCCTCAAAACGGCATCCCTGGTTACACCTGCACAAGAGGGAATCGGTAACAAATAGAACGCAAAGAATACTTCAAAGGAAACAAGAAGCAACCCTCACCATGGTTCTTGGCCTCCCATCTGCCTTTTGCCAAATCACGCCAAGCGCGCTCGGCGTAAGAGGAGGTCGAGGCTAACTTCCGAACCCAGTCCTCGAGGTCGGGCACCGCTTATGGCATCCAAGGGGCAGCTGAACATCAGGGAAGGAAATCAGAAAAAATCGGAAAAACACCTGAAAAGTAAACAAAAATCACTTACGGTCAAAATTCCATTCCTCAGGGAACGGCATCTTCTCCTCCGGGATGATATCGCGGGTCCTCACTCAAATATAACGACCCATCCAACCTCGATCCTTGTCTTCATCGATGCTCGACATCAATGCCTTCGATGCCCGACGATAAAGTCTGATTAGTCCTCGAAAGATCTGAGGCCGATACAGTCGAATGAGGTGGTTCAGAGAAAAATCCAACCCTCCGGCTTTGATAGAGAAGAAGCGCAATAGGATCACTATATGCCATAAAGAGGGATGAATTTGGCCAAGGGTGACTTGATACCTTTTGCAGAAATCGATAATCACCGGGTCGACGGGTCCCAGTGTGAAGGGATAAGTGTAAACACTTAAAAACCCCACCACGTAAGTGGTAACATCCTCATCAGAAGACGGAATTTGCAGCACGACCTCGAAACCCCAGTTGCAATCTTTTCGGACAGCCTCGAGGTAATCCTCCGTTATAGAGCATGTATACATCGATACGTGTTCACATCGACCCGGAACGGAGGGAAGGTTCTCCACCTTAAAATCGGTTTTTAAAATGCACGGGCCAGGAACATAGTCATGAACCGCCGGCTCCACCGGCGCCTTATCATCAGACGACCGTGAGGAAGAGGCCTTTTCCTTCTGAGGAACAGTTTTGGAAGTTTTCGCCATTGATATGAAAGGAAAGGGTGCAAAGGAAGAAAGGGACATCGCCAAAATTCTGGTATGAACGGCCCCATAGCAGCAAAGTAGAGAGGATAAATAGGAAAATCTGGAAGAAAAGAAGGCGCAAAAATGGTAAAAGTTGTGTGGAAAGACCATTTATAGACTGAGATCTGACGGTTCGGTATCAGTGGTGGACCACCATCTGACACACGTTAAATGCCTCGATAAAACCAAGTCGAAGGGACAGATTACATATGTCGAGATCGGGTTTGATAGAAACGGCGGCATAAATTTTATCGAGCCGCAGGGAAATCATATCATTCCTCGCCACATCCTTTCCGAGAAACGAGGGGACTATCTGTATACGGTCAAAACCGATTCTCAGTCATAAAGGTCGGTCGAGACAATGACGTTTCAATCGAAGGGTATCCGCATGGCGAGCTCGGACGAATTTCGAAGTTGAGACGTCGAGCTTCGAGCTATAAGACCAATCAAGAGCAAAACTCGATACCATTATCGAGCCCGCGTCCGAATCGGACTACGGGGTAACGACGACCGACATAGGCCTCGAATATCGATGCTCCAGGGCAGAGCCGAGTTCGAGCTAAGACTGGGGATTCAATCTAGCACCAAGCTCGAGTCAGTGCCAAGCTCGCAGACAAGAGCCGTTACAATCGCACCAAGGGAGAGAATCTCGGCGAAAATCAAGGGAGAGACAAACCATCATGGGTTCTCCACTATATGTATTATTTTATGTTGTTACAAATAAAGTAGTAACCCCTACTATAAAAGGGGAGATAGACCGCAATAGAAAGAAAAATTGGATTGAGCTGGTTCTTCGAATACTTTTCAGTCTTCCCCCATCTTTTTTTTTATTTTCATAGCAAAAATATTTGTACCATCATTTTGTATCAAAGAACTTTGCATACCCTTAGAACCATATCTAAATTTAACATTATTCGATTTTTCGGGTAAACAAACATATATCTTCAAATCTCTGACCAATCCAAAACTTCAATCATACTTCGTTGTCTCTACAAGAGTATTGGAAGACAAATAAGATTAGTGCAAATACAACTTCTACAATTACACGAAGTATTACTACTAATTGATTCTGGTATTTAGTTTTTGTAGTGTATTGATCATGATCTGTGATTTATTAATTTATTATTCATCTAATGTTGTATAAAAAATGAGATTGTATAACTCCTTCAATAACGTAATAATACCATAGAGAATATAAATCTAGAGGCTACACATGATCATCAAGCACAAACAGATGACCCTAGATAGTCCATATCAATCTTTCATTGATTGTAGTTCATGTCCAAGTATCAATCATCTTAATATTTCACATCCACGTACATAAAATAGTTATCAACAGTGGCGGAGGCAGAATTTTCGCTAAAGGGTTCAAAAAAAAAAATTAAAAGAGATTGTTAGCTATTAGGAATTGAACCAATGACCTCACAAAGGTTTAGAACCTCTTAACCACTAAGCTATGTTTTTAGAATATATCAAGGGGATTCAAAACATAATATACAGATGTAAAAAAAAAATTGTTAAATGTACAGTGTTATTTTTCGCCCTAAATCCGCTCCCTGGTTAGCAATGATAACTGTAATAGTTGATATATCCGGGGCGAAAAAATTCTCGTCAATAAGTAGCCTTAAAGTCATCATATGGAGTTCCATTTTTAGTCACAAAAGTGATCTGAAGTAATATAACTTAGAGAGAGAACCATCAACATGGAGATCAAAATGGCAAAAAAGAATAGAAGTGATTGCAAACAAACTACTAGTTAGTTCTAGATCACATGAGAAACTTGTAAAAAAAAAGAACACGTTGGTTAATTATCCACTCACAATCCCACAAATAGTTTTTCCAATAACTTCAACTGGAAAGAGAAATAATACTTGTTGTCCATCTTGGCCCAACTCCTTGAAATCCCACAAGTAATTTGTTATTGGACGGTAAGTATTACCAGTAAAAGAGTATATAGAATGCGACATATATAACTCTAAACCAAAGCACGTTAATTGAGAACAGGACAAAAATAGTCATTGACATGATCTAATTCATATACATGATCCTAAATCAAAGCATTACTCAGTTTCGAAAAAGAAAACTAATAAATACCTTTAGAGAACTTTGCTTCTTTCTACAGCAACACCACAATTTATATCCAATAGCCAAATCCCATAAACTAAAGATTTCAACATTAAGAAATATAGGAATAAAAAGAAAGCAACACCAAACCATGTTAGGACAATCATCTTTCATTAGCACAGAAATACGTAAATGAAGAGCGCCAAAAGAAACAAAAAAGAAAAGCTTTTGACATGCTTATAGCCAATTATAAGCTGTAATTTTTTGTAAATATATGATAATGGGAATGCAATGAAACATGAAGTTTATTATATAAACTATTTATTGGTTTGGAACTTACGGGAGAGATGTATGCGATTTTATATCTGCAGCAAAAAATAATTATGATGAATAATGTGAAACAATAATCTCTTTTATAGGAATAGTTGGCTTATACCTTTGCTACATGGATTCATGCAATGAATCTAAATCTCACACAAATTGAAAAACCAAATATATAGCGTAGACCAGAGAATAACTGAACCATACATATAGTTGTCCTAAAACAATTAGGCTACTATCCTCTAAACCATGTCATATTTGGTTGTGATAACGATTAAGTCCAAAAAGAATTATACCCAATATCAACTTTATAGCTAGGGTTGGCGTATGTGTAGTTTAAATCGAAAAAGAATTATGGTCTTGGATAATTCACCATTATATCCTTAAATTATGTAAATATTTAAGGGCATAAAAGTATATTTTGGGGATATTTTTGTCGTTCCATATTTAGCGTAAAATATTTGTGCTTTTATAATAATATAGATAGATATAGATATAGGTATAGATAAACTAATTAACGGAAATGTATTAATGGGGATGAAAGAGAAATGAATATGCATTTATAAGAATATAAACTAATTCCTTAATTAGTGGTCTTTCATTAACCATAAGTACTATTAGAATATGCCATAAGTGTAAATGAGTCTATCAATTCTGGAAAACCCAAAGGCTACACTATTTATTTAAATAGTTTTATATATTTGCCCCACAGTGTTAAAATCTCTTTTGGGGAAATGGATACCATTTTCTTTTACATAGAATGATTTTACACAAAAGTAATAGTATATACTATTATATAAGTATTTTTTGAGAAAAGGAAAAAGTTCTTGAATTTATTTACTGATGTTGTGTTAAATATAAAGTTGGTCAAATATAATAGTGGTGGAATTAAGATTAGGAGATGATGGGAGTTGCATATGGTAATAACCTCAGCTAACGAAGGATGAAAATAAATGCTTATGTGGTGCTAGAATAAAGTTATAAAAATGGGGATTAGAGAGAGATTGGGAAATCACCCGTTTTACATCATGTTATATATATTTTCCTTCAAGGATTTATTAGACACGGCTAGAATAATTAAATAATTCTAAGTGTGTTACCTTGTTGATTCCAAACCTGAATAAAGGAGGATGGTTGTGACAGGCTAAAAACTAGTGTAAAACTAGTTAAGTCATGATAAATCCTTATAATACGGAATAAGAAAAGTATGATCTGTGAGGATTCATATTAGCTTACGGCAACCAGTTTTAGACTAAGGCATAGTCGTTGTTTTTCAGAATAACTTAATGAAGAATGATATTCTACACACTATAAAACAAGGTTTGATATATGCAGAAGCCACAAGTAATAAGCTTCTGTCACAATACCAAATTCTACACCTTCCCGAAATGCCCAAAACCTGGGGAAAAATATAAACTCTAAAAGTATTGCTTAAAAGAACCTTTCCAATGTTTTGAAAGCATTTCAACAAGTTTCTGGCAAAATATATCTATGTAAAGCACTTCATTTCTGCTTAGCACAGCCATTGTCAAAGAGAAATATTATACGTATTTAATAGATGAAGGTAATGACTTTTTGAAATAGTATTTCAATTTGAACATTAACTAAAGTTAGACAGCCTGCCAAAAAGATAAAGCCAAAAAATCTGTACAAAAAAGCATTTTAGGCTAGTTTAAGAGAAAACACAAAAGGATGGTATTTACTAAGTTTTAGATTAGTGATGCTAGATTTTAATCTAGTTCTAACTTGATTTGAGGGCAGTTCAGAGCAACACTTAAATCCACAGTTTTTCGTACTAGTGAACCGCCGTTGTATCCATCTATAAGCATCTGCCCAATTTTCGACCTCCATTCCGAGATATCTTTCTCTGTCTTTCTGTCATGGCAAACTCGATCACAGTAGTTGAGCATCGTCCCAAGACCGGTGTTAGGTACCCAACCATATGCCATTAATACTCTTGCTTCTCCTTCACTCAGCTCTTCTCCAACCTGTGTGCAGACGCAATGGAAGCATAAGAATGTTCTATATGATAAGTTCAAATATACAATATGAATAACAACTGATCAGTTGGATTAGAAAAACTAGTTAATGTGAAAGTCACAGCCACATTTAAGTGAATCGGTTTTCAACAAGATGCAAGAGTAAATATCGATGGCAGAGTACAGGTCAGTAAGGTACAGGTACATGAATACTAATTTTGAGAGCCCATTTGAGAACACTTTGACATGCTAAGGCGCTTGCTTTGTGAACATTTTTCATAGACTATAACATTCGTATAAATGTATATAAAGACGTCCAAAAAGATCAACTCATCTCAATGGTGGGTAGGCAGTGAGACTTGAATTCAAGAATTTTGTCTACTTTAACAATCATGTTTAAAGCCTCATGTAAAAGCTTAAACTGTTAGAGATGAGACACTTGACAAATGTAATTTTTTTTTCCTTTTGTTTTGATGAAGAAAAGATGAGACACTTAAGATTATTTATTTTCGTTCTGTAACAAATTTTTAATGGATAACTAACATTAGGTGGTTATAGCTAAATAATATTGACTATTTTATCCAGTAACCAAATGCCAATCATGATTGCTAAAACGATTTAGCAAAAGACTCAGATTAAATCAAGTAACATAATCAAGCCAGACAAGAAGAAAATTTTTGTGGACGAGGAAGTTCAACAATCATCTACTACCCCCACCCCTCTTCACCTAATTACCCCAACCAGAAGGGGAGAAAAATGAAGTGAAGCAAAACAGGATTTCAAATGATAACTCGTCCACAAGAGAAAGCATCAGGAAGCACTACCTGGTGAAGGTAAGTAAAAGTAAACTATTTCTCACTTCAATAAATACCAAAGAAAGTTGATTACTAGGTCACAAATGCAAGCAATTTGATGAAATTCTGCATCAGGAACATACAAATAGAAGCATCATAAGAAAAAAATAATATAGCAGCATCCAAGGTAAATACCGTCAGTGTTCTATTCTCGATTAGGTTGACCCTGCTGCAGCTAGTAAGCTTCATAGCAGTTACCAATCGCCTGATTTGCCAATCAATAGCGGTGGAATCCACCAGTTCAAAGAAGTACGTTGCATAGCCATATTCAGGACGCTCAAGCACAATCCTGCAAATAGGAAAATATAAAAGTTTCTTTTTGGGTCCTGACACATTACGAAGACTCTAGAACCAAAATCTATGCAGCCAACACCAGACCTGTTATGCCTTTCGAAGACAAAAATAAATGATTGGAGATCTCGGCACCAACCCCATTCAACAGGCCACTTTCGGAAATGTAGATACCGTGCCTAAAGTGTAATTTGAAAAAGAAAAAACGGCAATACATATCAGATAATAGTGATATGATGACAATTGATTTTAATATGATAACTAGACCTTTGCATCAATTAATGTCTATACCTGCTCAACAAGTGAAAATAGACAAGCCAAACAATAGCTAGCTTTTTCACCTTTTGTACACTGGAGTGGAGCTAGCTTTAACAATGACTGTCGCTGGGAGAAAAGCTGACCAACAAAGTTAACACAACATATGAGATCAGATGAAGGGATCTGTGCCCTGCCTAAAAAGCTATCACCAGAAAAAAAAAATAAAGCGAAATAAAATAAAACGAAAGAACCAGCAATGGACCATAAGTGTGTATCGCCTGGTTCAAATCTTTTCCAGAATAGCCTATTGTAAATAGTATGAAGGGAATAAAAAAGAGAAACACTTGATCTACTCAAAACTTGTACCACATAAAGGTAAAAGAAATGAAAATTCTACAAAAGAGAGAACAACATTAATTAGTCCCATTTCCTGTTATGTTTCAGCTTTCTTATCATTCAGAATCCTTAAGTCGCCAAATATTTCAAGCTTCCCATCAGGCCTTGATGAACACTTCAACAAATCCGGCTTCTGACATGAGAGGCTTCAGTTCAGAGAAAACAACTACAAATGGTTTACACCTTAAAATTGCTGCTTCACAAGATATCAAAAGGCATCTGGTTCTATCTACATGTCTATTGTTTGAGTCTGTCTAAATACCCTCCTACTTCCTTGCCCAAACTTTACTCTATGACCAGGGTTGTTATCATCTGTCACAACCAGAAACTGCCCCACTTCACCTAACAAGCTGCCTACTACTTTTCTTCCAAGCCTAGTATCATTATAGCAGATTTTTACACTCACCAATGCTCACCAAAGAGACCGTCAAGATACTCAAAATCCAATAGTAGCCTAAAACTTCAGTTTCTTAACCCATTGAATAACTCCACGATTTCAACATTCCAATCGCAACAATATCACTTGTAGATCAATAATCAATTGACAATCATAAGCAGTCATGCCAAGGGATCAGGATACTTTCAGATAGCTAAAATATTTGAGAAAGGATAGACGAAATGGCATGCATAAAAGAAACGATAGCTATGAAACTCAAAAGCCACCCCTAATTCATGGACAAACAGTTAGTAACATTTTCCAGATTATTGAGTGACTAACACCTATTGCATGCTTCAGCAGGTAAGAGGTAACTCCGACACAAACATATATGGTCATACCTTTGATATAACAGCTTCAAGCTCTGAGAAGCTGTCTTCAGAGGTCAAATCATCAAGAGGCTCGTTACTCTCATTTTCTCCGTACAGCTTAATCTCATCAACAGATATGCCTTTTTCTAGTAATACCTGCAAAGATCAATAAAGGCTATGAACCACCTGATTTTGAGCATGGCAATTTGATGGATAAAATACCTGCAAGAGTCCAGGAGCATCTTCCTCCATTGCTACTTCAACTGACTCTCTGCAGTTTGTTGGAGAAAGAAAAGGATAAATTGTGTATAGTAAATGTAAATACATAAACATACATGTGAGCATTTGCCTGTTGAAGTTTTGAGTAACAAAGTATAATTGAAAATGATAAAGAAAAGGGAGGATTGGTGGACATCCATACTAAATGTAGACATATACAAATCAATACATACATATATGAGCATATACAGAGGGCAGAAAAAGGAATTTTACGTGGCCGTTCTCTTTCGTTTCCGTGGCCGACTAACCCTCAGTGGTTTAGCCGGCAATGATGAGATGGGTGTGCAATCAGAGACAGAAGAAACTATTTTCCTTGAGCACTCTGCAACTCTACCTATCTCAAATGAAGGAACCGCTCTCGAAGAGAATAGCTTCATTCGCTCTCGTAACAGCATATGATCCAGTTCATCTCCAGAAGAATCATTGGCAATTCCGATTTCAGTTTTCACCAGAGTGGTGCTACAATGGGGCATAGTACCACTTCCATTCTTTGCAGTGGTTTCAACCATATTGTTATCCACAGGTTCAACCTTGACGTGTACAAGGTCCGATATAGGAGAACTAAATTTGCTCTTCCTATTAAAAGAAGAAAGTTCTAGTCCACGACTTGATTCTTGTTGTTTGGAAAGCGTTCTCCTTCCATTTCCTAGAAGTTCCGTTGCATTTCCAGAGTCAGACAACTGATCTGTCTGACAGTGATGCCCCATCTTAGAAACTTGAGGATCTGTACTAGACAAGCCTCCAACTTCCACACTTGAATGATTAGAAATCCTATGAAGTTCATGAGAACCATTACCAATCACTTTAGTAGGACGACGCTGTCCATTTACTATCCCAGCACTTCGAGGAGTTGTGTCATTCATGAGTACACTGGAAAAGTTGGAAGGTTTATCCTCCTGCACAATATACAGAAATAGGCAACTCCTACAGTTAACTTATTAAAGGAACATAACAAGATTCAAATGGGCAGTAACATAACTGACATTTTTCCCCACTTCTCCTTCCTCCACGGAGAAAGTTGTCCAACAGAAAAGCAGTTAGGTTGGGTAAGAGATTTGTCAATAAGCATTTCCGAAAGGATCAAAGACACAATTCCCGTAGCTTCTTTCCTCCCTCGCCGAATAGCCAGGAGAAATGAAGAGGAAAGAGAAAACTATTTAGGTGATAATGTAAGTTTTTGATGAAGAAGGTGATAATGTAAATTATTTTAAGGGATGCAGCATTTTAATCAAAATAATAATAATAACATAGTAGAACCACATTCCAGACTGGCACATGGATGTAAGATGTTCTGCAACAGACATAGGATCCGACCTGCTGGACTTGAACCAGCAACCAAGAGGGATGCTCCCCTTTCTCTTCCCTGAGCTAAGGTCGATCACATACCAACTTTTACAGCTAAGCATCAACGCAAAATGCCTAGTGGCAAGATGTAAAAACATGCTAACAACAGGGGGAGAAAGAAAATACAGAATAAGATTATTTACTTTGTTGCTTATAATTCTTTGGACGTGGATGTGAGGCTTGACTCACAAGTCATCCCTAAGAGAGAGAGTTTCAAGCACCTAGGGTCAATTATCTAGGGAGATGGGGAGATCGACGGGGATGTCACGCACCGTATCGAGGTGGGATGGATGAAATGGAGGTTAGCGTCTGGAGTCATGTGTGATAATAATGTGCTACTGAAACTCAAAGGTAAGTTCTACAGAGCGGTGGTTAGACTGGCCATGTTGTATGGGGCTGAGTGTTGGCCAGTCAAGATTTCACATATCCAGAAGATGAAAGTAGCAGAAATGAGTATGTTGAGATGGATGTGCGGGCACACTAAGATGGATAAGATTAAGAATGAGGATATTCGGGAAAGGGTGGGCGTGGCTCCCTTGGACGACAAGATGCGGGAAGCGAGGCTTAGATGGTTCGGGCACGTGCGGAGGAGAAGCCTAGATGCCCCGGTTAGGAGGTGTGAGCGGTTGGCTCTGGCAGGTACGAGAAGAGGTAGAGGGCGGCCTAAGAAGTATTGGGGCGAGGTGATAAGGCAGGACATGGCGCGGCTTCAAATTTCCGAGGACTTGGCCCTTGATAGGAAGGTGTGGAGGTCGTGCATTAGGGTTGTAGATTAAGGGGTAGTCGAGCGCTTTTCCTCGTTGTCCCGGCTAGTCTGATAGTGTTTTGTCTAGGACTGCTAGCGGTTTTTGTTGTGTTTCACACTTTTTTTTTGCCTTTCCATTTATTTGCTGTCTTTTACGAAGCTGATACTGCTTTTCTGGTTTATGTTGTTACGTATCTATTGTCTCCGAGCCGAGTATCTCCCGGAAACAACCTCTCTATCCCTCTGGGATAGGGGTAAGGTCTGCGTACACTCTACCCTCCCTAGACCCCACTAATGGGATTCTACTGGGTGTTGTTGTTATTGCTTATAATTCTTGCCAAAAATAAGTAGCCCCAGAAGCTAGGAAAAGAATTTCTTTAAGTAGGCGTTTGGACATAAGAATAGTAAAATTCAAAAAAATTGTGAAAAAAATTTTCAAGTGAAAATGGTATTTGAAATTTCCCGTTTGGACATAAAATTTGGTTGAAGTTTTTTCCAAAAAAATTTCACTTTTTTTCGAAATCAGCGTTTGTTCATAAAATTTCCAATTTTTACTTGAAGATGAATTTTGAAAATTTTTTAAAAACTCCAAAAAGCTGTTTTTCAAAATTTTCACTCAAATCACTCACAAAAATTCAAAAACAACCCAAACTGAAATTTATGTCCAAACACAACTCTAAATTTCAAATACCATTTTCACTTGAAAATATTTTTAACCATTTTTTCGAATTTTACAATTCTTATGTCCAAACGACTACTTAGAGTGGTGTTTGGACATAAATTTCAGTTTGGGTTGTTTTTGAAGTTTTGTGAGTGATTTGAGTGAAAATTTTGAAAAACAGTTTTTTGCAGTTTTTCAAATTTTCGATAATTTCCAAAATGCATCTTCAAGTGAAAATTGAAAACTTTATGAACAAACGTTGATTTCGAAAAAAAGTGAATTTTTTTGGGAAAAATCTTCCATCAAATTTTATGTCCAAACGGGCTCTAAGTATCCAAATATTGTAGCACGTAGTTTGCAAAACCCATCAAAATGGTTGCAGAGCACAAATAACTAGCCACACGAATTGTCAAGGCAACTAACCCAAATGTGACGCACAAATACTTCGCTTTAGCACAAGAATTTCGCATTCTCGTGTTGAAAATACATTCTGGTTGAAGAATAATTAGAGAATACTTTAAGGGTAAAGGAATTGCATTTAACGAATTTTTAACTCAAAATTAACAAGGTCACACGAGAACCCTAATCATGCAAATGTAGAATAACTATGCATTATAAAGCAAGCCTTAAAAAGATGGCAAAACAGTAGCATAATCACCAAAATCAAGTCCTAAGTTTGCGAGTAATACATTTCAAATGGGTAGAAAAAGGAGGACGGAAGATTGACATACCTATTTGATATCAGATGACCACAAACTTAAGGGCAAGTTTTTCTTCCAACCAAATAGAACCAAAAGAGGATCAGACTTTAAAGGACGGACAAAGAATGTAATCACTTGGCAGTGCCAATACTCAATCTAATCATATGATTTGCTTATTTTCTATCTTCATGAAAGCATTAACAAGTAACCAAAATAAGCAATAACCTGTCACCGCAGATGCTTAACATCCAACAGATTAACACCAAGATGGACAGGAAAAGTATCTGATACGTTCTCATCCTTCAAACTCTTTGGCCCCACTATTATTTTCTCATGATCCAACATCAAATATAAATCGACGTGTTTCAGAGTTCAGACTGGGTACAACCCATGGCGTTTTCTTATTCCAATCACCAAATCGACGTGTTGAGAATCCCTTCAAGCAAAGGGATCTAAGCTAAGAGAGATACAATGGATGTAACTTAATAATATTTCTCATTTCCATGAAGTGTCTTTCTTTCATTCCACAAGTTGTACAACTACTGCATCAAATAAAATGTCATACAACCTAAATCATGAAGAGATAGTTATAGGCAATTACCTCTAAAATTGACGTCTTTGGGCATAGCTCTTTCCTGTAATTCAAGCAAGAAGCATGAGATCCAATGCTCTCTAAAACATTACAGATTTCAAAGATATATAATAAGTTGACAAAGTAGTTAATAGAAATTTTAGAATTTTATTATTTGGAAAAAGCTTGACAGGTACATTGGACATGGATTATCAAGTTTTAAGAACACAGGCACCTCATCTAAAAAGGAAAAAATTATGCAGGTAAAAATAGCACCTTGACTGCAGAATTCTCTGCCTATCTTTCAGCACAACAAAATCAAGATCATCCAAAAGGTCATCAGGTTTCTTGCTATTGATTTCTTTCCCATCAGCAGTAGATGAAACATTGACAAGGTCACTGGATGAGTTCACTGTGCTATTCTCAGCACACTCAACCTTCACATTGATGGGAAACAGTGGTGATAATGACAGTTGAAGTGGAGTACTTTCAACAGTATCAACTTTTTCTGCAGAAAGATTCATATGATTCTGAAGTGTGTTCATCTTTGCTCCAGTTTGTAGGAAACATTGCTGCACATGACCTAAACACATGCAAATTCAAGAGTGTGAGCAAACAATTTTACTCCATAAAAATCAAACTTGAACATTTTAGTATCTTATTAGAGTACTGAACTCTTTGACCAATATGTCCCAAAATTTGAGGCCTTAGGACACAATTAACACAAGCACACTAAACAAAATCTGAATTTTAAACTTCAATCCAGCACACCTATCATGAGAAACTTTACCAGTAATATTTTGTTGCAGCACCAAGCTCTGTAGCTTCTCTTGTTGAACCGAATAAGCCAAATGTAGATTCTGCATAAGATTTTTCACTTCAGTCAACATGCAACCAAACGGAATACAAGGTAAAATAAACCCCAAATTTAAGCATATGTGATTATAATGCAAGAAGACCTCAGTTTTGCCTGCTTTTCCCGCTAGAGAAGAAAACAAAAAGTATGTTCGGATATCCAGCAAGTTATTAACAGTTAAACAGCCATAAGTTCACAGAAGCAAAAATCACTACTTTAGGACAGCACAGTGAAGGTTGATACTTCAAGAGAAAAAGAAAAGGCTGAATAAGTTATTAAGAAGCCTTTAATCAATTATTCAGCCTTTCTTTCTTTTAGTAAGTGTAATTGATTACTCAACATCCATACACCATGACTGAGTAAAACCAAGCTATCTGTCAGGCTCCAAGAGGAATTATCATTTAATACCTGCGAATCACACTGTTCATCTTCCTTTTTCACGAAGGTATCAATTGAAGACCTGCACATGTTACCATTTTCCAGAAATTTTGTAAGGATGACTAAATGGAAAGACTTTTCTGTTATGCTAAAGTGAAAAAGTTTTAAACATATTCCCAGCTAATGAAGGAAAGCAACAAGAGGTACCATCAAACTAAAACAACCAAAGCAATCGTGGCAAAAACAAATAATTATGTGCATATTCTACATTGATATATGTCTGGACTTTGGTCAATTTACCGTCAATTGGGAGAACATTGCCACATGCTTGCATATATCTATAAAATAGTTTCTACTTGGTTTTTCTAGATGAATGAGATTTTACATTGGACTAGTTCAGTGACCAAGCAGAACACACTAGTGGGAATCTACTTCTTTTACTCTTTAGCTAGCTTTTCAAAAGTTTTATTTTGTCTTCGGCACTTTGTTACTTCCTGTATCCATCAAAAATAAATTTCTTCACTAGAGCCTCGACAGCCCACTTCACTCCTGGCTGATTAATTATTGTGTCTTCCTATACTGGACAAACCATCAAATTCTAACCTGCCCTTACTTTCTTGATCTAGTCTTGACACTTGAGCAATAAAAGAAAAAGAAACCATAGCACAATGAACAGTAACATATCCAATTATTATAAATAACAAAGAGATGCGGTTAAAATCGTGGAGTAAGCAAAAGGCACGGCACGCAATATTGTGTTTTCTTTTTCTTTTTCTTTTTCCAAAACCATGAACATAACACAATAAAACAGCTAAAAATATCTTCATCTTTTCTCAATCAAAATTTTATCTTTTCATTAGTATCTCTTCTTTGTATGCTACAAATGTTTTTTTTCAAACTGTGAATTAAATACCAAAAACCGCTGTAAAAGTTCTGTGAGAAGGCACGGGAG
Source organism: Nicotiana tabacum (assembly GCF_000715075.1). Taxonomy (NCBI): domain Eukaryota; kingdom Viridiplantae; phylum Streptophyta; class Magnoliopsida; order Solanales; family Solanaceae; genus Nicotiana; species Nicotiana tabacum. The sequence continues at coordinate 5,909,439 of NC_134090.1, forward strand.
AAAATATGTTATTAATATTGGATGTTCAATACAATACAAGAGGTCCTTATTTATAGCTATACTATACAAGGACATACTACTCCTATTCCAATGTGGGACAACACTACACTATATACATACCTGTAAACTAACACTCCCCCTCAAGCCGGTACATACAAATCATATGTACCGAGCTTGTTACATATATAACCAATACGAGGACCAGTGAGAAATCATTCGACCTCACAAACTTTGTAGCAATCGACGAAATGACAATCAATCTCAATGTGTTTAGTTCTCTCATGGAACACCAGATTTGATGCAATATGAAGGGCAGCTTGATTATCGCACACAAGTTCCATCCGACTGATTTCACCAAATTTCAACTCCTTGAGCAATTGTTTGGTCCAGACTAGCTCACATGTTGCCATAGCCATTGCTCGATATTCTGCTTCTGCAGTAGACCGAGCAACTACATTATGTTTCTTGCTCTTCCAGGACACCAAATTGCCTCCTACTAAAACACAATATCCAGACGTAGAACGTCTATCAGAAGGTGATCCTGCCCAATCAGCATATGAGTATCCAACGATCTGCTCATGACCTCGATCCTCAAACGGTAACCCTTTACCTGGAGCTAATTTTATATACTGAATAATGCGGACAACTGCATCCCAACGACTATCACAGGGAGAATTCATAAACTGACTTACAACACTCACAGGATAAGAAATGTCGGGTCTAGTCACTGTGAGATAATTTAATTTTCCAACCAGCCGCCTATAGCTTGCAGGATCGCTAAGTGGTTCCCCTTGTCCTGGCAGAAGATTAGAATTCGGATCCATCGGAGTGTCAACAGGTCTGCAACCTATCATCCATGTCTCCTCAAGAATGTCTAAAGCATATTTTCTTTGAGAAATAACAATACCTGAGCTAGACTGGGCAACCTCAATACCTAGAAAGTACTTCAATCAGCCTAGATCCTTAGTTTGGAAGTGCTGGAAGAGATGCTGCTTCAGATTGGTAATACCATCCTGATCATTGCCAGTAATAACAATATCATCAGCATAGACTACCAGATAAATACAGAGACTTGAAGCAGAGTGCCGATAAAACACAGAGTGATCAGCTTCACTACGAGTCATGCCAAACTCCTGGATAACCGTGCTGAACTTACTAAACCAGGCTCGAGAAGACTGCTTTAGACCATAAAGTGACTGACGCAAGCGACATACAAGGCCACGAGACTCCCCCTGAGCAACAAAACCAGGTGGTTGCTCCATATAAATCTCATCCTCAAGATCACCGTGAAGAAAGGCATTCTTAATGTCCAGCTGATAGAGGGGCCAATGACGAACCGCAGCCATGGATAGAAAAAGGCGGACTGAAGCCACTTTAGCCACGGGAGAGAATGTATCACTGTAATCGAGCCCAAATAGCTGAGTATATCCTTTGGCAATAAGACGGGCCTTAAGTCGATCAATCTGGCCATCGGGACCAATTTTGACTGCATAAACCCAACGACAACCAACAATAGATTTACCTGAGGAAAGAGGAACAAGCTCCCAAGTACCACTTGTATGTAAAGCAGACATCTCGTCACTCATAGCTTGTCGCCATCCTGAATGAGACAACGCTTCACCTGTAGACTTAGGGATGAAAACCGAGGACAAAGAAGATATAAAAGCATAATGGGGAGATGACAGACGATGATAACTCAAACCGACATAATGAGGATTAGGGTTAAGTGTGGTCTGTATACCTTTGCGAAGTGCAAGTACTAGGAGCAGGGTCCGCAGCAGGAGCGGGGTCAGGTGCAGGACGAGAACCAGTTGGGCCTGGTGTAGGGCGCGAACGACGATGATAAGTCAAGAATGGTGTTCCTATGGCTGGGGAACTAGGAGGAACAACACTAGACTCCTCAACGGTTGGTATGGATGAAACCACTGTGGTCGAAGGTGGGGGACGAGCTATAGTAAACTCCTCAAAGGTCGGTATAGGTAAGACCTCAGATATATCATGGTGGTCAGCAGAAGTAAAGAAAGGTTTAGACTCAAAAAGTGTGACGTCAGCTGAAATAAGGTACCTACGAAGATCTGGAGAATAACAACGATATCCCTTCTGAACACGAGAATAACCAAGGAAGACACACTTGAGAGCACGGGGAGCTAACTTATCTTTCCCAGGGGCTAAGTTATGAACAAAACATGTGCTCCCAAAAACACGGGGTGGAAGAAAGTATAAGGGTGACTGGGGAAACAATACTGAATGCGGAATCTGATCCTTGATGGGAGATGAAGGCATTCGATTAATCAAATAACAAGTTGTGAGAACTGCATCGCCCCAAAAACGCAACGGAACACGAGATTCAATTAGAAGTGTGCGAGCAGTCTCAATAAGGTGCCTATTCTTTCTCTCAGCAACCCCATTTTGCTAAGGGGTATAAGGACAAGATGTCTGATGAATAATCCCTTGAGAAGTCATAAACTGCTGAAACTGAGAAGATAAATATTCTAAAGCATTATCACTGCGAAAAATGCGAATAGAAACACCAAATTAGTTTTTTGATTGCAGCACAAAAACTCTGGAATATAGAAAATAACTCAGAACGATCTTTCATTAAGAAAAGCCAAGTACATCTTGAATAATCATAACAAAATAACGAAATCCCAAGGTTGAACTGACTCTACTGGGACCCCATATATCAGAATGAACTAAGGAGAAGACACACTCTGCATGACTCTCAACACTACGCGAAAAGGAGGCTCGGGTATGTTTCCCAAGCTGACACGACTCACAATCTAATGTAGACAAACTAGATAAACTAGGCACCATCTTCTGAAGTTTGGATAAACTCGGATGTCCTAAACGTCTGTAGATTAGATCTGGAGGATCTGTAACTAGACATGTTGTGGAAGGATTGAGTGAGTTAAGATAGTAAAAACCTTCTGATTCACGTCCTGTACCAATTGTCTGTCCCGTACTGCGGTCCTGCATAATAAAAGAATCGTCAATAAAATATATACCACAATGGAGGGCACGAGTCAAACGACTAACAGATGCAAGACTAAAAGGACAGCCAGGGACATAAAGAACGGAATCTAGGGTGATAGAAGACAAGGGACTAGCTTGTCCAACTCCTTTTGCCTTAGTTTGGCATCCATTGGCGAAAGTAATAGTGGGAAGAGACTTTAAATATACAATATTTGACAAAAGTGATATATTACCAGAGATGTGATCAGAAGCGCCAGAGTCCATGACCCATGGGCCAAGAGTGCTAGACTGGGAAACACAAGCAAAAGAATTACCAGTAACAGAAGTATCAGTCTGAGCAACTGAGGCTACTTGTGGAGATGTCTGCTTACTTGCTCGATACTGAAGGAGCTCATTATATTCTTCTTTAGATAAAGAAAATCCTTGGTTACCTGGAGTCTCGGTCTGAGCAATGTAAGCATTTTTGGGTGGACGACCATGTAAGGAATAGCACATTTCACGAGTGTGTCCAAGTTTGTGACAATAAGAACACTTGGGTCTAGATCTTCCAAAACGACCTCCTCCTCGTCTATGCTCCATAGTTTGAGATGCCCGAACATCCACTGTCTGGGATGCAAGAACAGAGGAATCAAGTATCTGTGATGAGATCACTGGGTGACTTGGTGCTGCAGCAAGGCGGAGTAATCGAGAGAATAATTCATCACCTGTCGGGACAGTTGGACTAGCCAAAATCTGGTCGCGTACTGAATTAAGATCATTAGGAAGTCCAGCGAAGGTAAGAACGAGAAACATCTTTTGTCGCTGCTCTTGTTGTTTTTCAACACTAGCAGAAACTGGCATCAACTTCTCAAATTACTCCATGACTGCCTGTACTTGACCCAAGTAAGTAGACATATCTAATTCCTGTTTCTTTAAGTTTGTCATCCGCGATATCACATCATAGAAGCGATATATGTCATTAGTGTATAAGGTGCGTGCCTTTGCCCAAACCAAATAACATGTTTGGAATGGACGAAACAAGGGCATCAACTTGGAATCAATAGATCGCCTGCTACATAACAGAGCATCAATATTTGCCCAAAGTGCTATTGCTTTTTCATCTCCTTCGCTAGACTGTTTGATTAGATGATCTTCAAACACCTTGGCCTCTACACCACAGCTCGACAGATGAAGCCCAAGCTAAGTAGTTTGAACCTCCCATTAAAGGTTCCGAGGTAATAATAGCACTAGAGCTTCCAGAACTCATGTTTCTAGACCCAAAAGCATCAAATCCCAAAGACATTGTTGCAAATTATTACCAAATAAGAGAAAGAATCAACTGTAATCCACTGAAACAAAGTAAGGAAACACAGAAACAGAATAATGAAATATTGTAGCTGCCGGAATCTTACTGTAGCTGTCGGAATAGTACTGTAGTTGCCGGAAAAAACTCAAAGTGGTCGGAATGAAATGAAAACAGTAGGGGTAGGATCAGAATTACCAGGCGACCCAACTGTTCCGAAGGAAGTTTTTCAAAAAATGGCCGGAAGTGGTCGTACGCGCCGGCGCGTGAGCTTCTGGTGGCGCGTGTAGGCGCGTGAGTAGGTTGCTGCCGGAGATTTTCACTGGGGTTTGGTCGCCGGACAGTGACGATTCTTGTGGTAGTGTTGGATTTTGCACAATACTGATAGAGACGAAGCAGACGCAAAACAGCCTTAAAAAAGAGTCGTCGGAAAAAGGCTTCCGCTGACTGATTTCTCTTCCCAGAATCGCTGGAATTTATGCACAGCGATAAATCTCTCACAATTGCTCTAAGGCACGGAAGAAAAAATGTTATTAATATTGGATGTTCAATACAATACAAGAGGTCCTTATTTATAGCTATACTGTACAAGGACATACTACTCTTATTCCAATGTGGCACAAGACTACTATATACATAGTAGTAAACTAACAAGTTCCAATCGTTTTCATAAAATTTCACCTTTTGCAGCAATATCTTTTTTTTTTCTTTTTCATTTACTTTTACTTCCAAAACTCTCAACTAAACACAATTAAACAGATATAAAAAATCATCTTTTTCAATAATACTTTTTTTCTCTTTAATTTCGAAAACTGTGAACTAAACACTGTAAACCAGCTACAAAAAAAAATCTATTTCATCAAAGTTGCTTTACATATTGCAAATTCTATGCAAAAAGATAAGTTAACAAAAAATCAATTAAACATCACGGTTATAAAGAAAATAGTCCTTTTTAGACAGAATGGATAGAGTTACCCGGTACTCGCCGGTAGATAGCCGTGGAATTAGTCTAGCCGAACACCATGGTTATAAAAAATAAAAAATAATTGAACAACATAAAGATTCATCTACTTTTTATCAAAATTTCATCGTTTGCACACAAAAAAATCTCTTTATTCTCGAAACCTGTGAACTAATCACTGTAAACCAGATACACAAAACTTATCTATTTCATCAAATTTGCTTTCCAAATACCAAAAGTGTAAGCACAAACATAAGAATTTAACTAAACACAGTAAACCAATAAAACTTTTTCTTTCCTTTAATTTCCAAAACTGTGAACTAAACCAGCTAAAAAAATCTTCTATTTGCTTTCAAAATAAGAAAACAAAACTCACTGCACCACATTGGAAGATTCCAGAAGACGCTTGCTGGCTAAAAGTAACTTCAATCGCTGTTTCAACGGAAGCCGTTCAAACTCCTCCTCCGTTTTAACGGCTGCATCCATTGAAAAGCACAACTCGGCCATTTCTCACACAAATTCCATGCCACTTTTTGAGAACATGAACATTAAAAATCAAAAAGAAGAAAGTAAGAACAAAAATTGATTTTTTTCTAGGGCTTTGAATGAACAAATGATTTTTTACATAGATATAACGATAAATACACAGAAAAAATGTGAAAGTGAGAGAAGAAGATCGTACTCGTACCTTTTAGAGGTGTTTTTGCGTGAAGAATCTTTTTGTTTCCGAAAGGTGAAGATGAAAGTTTTGCTCGAGCTATTTGGCGCGATTTCCTAATTTGGGCTTTGGCGGATCGGGAAGATTTGGGCCTTTTGTCATGGGCCGTCAGATGAGATAATACTAAATATTTCACGGACAGCCTATTTGGTCCTCTCATTTAATTTATAGTCCGTTTTCCAAAATGTTTAAGCAGGCAAACTTCAGACTCCACATTTCTTCTTTTCTTCTAATTACTATGCGGGGTACCCACATATGTAATGATATTTTGCTCTCAGTGTTTTAGTAATTGCATTGTATATTTCGTAAATTTTTATTTATTTTTAGGCTAATTTCTGGCTTAAAATGAATAAATTAAATGGAGGTATATGAGTGAAATAAAATGGATGAATAAATTACTTTCGGGCTAAAAAATAAATAAAATTTATGTATCGTGAATAAAATGGATGAAGTATCTTGAGTGAAATGAAATGGAGGTATAGACTTTTTAAATTTCATAAGCGGATTTTGATTTTGTCAACATCAGTCTCGAGGATCTGAAGTTGATTCTAAAACGACTAAACCTACAAAGAATTATGAACCTTCAGAAATGAGTTAATACTGATCCTCAAGTCGGCTATTTGTGCACTTCCCTCAAGATAGTATTGCATAGGTGAAATACACAAATAACCTTCAAAGTGGATAGTCTTGATTTTTGGTCCTTGCTTGTTCCACGAGCATAACTCAAGTTTAACAAGTGTTGCTCCTTGTTTGTCGGGAAACAGTTTTAACTTTTGACCTTTAAATTTTGTCCATAGGACAAATGGAGAGTAAAAGATTAAAGATCACCCCAAAAGTATTATATTTCTGCAATTTTTTGGTATTGCGATGGGGACTGAGAGAGTTTTTGGCCCTTTTATGGGCTATTGGGGAGAATGTGGTTCTTTAGTCCTAAGGGGAAGTATTGGGTCCAAATCATGAGCAATCAAAAACGAAGCGTTACACCGTAGAAATGACACTAAGTAGCCACTCTAAATGGCTGTTATTTAGTAATTTAGCCAGTACGTCCAGAACTTCTGTTTTTCAATTCAAATTTTCAGGACAAAAATGTTTTGAGTTGTCCTGAAGTTAAGAACTTTAGTTTAAAATTTCATAACAAAATAAGTAATGGCTAATCTCTAAATAGCATCCCTAAGAATGGTTATCTGTGCACTTGCCCTAGGTGAAACCCGTGTTTTACCTAGTCTCAAACTTGTATTTTTTTGTTCTATCACATGTAATTTAGGAATTTACATTTGAGAATTACAGTAAAGCTTGATACTTTTGGGTGTACTACATGGGATGTTGGAACAATAAATATAAAAAAAAAAGGATAGGCGAGTGAGAGACTTAAAGTTACTTTTAGTTCTTCCATTCTCGATCAATAGGTTAAGAGTTCTAGTCACCCAAAAGGCAAATATAGGTATCAACTTGTTATAAGAAGTCTCAAAACTATTAATTTTATTTGATTGCTTCATCAAAATTTTGTAACTTATTTTACCAAAAATAAGATATACAAGGCGAATCAAAGTATTTGTAATGAGTAAATGACGTTGTATGGCCATCCAAATATTTTAATAGCCCATATTTTTATTTTTGACCCGAAATGGCCTTTGGGCCCAATACTTTTGCAAATTATAGCCACAATTCCCAATGCACTTCTCTTCCCAATTCATTCTTATTTCATACTCCTCCATTTGTTTGTTATTCTCCTCCCACTTCCATCATCGATATAATCACCGCCAATCCAGCTTATCTCTACCGCCTGATCTCACTACCACTGATTGACCATATTTTCATAAGTAAATCTTCATCTCCCTCTCTAAACACACTCAAATTTCAACCCCAAAATCAAATCGACCAACAACCATCCCTTGCGAATAGAAAATTTATAGAAATCATTTTTCGTTGCCTAAAACATCTCCACCACTACCTCTAACCGATGATAATTTTATTATCTTCCGTGTTGCTTCCTTCCTTTTCTATAAAAGTCATGTAATTCTAGAGCTGTAAGGAATTATAGCAAATACTTGGCTAGTGATATCTATCGGCCATGGTTGCGATCAGATAAAGACTATGGTGACCTTACCTTTCGCTTTCCTTTTCGGCTCCGACTTTTTTGCAGCGACCTTACAAATGTTATGTTGTATAATAGGTGTATGTGTACTATTATACAATTTATATACATTGTTTATACAATATAAATGTTGCTGGTGGGTTGCTGGTGTTTTGCGAGCCGTTTTGGAGGTTGGGCTTCATGATTTTTTTTGGATGAATTTATGTGCATTTCCTAGGAAGAAGTAAAAAGTGAAGTGGTTGTTCTTCTTCTTCTTCTTCTGGTTTTTGAATATGAGATGTATAATTGGTGTATCTCATGTACAATAAATGTATATTTAGTGTATCTTTTATGTAATATCTATGTATCTATATACACTTTGAGTTTTTATACAATATATACTGATTATACAGTATACACTGATTATACAATATATATACACTGATTATACAATTTCAGCTACGAGAATTTCTTTGGTGAGCAAAAAACAAAAAGAGATGGAATTGTATATACACTATTACATTGTATAAATTTTGTATATAAAGTGTATCCTATATTTTTCAGTGTACCCCTAAATCCTAATGTTTCTTTAGCATATCCTAAGCGTTTTAGTGTATCAAAAGTATATATATTTCTTATTAAAAAAAGTATATATATTATTCTACGATGTATAAAAAGTGTATATATTATTCTACAATGCATAAGAAGTGTATATATTATTTTACGATATATAAAAAGTGTCTATACACTTTATACTAGTGTAAAATATGTATATTGTGTGTACAACATATACATCACCTTTTTTTTTTCTTATATCATGAGTAAATATGCGATATCATATTTTTTTAGATTAGATCAGTAAAAATTTTAGGTTCTTAATAAAATATAAAAAAGATTATAATTTATATGTAATAGGAAGAAGTTTGGTGGTTGTAGAGGTGAAAGTGCTCAAAATTTATCCAAAAAATAAAATAAAAATCCTAAACATAAAAAGGAGGTGAAAGTGTTTGAAATTAAAAAAAAATAATTTTTTCTTGTGTCATAACAAACAAAAAAAAAATCTAAAAGGAACTTTTTATGGACGTAAAAGGAATTGAATCAAAAACTAAGGCTCCCAAATGCAAAAGGGAGTTCAAATTACAAAAAGATTAGGCGGCCACTGGTTTTTTTGTTTCAGTTGCTAGCCCTTTCAATTGTTTTGGGCTATTAATTGTATGGTTTATTTTATGGCTATCGATTGTCATTAGGTTGATGGTTATAAGTGATAATAGCTCTATTTGTAATAGCATCATTCTAATACTTTCTACATTGAGGTGCTAACTTGTCTTATTAACGCTCACTAATGTGGGAAGATATTAGAAATCTCTAGCTATATTCTTATAACTTAACTCCCGTGTTATATTAATTGTCACGAATTTACATTCTCAATTTTACAATCATAAGATATAGTCTAATCTCGTAATTAATATTTCTCAGCAATGCATATATCACATAAGATAATACGAGTATGAATGAAAGAGTGAAACCTCAAATAATGGCTAATATTTTATGCTGGGATGTGGGTTCAATCCGTGCATAAGTGTTTTTGAAGTACATAAAGAAGGAAGAAGGAGAATAATATATTATGCTAGAGTATGTGAGCTTCAAATTACATTAATAGTCACCAAAAAAGAAAGTTTCATTTGAGATTTTGAAAGGATATTAATGTGGCGGAAAGGATATTAATTAGTTATTTAGCTTAAATTTATTCTCTTGCTTTTACTTTGTTTCTACTTTTCTTCCGTCGGAATCTAAAGCTTATTAAAAGCTACGTGATATGAAAACAACGGAATAAAAATAAGTTAATAAGAATAAAAGAAAATTAGTATAGTCTTAAGACAAAATTAATAGACTTGTGCCCGTCCATCTTTTCCTTTTGTTTTTTGTTTAACATAAATTAGCTATTTAGCTTATGTTCGTGAGTGCATTAACCTCCCACAAGTTTTCCCTCTGACAATTAACATAGATAGGAATTTAATATTTTATAATGTTTTAAACTCACTCATCTACCATTTGAATCGACGAACAATTGAACCTTTGGACCTTCTCAACCTCAAGATATGATAAGTCTACATTGAGGTGGCCGATGATTGCTTCGATAATTCATTGTTATCCCGGCGTATTTGTGTTGCATAAGTAGTAGTACTAATTTAATTGATGCAATCAAACTTTTTCATAACAATCTCGTTTATTTTGATTTTTTTTTTACTGATACAGTGAAGTACATAATAAATAACAAATATTTAATATGAAATATTGGTTCCAAACTTCCAATAATGAAATGATGTTGCAGATTGTTTACCCGAAAAATGGATAGAGTTGAATTTATACGTAGTTCTAAGGATACATTACATAAATTGATACAAATTGAGAAAGATATGTAAATGAATATCGAAATTAGTTATAAAAGAAATGAATGCAAATCGAATAAACTAGTTAGTCCAAGCCTTCAAGTTTTATCACGTTCAAATTGAGTGAAGAATGATTGGTAGAAGAAACAATATGACTAAATATCAAAAGCCAAAAAAAGGATAGTATTTGCTCTCATTTCTGTATATCTCAAAATGAATCTCTCCCTTCTACAAATGATAACAACTCTTAATATAGTGGGAGAATCTCATTTTGGATATAATTAAAAATACATAGTGGGGATCCCATGATAGATTAATTAATTAGTTTTTCCTTGATTCAAGCCGTGATTTCTGCCGAGATTCTCCCCCTAATTGCGGCTATAACGGCCTTTTTGTTTCTTGGCTCGAACTTGATCTTGGTCGATCTCGATCCTGATTGGTTTCTGGGACTTGAGCTCGATCTTGGCCGATCTCTATTTGTTCGAGCTCGATGTCTCGAGCTCGATCTTGGCCGATCTCTATTTGTTCGACCTCGATGTCTCGAGCTCTATCTTGACCGATCTAGATCTAGATTGGTTTCTGGGGCTCGAGATCGACAATCAAACTCCGTTTCATGGCTCGATATTACAATGACGAACCTTGGTCCGTCATGTTCCAATCTCGAAGGGCAAACTCGATTTTGACCATATATAGATAGTCCCCTCATTTCTCGGAAAGAACCGATTGTGACGTATGTGACAAACGTCCCGTCGGTCAAGTTACCAAGGTATTAAATGTGCGTTAGTCGATGGTCGGCCACTACCAGTTTTGAACCGTCGTTGTGAAACCAATAAATACCCCCCTTCTTCATCGTTCCAAATTTTTACTTTCAAATCTTTTTCATTCCAATCTTCATAGTTCTTTGCCTTCTCCAAAGCTCCATATTTCCACATTTTCAAATTTCTTTGTTTGTTCTTCCTAAAACACCAAATACTTCAATCTCCATTCTTCTTTGTTTACAAAAACTAAATGACCAAAACATCTAAAACCGTTCCGCAGAAAGAGGTTGCTTTCTCATCTCGGTCGGCCGACGAGAAACCAGTGGTGGAGCCATGCCTTGAAGAACTTATTCCCGGGGTATGTGTTATTGATTCCGACTTTAAGGTCGAGAAACCCTCATCGGTTGTTGTTCGATGCGAGCCGGTATCAAGATATATATGCTCGATATCCAAAAGCCTTCTTAATCTGGTGAAGAAGGATTGCAATTGGAAAAACAAAGAGGTTGTGGTATCGGCACCGGAAGAAGTGATCACTGCCCACGTGGAAGGGTATCTGAGTGTTTACATTTATCCTTTCATACTGGGTCCCCTCGATCCAGTCATCATCGATATCTGCAAGAAATACCATGTGACCCTCGGCCAAATTCACCCTTCTTTCTAGAGGATCGTGATACTGCTCCGTTTCTTCGTGAACAAAATCGACGGGCTTCCCTTCACCCTCGACCACCTCGTAAGATTATATAGCCCTCGACTCTACTGAGGTAGGCTGATAAAGCTTCAACGCCGGGCCACCAAGGTGTTCACCTCGAGTATAGATGAAGACAAAGATCGGGGCTGGATGGGCCGGTTCGTTCGGGTGAAGACCTCGGACCTAATCCCGGCTGAGAGCATGCCACTTCCGGAGAAATGGAATATGAAACATAAGTATGATCCCGTTTTTAATTTCTGTTTGTTGTTTTTACTTCTTCGTCCTTTCTTATCAGTGTTTTCCTAGATGTAGTCATTGCTTGGATGCCGGGTGCGGTTCCCTACCTCGAGAATTGGGTCAGAAGCCTGGTTTTAACGTCAACATACGCCGAGCGCGCGTGGCGCGATTTGTCAAAGGGCCGGTGGGAGGCTCGTACTCATGGTAAGCCTTCTTATTGGCTTACCAATTTGCTTATCGTTCAAGCATTTTTTCAAGCATGAGTTTACTTACTTTCTCCATTTGTAGGTCTCGGAAAGGATGCGACTATGAGACCCCCATCCGGTGATGAAGAAGCTTTACCGCCTATCTCGAAATCGGCAAAGGTGATTAAGAGAAAAAAGGCCTCAGACTCCGATGGTCAAAAACCCAAGAAGAGAGCGGCCCGTAAACCCAATGGGAACACAATCCCACTAACTATGGAGTCAGTCCAAAGACTAAGAAGAAGAAGAAGAAGAAGAAGAAGAAGAAGAAGAAGAAGAAAAAGAAAAAGAAGAAGGTGATTCTGGGATGGTGGCCCATGCACGAGCTAGAACCGATATTCAAAAAACTTCGGAACCGATGGGAGTTGCTACTGCTCCGTCTAGGCTCTATGAGGTCGAGGAGGAGACTCCGGCCCAAGTTCCCGAGCCGAGGGGAACCGAAGATATTTTATCTAGGGGCGAAGAGGCCGTTGAAGAGGCGGTGGACGCCGATGCAGAAACCGAGTTGAGGCTCATCAAGACGGAGGCGGCACCCCCAAAAACCTACTTGGGGCAATAGAGATCGGGGATTCCCCCTTGTTTCCTTCATTTTCCTAGTCTATGATACGCGACGCTCAGGTCGTGGAGACTTGTCACGGGGAGAGAGCCCATGGAGAGGAAGATCCTTTTCATGGCTATTTTGTTGGGGTAGAAGATGTCACCGGTCTAAGTGACTTAGAGGCTCCGAAGAAGAGCTCGAGCGAGGTGGAGAGCATCTTGTCTTTTCAACGAAGCTCAACAGGCCCTGAATCGGGTAAGTTCATATTTTCTTTGTCAATTTACATACTTGTATTTTTTTTTCTTGTATAATTCCTTCTTTATATTTTTGTAGGCCTTTGTGCTTCATCATGAGGCATTTTTTCGATCCCGAGGGGAGCTGAGCCGGTACGAAGCCCAAATCCGAGGGCTTACTAAGGAGAGAGATGCCTTCAAGCTTCTCAGTGAGCAAAGAGAAGGAGAAGCAAAAGGACTTCGGGATGAGCACGAAGCAGCTCAGAAAGAACAAGTTGATCTGGCCGAGCAGGTAAAAAGAATCTTTGAAGTTAATGACACTGACTCGGGCGTGATGGCTAACAGTTCGGTCCCACAGGTCCAACAAAAGTTCGATGTGATCAGGCTGCTTTGTGTTGAAGTGGACGCAGTGAAAGCAGAGGCCGAGGAGTGGAAGAAGAACATGGACCGCCTTGCCTCAGAAAAGGAGGTTGCCCGAGCTCGACTGGCCTTGGCTGAGGCCCAACTCCGAAGATTGAAAGAGAAGGCCTAGGTGCAAGCCAAGAAAATCTATGAGTTCCAGTCTCGGTTGGGCTCAGCAACTTCTGATCGAGAGAGACTGGTCGCAGAACTTGCAGCGGCCAAATCAGAGGTCGAAATAGCCACGGCTAATACTGATGCAATGGTGGTCGTCTACCGGTCCGATGTTGAAGCTGCTCAGGTTCGAGCAAAAGAGGTTGCCGAGGCTGCTCAGGCTCGAGTAAACTGGGTTGCCGAGCATGCTAAATGCCAGTCTCGAAGGGAGACTCTCGAGGAGATCCATGCTCGTGGCTTCGATCTTACAGCCGAGATCGAGGATGCTAAGGAGCTTGAAGCCGACACCAGAGTGTTGGCTTTTCCTGATGATGATGATAACGGGAGTATGAGCGAATCTGAAAGCGAAGGAGTCTCGAGGGCGAAGATGCTGCTCCCGGAGAGGACTAAGTCCTTTAGGATTAGTATTCTTTGTGTTTCTTTTAAGACCATTTTGGTCTTTTGTAGAGAAACTTGATCGGGTCATGTTGCCCTTGTAAATGATTTCTGACATATATATAAAAACTTTCTTCCTTTCCGCCTTATAAAATTATGAAGTTGTATTCTAAGATCTGAGGTTTAGACAATTTGATTGGAACTGAATTAGTATAGCCCTTAGACTTTATGATCGAGTGAGTGCTTGCTCGAATTCAAAGTAAGGTAAATCTTAGGTTTTTTATTTGAGCGAGGATGGTCTCTCGAACTCAAGGCAAAAAACAACCCTTATGCTTTTACAAAAAGATTGTTTATGGCTTTGTCCCTTTTCCGACTTGAAAAAGTTTCTTATCATTTGTATTTGCGAAACTTGTAATGCCTTGGCATGAAATAAAGAATTGTTTGAGAGTTCGAATAATTTTATACTCATTAGAGTTTTTGAGGCTTGATATTATCGAAACCTTTTATGATTTTGCCGGGGTAGCTCTTTTAACCGGTTTATGAAAGAATTCGAAGGCCTGTTTTGTTACGGAATTCGGACGTCTCCGAACCGTGTTAATTCGGCCGTAGCCTTTTCAGTTCGGGATTTGCCTCTTCGGCTTATTTTCCCGTTTTACTTCGAGCTTACCCGAAGTGTCAGTCCCCGAGTGGGGTGGCCGTGGCCTATAAAATTGAGGGTTTCCTGAAAGGTCTTATGATCTCGGAGTTTATGTAATTCAATCTCGTTTATTTTTCGGACGGCATTCCCCGATTGTGGGGGTAATCATCCGAACTCCGGTCATGATCGGCCCTTAAGCCTGTTTACATAATAGATCGAGAATATGAAATTGTAAAGTAGAAAAACTTTTCTAAGGTACGAGATATCGGTAAAGAAGAATACTTCTCTTTATAAATCATTATATATTTGTACATGTTCTGTGCCAGGGCTCGAGCAAACTATGCGGGCATGGTTTGCTTGACCGTTTGGCCCTTATAATTTTTTCCTATCGAGACCTTGCTGCCATGAAGTAACTTCCTTGCATCAAACTTGATATTCGAGGGGCAATGCCCTCCAGTATTCGATGTTGATTGTAAAGAGGCCCCAGATACTGTTGAATTGTTCTAAGTTAGCACGATCAATGATTGCCTCATTAAAAACCTCACCGGAAAACCCATTTGGGACAAAGCCGGTCTAAGGAAAAAAGAGTGCAACGTGTGCTTTCAGACCTAAAGGCTTCATGTTGAAGAATCCATCGATGTTTCTGGTCGAACACCTGTAAGGGTTAGTTTTGAAATATAAATGAAGATGGGAGGGGTCGTACCTTAGCAGTAGTATCGTTTTAAGTGCGATACATTCCATTTGATCGGTAGTTGTTTGTCGTTTATCATGCCGAGCTTGTAGGATCATTTTTCGATGATTTCAAGAACCTGATACGGTCCTTCCCAGTTCGGACCCAGTTTCCCTTCATTTGGATTTCAAGTGTTGAGGGTGACTTTTCTTAGCACCAAGTCCCTGATGTTAAAATGTCGAATATTGGTTCTTCGATTGTAGTACCTTTCGATCCGCTGTTTTTGGGCGGCAATCGGGCGAGACCGGCTTCGCAACTTTCGTCCAACTATTCTATGCTCGTATTCATGGTCTCATTATTTGACTCCTCTGTTGCATATCGAAACCTGATGTTAGGTTCTCCGACCTCGACCGGGATCAGAGCTTCAGCTCCATACACCAACGAGAACGGTGTTGCCCGCTACTGGATTTCGATATTGTGCGGTATGCCTATAGGACCTCGGGTAGTATTTCTCTCCATTTTCCTTTGGCGTCGGTCAACGTCTTCTTAAGATTTTGGATGATGGTTTTGTTGGTCGATTCGGCTTGTCCGTTCCCTCTAGGATGATAAGGTATTGATAGGATCCTTTTGATCATTTGTTCCTCGAGAAATTTAGTTACTTTGATGCCGATGAATTGTTTTTCATTATCACATACAATCTCGGATGGCATCCCGAATCGACATATGATGTGGTCCCAATTGAAGTCTATGACTTTCTTTTCTCTGACTTTCTCGAAAGCCTGTGCTGCAACCCATTTAGAGAAATAATCAGTCATAAACAAAATAAACTGAACCTTAACTGGGGCCGATGGGAGGGGCCCAACGATGTCCATTCCCCATTTCATGAAGGGCTATGGGGATTGGTCCGAGTGGAGTAGTTCCCCGGGTTGATGAATCACGGGCGCATGCCTTTGGCATTTGTCGCATTTTCGAACAAATTCCCTTGCATCCTTGCCCATATCGGTATAATAATACCCTGCTCTGATTACTTTATGAACCAGAGAATCGCCACATAAATGATTTCCATAAGTGCCCTCATGATTTTCCCGTAGGATGTAGTAAGTATCTCCTTGGCTCAAACATATTGCAAATGGTCTATCGAACGTCCTTCTAAATAGCGTTCTGTCTTCGGACAAAGTGAATCGTGATGCATTTGTGCGCAGAGCTCTCGACTCTTTTGGATCTAATGGAAGCTTCCCGTTCTTTAAGTACACTATATCTATTATTTTCTCAAATCTCAGGTTAAACTTGTGGAGTTTATCTCAGCGTGACCTTCTTCGATTACCGATCTCATGAGTTTTACGACAGTCCCCGAGTTGAGTACGTCATCTTCGACCGATGAACCTAAGTTTGCAAGAGCGTCGGCCTCACTGTTATGTTCTAAAGGTACATGTTGTAAGGTCCATTCCTTAAATCGATGTAGAGTCACTTGTAGTTCTAAAGGTACTGTTATCTTCGACCGATGTTCGAGGAGGAATCACACTTAGACTCTATGACCTCTGCTCCCAAGCTTCTAGCTAGTTCAACACCTGCAATCATGGCCTCATACTCGGCCTCATTGTTAGTTAATTTTATAGTTATGATAAACTGTCAAACTACATTACCTATGGGTGGTTTTAGTACGATACCTAGTTAGGACCCCTTCGTGTTCGAAGCACCGTCCGTAAAGAGGATCCAGACTCCCGAAGATGTACCCAATTTTATTAGTAGTTTTTTTCAATTTCGGGTACGAAGGCCAACGTAAAGTCAGCCACGAAGTTCGCCAAGATTTGAGATTTTATGGCGGTTCAGGGTCGATACTTAATATCATACCCACTGATTTCTATGGCCCATTTGGCTAATCGCCTCGAAAGCTCGGGTTTGTGTAAAATATTTCGAAGAGGATAAGTTGTTACAACACATATCAAATGATATTGAAAATATGGTTTTAGTTTCCTAGAGGCGCTTATTAAAGCAAACGCTAATTTTTCTAAGTATGGATATATAGTTTCGGCCTCACCTAAGGTCCAACTGACATAATAAATAGGCAATCGCGTTCCTTGTTCTTCTCGGACCAGGACTCTACTTACCGCTATCCCGAGACAGCTAAGTATAGGTAAAGATGTTTGTCCACTTTCGGGGTATGAAGTAGCGGCGGGCTCGATTCTTCTTTTTAAGCAGTGAGAAAGATCGGTGGCTCCTATCTAAGGATCACGAAATGAATGAACCTTTGGGGCATGCTTTATTCATGTCTTTATAATCTACACACATTCTAAGTTTGTTTCCCTTCTTAGAGACTACCACCACGTTTGTTAGCCATTCGGGGTACTTTACTTCTCGAATGGATCCTATTTTGGGAAGTTTGGTTACCTCGTCCTTGATGAAGGCATGTTTGACCTCGGTCTGGGGCCTTTTTTTTTTTATTTACCGGATGGAATTTCAGATCCAAGATTAGTCTATGAATGGTGATTTCCGATGGGATCCCTGTCATGTCAAGATGGGACAAAGCGAAACAATCTATGTTAGCTATAAGAAATTGAACAAGCTTTTTCCTGAGTTCGAGACTTAACCCCGTGCCCAGGTATACCTTTCGTTCGGGCAGATGTTCAATTAGTGTGATTTGCTCCAGTTCTTCGACCGTTGATTTGGTAGCATCGGAATCATCAGGGACCATGAAGGATAGAGGCATCCCATATTCATCATCTTCGTCAGTCTTCTGCTTCTCTAGTTGGGTCGAGGCTGACGTTTGTGATTGCTATTTGGTATCCCATTTTTCCTTCGAATTTGATCCCTTTGTCGATGAGAGTGATGATATAAGAATCACTTCATCGACAACAAAAAATTCATTTGCGGCTGGTTACTCCCCGTAGATTGTTTTGATTCCCTCTAGTATTGGGAATTTTAGAACCTGGTGAAGGGTCGAGGGTACTGCTCTCGTGTTGTGGATCCACAGCCTCCCGGACAGGGCGTTATACCTCATGTCACCCTCGATCACGTGGAACTTCATTTCTTGGATGGTCCCGGTCATGTTTACTGGCAGAATTATCTCGCCCTTAGTAGTTTCACATGCCATGTTGAATCCGTTTAGTACCGGGGTTGCGGGCACGACCTGGTCCTGTAGACCGAGTTGCTCTACAACCCTCGATCGAATGATGTTGGTCGAACTACCTGGATCAATTAACACACGCTTTACTTGAGTTTTATTCATAAGTATAGATATTACCAACGCATCGTTATGGGGGCTGCATGATTCTTTCTGCGTGTTCGTCATTAAAGGACAAAGTTCCTTTTGGTATGTAATCCCGAGCTTGAGATCGCTTATTTCTTACAATTGACATCTTAGTGCGTTTAAACACTGCCCCATGTGGGACATTGATCCCTCTGATGATTATGTGAATAATGTATTGTGGCTCTTCTTGTTTGTTTTGTCTGTTGAACTCTCTATTTTTGAAATGATTCTTGGCCCGGTCACTTAAAAACTCCCGAAGGTGCCTTTCATTGAATAACCGGGCTACCTCTTCTCTCAACTGCCTGCAATCTTCCATTCTGTGGCCATGGGTGCCATGATACTTGCACATTTGATTATGATTTCTCTGAGCTGGATCGGTCTGCAGAGGTTGAGGCCATTTAGTATCTTTGATGCGTCCGATAGCCGATACGATGGCAGATGCATTAATGTTGAAGTTATACTCTGACAATTGCGGTGCTTCCTTAGGTCCGGTATGCCTGTCGAAACCATTCTTGTTCATCAGCCCTCAAAACCCTTGGCCTCAATCACTTCTCTTTTCAACTCATGCGGAGTTGCGTCCTGGTTCATTGCCCCTACGATCTCCATTATACGGCCGGTATCGGTCCTTGTTCGACCTCAGTTCTCGGTCGATGTCCCTTTTTATAACTGACCCAGAAGGGGGGCCCAACCGGTCATCTTCGGCTCTAATCTTTGATTGATATCGATTATGTACATCGGCCCAGGTGATAGCCGAGTACTCAATCAAGTTTTGCTTCAACTGTTGTGAAGCCATTGAGCTTCATTCGTTTAGTCCTTGGATGAAAGCTTGAACGACCTAATTGTTCGTGACCGGTGGTAGATCCATTCGTTCCATTTGGAAACGAGATACAAACTCTCTTAGCATCTCATTATCTTTTTGCCTTACCTTGAAAAGGTCCGACTTCCTGGCTCGACCTTTATGGCTCCGGCGTGTGGTTTTACAAAAGAATCTGCAAGCATGACAAAAGAATCGATAGAGTTATGTGATAAATTATGATACCATATCATTGCTCCCTCTGACAGGGTTTACCCGATTTTCTTTAATAATACAGATTCGATCTCGTCGTCCTCTAGATCGTTTCCTTTAATGGCACACGTGTAAGAGGTGACATGTTCGTTGGGGTCGGTCGTTCCATTATATTTGGGAATCTCGGGCATGCGAAACTTCTTGGGAATCGATTTCGGAGCTACGCTTGGGGGAAGAGCTTTTGTACGAACTTTTTGGAATCTAAACCCTTAAATATTGGTGGTGCCCCCAGGATCTGATCAACCCTGGAGTTATAAGTTTCTACTTTCTTGTCGTTTGCTTCAATCCTCTTTTCTCCTGATTCTATCTGTTTCGTCAGTTTCTCGAGCATCTTTATAATTTCGGGTTTAGTCCCCGATTCTTGTCCATTTGACCTTACTACAGCTGGCCTCGTTCTATGGTTGACTTCTTGGGGTGGACCGAGCTCAGGCTTGCTCGGTGCCTGGGTTTGGCTCTACAACTGAGCTATCGCTACCTGTTGAGCTTGCAACATTTCAAAAATCATACGCAGGCTGATCCCGTCCTCTCCAATATTTTGGGTATTTCGAACTGCAGATCGAGTTCCACAATGAATGCTGTTTTCGGGGCCAGAATGTTGGTTCACTTCGATAGCCATATGCGAATTAACGCCAATTGGATCCACGACCCGAGTCCCAACGGGGTCAACATGTGGCCTTTCATCCCCGGGCGTCACATTGTTATTCTCATCTTGATGGCCATATTTGTTGTCGATAGGTAGGGCCATTAACTGAGAGTTTGTCATTTTCAGCCTGAAATGAAAGACACATCCAAGAGCAAGTGTAAAATAGTGTGTGTTTTACAGAGATTTGTATCAAATAATCACTATTATCCTTAGCCCCACGGTGGGCGCCAAACTGTTTACTCAAAAAACGGATAGAGTTGAATTTATACGTAGTTCTAAGGATACGAAATATAAATTGATACAAATTGGGAAAGATATGTAAATGAATATCGAAATTAGTTATAAAAGAAATGAATGCAAACCGAATGAACTAGTTAGCCTAAGCCTTCAAGTTTTATCACCTTCAAATAGAGCGGAGAATGATTGGTAGAAGAAACAATATGACTAAATATCAAAAGCCAAAAAAAAGATAGTATTTGCTCTGTTTTCTGTATATCTCAAAATTAAATCTGCCCCTCTACAAATGATAACGACTCTTAATATTGTGGGGGAATTCCATTTTGAATATAATTAAAAATACATAGCGGGAATCTCATGATATATTAATTAATTAGCTTTTCCTTGATTCAAGCCGTGATTTCTGCCGAGATTCCTCCCTAATTGCGGCTATAACAACTTTTTTATTTCTTGGCTCGATCTTGATCTTGGTCGTTCTCGATCCTAATTGGTTTTTGGGGCTTGAGCTCGATCTTGGCCGATCTCTATTTGTTCGACCTCAATGTCTCGAGCTCGATCTTGGCCGATCTCTATTTGTTCGACCTCGATGTCTCGAGCTCGATCTTGACTGATCTCGATCTAGATTGGTTTCTGGGGCTTGAGCTCGACAACCAAACTACGCTTCATGACTCGATATTATAATGACGAACCTTGGTCCATCATGTTTCAATCTCGAAGGGCAAACCCGGTTTTGACCGCATGCACATATGATAATTATTATAGAGGTGTTTGGCTAAAAAGTTTGTTAGTTTAAGCCAATCTATTAAGCTACTAACTAAGATGATGGGATAGATTTGTACTCTGTAGGGTTTTGACAGACATTTGAACGTTTATTTCCCAAGGAGTGAGTTTTTAATTGTTTAAACAGGGATATGTCAGGGGAAAATAAATTTCCCATGAAAAGTTCTAACGCCTACCTCGAAGAAGTTAACATAGTTACAGCCTACGAGAGAAAAAGAGAAAATTGCAGTTACATATGCAGTTGTAGTAAAAGATTAAAGAATATGACCGTTGGGAACCAGCTGTATTTAATTTTTTCGACAAAGTACTACATCTGCGATTGTGTCCTTTTTTGGCCCCCACCACCCTAGGTTTCTACTATTGTTTTTAATATTTTAATTTGTTTTAGTATTGTGATTGTATTTTTCTGAGCAGAAGATTTTTTGGTAAATAGTTTCTCCACTCATAAAGTAGGAATAAGATTTTCATACACACTAATTACACAATTTTCATCAAACTCCACATGTAAAAACTAAATATATTATTATTGTTATTACATTGTTATTTTGATTTGTTAATTTTTAAAATTATTTTTTTAATTAAATAAAAACATCCCACTCGAGTAAGTATTTGCCAAGTAGTTAATACATGTGTGATTATGTCCTCTTTTGGCCCTCATCATTGACGCGGCCACATGTATTCAAGCGGTTCATCCAAAAATTATATTGTGTAACTAGGAAAAAAAATATTTTTGTATACATATACTATATATGATATTGACACCTCTTGCTTCTTCGGATCAATTAGTTTTGTGGTTCATTACAAACTTGTATTTAGTTTTATGACCTCATCTCTTTTTATACATGAGAGATTTGTTTTAACACATAAGAGATCTTTTTTTACACGTAAGAGGTCTAAAAAACACATTTTCTTAAATTCAACATTGTAAAAGGCCATGAAGGCCTAAAACCCCCTTCTTTCTCTGTGAATTTATTTCTTTATATTTTGAAATCTCTTGGTAAAAATTTTGACTTAGGCATTAATCGTAAAATCATTCACTAATATTTGTATTAGGGTAGATCTACATAAAATCTCCAAATCCTACATGAAATTTGGGATACTTAGTGCACCGGAATATGTGTCTGTTTTTGGCTACAGTCTCTGATATACTTGAGCATTTACATGTCAAAATATGGCATTGATAAAGACAAACATAACATGATAAATTTACAAGCCTGTAACGGCTACCTAGAAAGTGCTTTTGTTTGTTTCCATGCAGAAAAACTCCGGAACTATTAATACAAGAATTCGTTTTTTTCCCTTTATCTCTTCAATTTATTTGCATTGTGAAATGGAAAATTAGGGCCCGTTTGGACATAAAATTTGATGGAAGATTTTTTAAATTTTTTTTCATTTTTTTTTCTCGAAATCAACGTTTGTTCATAAAATTTTTAATTTTCACTTGAAGATGTATTTTGAAAATTTTTAAAATTGCAAAAAGTTATTTTTCAAAAGTTTACTCAAATCACTTACAAAACTTAAAAAACAATCTAAACTGAAATTTATGTCCAAATACAATTCTAAATTTCAAATACCATTTTTACTTAAAAAAAATTTTCACCATTTTTTCGAATTTTACAATTCTTATGTCCAAACGCCTACTTACTCTTCATGTCAAATTATGGTCTATTCACATTTAGTATGATAACACACGAGAAAAAAATAATCAACATTTAACATATATCCAAATCATATTAATTTACAACGATTAAGTGATCAAATAAAATGAGAACGTATATTAATTTACGTAATTAAGCTATATATATAACTTATGTACAAATATATATAATATAGGAGTATTTATTGATTTATTGTAAATATAAGTGTAAATCAATATTCTTTCCTAACAAAAATATAATATATATCTCTTATGAAAAAAAGGAAAAAATTATGTAGTGTTATTTTTTTCTTTAATTTTCGTTTATCATAGTCCGTTAGGTCACACTGAGTGTCACTTCATATTTTCCGGGAGCAAGAAATTCTCTATGTTAACAGCTACTTATAAACTTTTCTTTTCAATATTCTGAGATGATAAATGTTCAAGCTGATGAATCTATCTAACTATAAATAAGATTTAAAGCAGAGCTTAAACAAATAATAATGAAATAGTAATATGAAGTGAAGATATTAGATATGCTGGATTCTTGACCGTAGGATCTATATTCTGACAAGACATCCACGTGATTGATGCAAAAACCAGAGTCTTCTTCTTCTCTCCATCTTTCTACTAAATTATAAATTAAATACCTTTTCACTCACTCTTACCCCACTCTTCTTTGTTTCTCTCCTGAGATTCTGTTTTCCATTTCAATATTCTCTTCATTCCATACCTTTTCCACTATATCACTTTATTTCTTGCCTTCCCTTTGCTCAAAGCTAGCATCTTCTCTCTAGTTTCTTCATTTTTCTTACTCTTTTTCATTTTTCTTGAAGTGGGGTTTAATGGAAAATAACAGGGCTTTGCTTTTCTTGCTGTTTTTAGCTGTTTCTGCAGTTTTTGCTGATGAAGGTGAGCTATTATTATAGTTCAAACACTTTCTTGTTTTGGCTAGTGCTGTTCTACGTGTTATTTTGCTTGATTATGGTTTGATTACTAGTGATAAGTTGGTAATGTCTTTGTTTTAATATGGTTTTCCATTTTAATATGGGATTTTTTACCTGCTATTTTGGTGGTTTCTGTAGTATTTTCTGATGAAAATGAGCTATTATTATAGTTCAAGTTCCCTTTTTTAATAATAAATGAGGGTTGCATTTGTTAATCCCTTGAGTTTTGTAAGTTCTTGATTTGGCTAGTGCTATTCAAAGTGTTATTTTGGTTGATTATGGTTTGTTTTACTAGTGATGTAAGTTGTTTAAGTTGGTAATGTTTTTATTTTAATATAGTCTGTGGGATATGAAGTTGACTTATAATGGTAAAAAATTTGCGCTTTATTCTCCATGTGTGAAATTTAACCCTTTTTAATCTTCAAGATTTTGTTAATTCCTTTCATTAAATGAAGGCTTAGGCAGTCTTAGTTTTTTATGTTTTCTGGTTTGGTCATGCAATGGGATTTTTTTAATGTTAAATATGTAAGAGATGGAGTATGAATTAGGTTTTTTGTGAAGAAATGGTAAGAAGGAGAAGTTGAAAAGAGTAAAGTTTCCAACTTTCCTGTTCCTTTGTCTTTTCTGCCTGTAGTTTAGTTTGGCCATTAATGTGAATGACTTTACAATACTTCAGTGTTGAATGTACTCTAGTAAAATGTCTTTTCTGCCTAAACCAAAAATTCACGTACAAACTGCAGAGCCTAATGTACAACCTTTTACTATAGTGTTGCATCGTCGTGACTTAGTGGCCAATGAAGTGAGCGAAATCTATGATACACCCAGGTGGGCAGAGTTATCATGTATTTTTGCTAGTGAAAGATATCAATTAACAGGTGTTTGGTGGAATAGTGGAGCAAAAGACAGAAAAAAAATTAACTAGGGTGTCCTAGTAAGCTCAATAATAGCCCCAAGTTGATATTTTTTGCATTTTCTCAAGAAATAGAAGAGAATATAGGTATTAAGCAACCAGACAAATAGAAGAAACCATGTTTTTTGAGATTTATAATCATGCATGAGACAAAGAACAAAAGAAGAGAACAAACATCTCAGATGGAAAAAGAATCAGGAAGAATCTGATGTACAACTAATTTCATGTGCTTTTTAATACTAGGCCACGTTGGTATGCTCCCAAATTATCAGCAAACTGCTCAAATACTTGGTCCCAGCTTTCTTGTCTAATTCTTTTTTTTCTCTTGGTTATTTTGGAATCTGATGTGGACATCTGTCCTTATGGCCCTCAATAATTGATGCATATATTTTGTTCAAAATCGGAATAATAACTAGAGGGAATAGAAACTTAGTTGTGAGTACTTGAGTATCTTAGTGGTGGGTATTAACAAGAAGACTTCTAGATCATGCTTTGATGTTGTGCTTGTAATACTTTTAATTAAGTTTTCCAAAGACATTATGGACTAGGAAATAGAGGAGTGTAAATTGTGATATGGAACATTAGAGGTGAATAAATGTGAAATTTATTGATGCTAGAACACGGTTGGAGTTGTCAGCCACTGATGCAAGTAGTAGGCTGCCTATATCACACCCCTTCGGGTGCTGCCCTTCTCCGGACCTTGCGTGAATGCGGGATGCTTTGTGCACCGGACTGTCGTTTTTTATTGATGCTAGAACAGAAAGCTCTTTTTCACCAGAAAAATACAATTGTGATGTAGTGAAATTTCAAGCAAGTTCAAGAATACTGGATGTTTCAAACATATGTTGTGAATCTTAACATATTCAAAGCCATATGATTAGTGTATTCCTCATGATTGGCATGATTAAATTGATTGTTAATTAGATGTAGATATGAACCTTTATTTGATCCTTGGATGATATAGTTCAATTTTTTTCATCTTCCGTGCAGATGTCTTTATTGGTGTGAACATTGGAACAGAACTTTCGGACATGCCTCATCCGACTCAAGTAGTTGCACTTCTTAAAGCTCAGCAAATTCGACATGTCCGACTCTTCAATGCAGATCGCGGCATGCTCCTTGCACTTGCAAATTCAGGCATAAAAGTTGCTGTTTCCGTGCCCAACGAACAGCTCCTTGCTGTTGGTCAATCAAATGCTACTGCCGCTAATTGGGTTGCTCAAAATGTTGTTTCGCATTATCCAGCTACCAACATCACAACTATTTGTGTTGGTTCCGAGGTTCTATCCGCCCTGCCAAATGCTGCATCTATCCTCAACAATGCCCTTAAGTTCATCCATTCAGCGCTCGTGGCATCTAACCTGGATAGGCAAATAAAAGTTTCAACGCCTCTAGCTTCTTCCATCATCCTCGACTCGTTTCCTCCATCTCAGGCCTTCTTCAATCACACTCTGAAACCAGTATTAGTACCAATGCTGAAATTCCTGCAATCCACTGGTTCTTATTTCATGCTAAATGTGTATCCTTATTACGACTACATGCTATCCAACGGTGTTATTCCACTAGATTATGCTCTCTTCAGGCCCCTAGCTGCAAATAAAGAAGCAGTGGACTCCAACACACTTTTGCATTATACTAACGTCTTTGATGCAATGGTTGATGCTGCTTACTTTGCTATGCTTGATCTCAATTTCACTAATATTCCAGTTATGGTGACTGAATCGGGCTGGCCATCACAGGGCGACTCCGATGAACCTGATGCTACTTTAGACAATGCCAACACGTACAACAGCAATCTGATAAAGCATGTCCTAAACAAAACCGGAACTCCTAAGCATCCCGGTATTGCTGTTAGTACGTACATCTACGAGCTATACAATGAGGACAATAAGCCAGGGCATTTGTCAGAGAAGAATTGGGGATTATTTAATGCCAACGGCACACCAGTTTATATTCTACGCTTGACTGAATCAGGGTCTATGTTTGCAAATGATACTTCGAATCAGACTTATTGTGCTGCCAAAGACGGGGCAGATTCTAAAATGCTACAAGCTGCTTTGGATTGGGCTTGCGGACCTGGTAAGGTGGATTGTTCAGCGTTGTTGCAGGGGGAACCGTGTTATGAACCAGATAATGTCGCTGCACACGCTACCTATGCTTTTGATGCCTACTATCACATGATGGGTAGGGCTCCTGGGACTTGTGACTTCAACGGGGTAGCTACTATCACCACAACAAATCCAAGTAAGCATTTCGTCCGTCTAGCCAAAAGTACACTTTCCTGCAGTATTTGATATTTAGAATTTAAAAGAATGAAGACACTAATTATTCTTATGTTGTGTATATTGCAGGTCATGGTTCTTGTGTATTTTCTGGAAGGTACTTATTATTTATGAACCGATGCTTTTTTGTGCCATATAGTTAATTAAAAAATTACCTGTTTTAGCATCAAATTGGCTACTACATAGTAACTAAGTAATACTGTCAGCGGTTTACTTTCACTGAATCTCTCTTCACTTGAGTTCACAACTAAACTATTTGTTGAATGTTGGTGCAGTCTTGGCAGAAACGGCACTTTTCTAAATGGCACGGCTCCAGCTATGGATTCTACGACTTCATCAGCTTCTCCTGCTCGGTATTTAAACAACAATGCCTATTCAACAATGCTGACAATTCTGGGAATTCTTGTATGGAGCATGAATCTATTGTAGCATGATAACACTTGCGATATTGCCATTGCAGAAGGTGAAACATGCACATTTTCTTTTCAAGAAACGCGACTAAGTTATCGTCGATCCCATTACCTTTTTGGAACAGGAAGTAGGTTTACTGATCTTCAGACACTGCATAATTTTGTACAAAGCCACGAGGAGGGCCTGTATGTAGTTTCTTTGGTAGTGTAGGGGTGAAACATTGAACCACTTTACAATTCTTTACATTTGTTCTATTGGTTTCCTTATGATCATTGGAATTCCAATTTCTTTCTCTTGCCTAAAGGCCTTTCTAGTTCTTGTGATTTACTTCCTATTATTGCACTGTGCTTTTTCTTCCTACAGACTTTGTTATTCTCTTCCTTGCCATTATGGAAAATTACAAGCAATTACTGCAAGCATTTTTGTGATAATATCTCTAAATTTACCAATCTCAAATTTGTTCCTAAGAATAAGTAACATAAATGAGCATATACTAAAAAAGGAGTTCGGTGCACTAAGCTCCCGTTATGTGCGGAGTTCGTGGAAAGGTCTCCACAAGGATTTATTGTACGCAGTCTTACCTTACATTTCTGTAAGAGGTTGTTTTCACGGCTCGAACCCGTGACCTTCTTGTCACATGACAACCACTTTACCAGTTACGTCAAGGTTTCTCTTCATAAATGAGCATATAGTGTACATATTACCCTCTTTTCTACGCGGGATAGGAGTAAAGTCTTGATGAAATTACAGAGAAGTTTCTTAGAAGAATGATTAGACTATCAAAGTAGTAATTAATAGCTCTGCAACTGCTAAACAAAAGAGGGTAACTAAGTTTGTTTTGCAGGAGGTGAAATTAAGGGCCCGTTTGGACATAAAATTTGATGGAAGATTTTTTCAAAAAAAAAAATCACTTTTTTTTTAAAATCAGCGTTTGTTCATAAAATTTTCAATTTTCACTTGAAGATATATTTTGGAAATTTTCGAAAATTTTAAAAACTTCAAAAAACTGTTTTTCAAAATTTTCACTCAAATCACTCACAAAATTTCAAAAACAACCTAAACTAAAATTTATATCCAAACACAACTCTAAATTTTAAATACCATTTTCGCTTGAAAATATTTTTCACCATTTTTTCGAATTTTACAATTCTTATGTACAAACGCCTACTAACTCCACGCGTTTGTTGACTATAATGGAAAATAACTTCTGAGAAACTTACTATGAAAAGGAGTCTCAATTCTCACAGGAACTTCAGAAACTGGCTAGAAAATGGACGTGTTCACTAGGAGTCCAAAATGTTTTTTTTTGACTCAAAAGACACAACTAGGTAAAAAGAAATGTGTATCATTTTATATATAGCGCGGTTATTCACCGCGCTATGAACTCAAAAAGGGCGGGAGGTATAGCGCACATATAGGACGCGTTATAGTATAACACATCCTATATATGCACTATACCTATTTAAAAAAGCAGACCTCCATCTTCCCCGACTAGAAAACCAGAACCCCCGCCCAGCCGCCACCATTCCAGCCCCCCCCTAATTTTTAAAGCAAAAAAAACTCATTGGAACCCACCCGTCCCACAAAAAAATGCATCTTCTCCGTATTGTAGCAAGCTAACACCGGATCTAAGTGGTTATCGCGTAGTGGATTGCTCGTTTCGGCCCTAAATCATCAAATCTTCACCTTTCAAAAAAATTTAAATCGAGTTATTCCGCCTTACTTTTTGGTAAAACTCATGTATAAAAAAGGCGTATTAGTTGTTTTTTACTGTGGTCTATATTTTTTCGTGATTATTTTGTGATTTAATTAATTTGTTATTTTTTATCCGGATTAGATTATTTATGTGCTTAAAAATTAGTAAAATAGATAAATTATTATTTTATAAATAATTAATGCTATTTGGATTTGATTGTTGTACGTATATTAATATGTGACTTTATTATTGCTTAGTGCCTTTTTGTGTTATGTTGTACCCGTAATTGTAATGTAGTGCCTTTTAGCATAGTAAAACTAATAATAAATTTTAGCTAATGGTAGTTGACTTTGTTCATGGCCATTTTGAGTAGTGTTACTTTAGTGAAAAAATGTTGGAAATAAAATATTAATATAGAAAATTTATCAACCTAATTATCTGTTATATGAATAATTACTAAATTATCTTTGTAGCTATTGAAATTAATTATTTAATTATCTGTTAACCCAAAAAATATCTGGAAAAAAAAAATGATAGTTAAAACACAAACTTTCTCGAATTTTAGTCAACAAATGTAAGAAAATAACATAAAAACAACAATATTTGTCAAACTAAGTATTTTTATATGAATACTTATTAATTATATCATGTATAGTTATAAAAATTAATTATTTAATTCTATTGTCCCCAAAAATAGCTGAGTAAGAAACAAACATATAAAATAATAAACTAACATATAAAATAACAAACAAACATGTAAAATAATAAACTAACATATAAAATAATAAACAAACATATACAATAATAAACTAACATATAAAATAATAAATTAACATATAAAATAATAATATAGAAAATGTATCAACCTAAGTAATAATATATTAAAAATATCGATTAAATATTAATATAAAAGATATTGCAATATGTTTTAAGATGTTAAGCAATCAAAAAGAAAAATACTTTAATTAATAATGTTTAATTTACGGACATCGTCATGGAGGTTCCCCCTGTGCATCCCGGACCTGCATCTCGAGAGCTACTGTTGCTACATGGCAACCATAGATCTTCATACAACTGGGATGGGCAGTGTCTCGCCCAGACATTCCGCCCCACACGTATAGACGATATGTGGGAGTTCATTAGGGGTCACCCACTCCATCCCCGTGTAGTTAGACGCCTTCAGGATACGAGTTTCTAAAGGATCATAGAGATCGGCCGGTTGCAGTTCAACTGGGTGTTGATCACGGCTAAGATAGAGCGATGGCAACCGGAGACACACACGTTTCACCTACTCATCGGCGAGGCTACCATCACGCTTGAGGACGTGGAGGTTATTTTTCGGGGTGCATATCGATGGATTACCTGTAGCTTACCCGCTTGCTCTTAGAGACTATATGGGAGTGCATTACCTGCATATGTTGCAGTAGCTCACCGATTTCGAGCCATCGGAGCTGACTGCATTGAGTCGGGCCAGTCGATTGCAGCTGATGCCCATCCGGCAGCATCTGGTGGCGTTGGATGCAGAGATTACGGATGATTCACCGCCGGAGGATATCGACCGGTACACGAGATTGTTGTTTCTGCTGATGTTTGGTGGTGTACTGTTCCCGAACACTTCGGGAAACCTAGTCAGCTTGAGATTTCTACATCATCTGGAGTGGCTAGATGATTTACCTGGTTACAGCTGAGATGGAGCTGTTCTAGGTTACCTGTATAGGCAGATGTGTCGGGCGTGCATGGGCACCTAGAGAGACGTTGCCGGATTTTTACCGTTGCTGCATGTGAGAATATAGTTAATTATTTTCATGATTATAACATACATAGTAAAAAACTACCTTAAATTTTACGTCCACAATCTATATTAGGTTTGGGTCTAGGAGCGGTTCCTGCAGTTCCAGCCACCTCTACCACTGATCGCTCCGGATGCACCACCTCCACCGTTTCTCTCTTTATCTTGGAGGTGGGTTGATAGGCGAGGCTACGGACACGAGGTCGAGGGTCGACATCATCTCCCCTATTATAGGGATTTGTTGGATTTTCTTGAAGGCACGCAGGTACATATATACTTTATGTTTACTTGGCCTGGCTTTATTTGTGTTGTGTTCACTCACGATTCTTGTGTTTAATAAATACTTCGTATGGAGGCCATACAACAACACGCTCATAGCTGGTTTGCCCGATTATTGCTCTCGCGGCCGAGCTATGTGAAGCTCTTCCGTCCCATTGATATGTCTCGATATAGTCGAGCATCATGCCACCGAGCGAGTCCTTCGCCAGTTTGGTTGACCGTAACTTGTACCTATTCCGCCCACTTGGGTTAGGATACATTACCAGCGGGATGATCATTGCAGGGTTGACGAGACATATTTGGCTTGGTTAGAGGGCCAGATTGAGATTTGAGACCATAGGTATGACCTAATTTTGCCACACCCTCCACCTGAGCGTACCGATGCCGAGCATAAGTATATGGGTTGGCATCGCAGCGTTACCCAACTTCTCATCGGGAATCCCCTTCATCGCATTGGTGGTCGGTACATTCCATACACCGGGAGGCATGAGGCACTGGTATGTTATTTGTTATACTTACTTATAATGTTACATTATCCTTCCGTAATTAATATTTTACATGTTATGCACGCTATTGGCTTACATCAGTTCTACCAGTTGGGACTGCAGATGTTGCAGCATATCGACGAGGGAGCGACATCTTTGCACGGGTTTGGCCGTCGGGTTACTTATCCTACTTCTAATACATTGAGACGTGCCCGAGATGATGAGCGCTTAGGATACGAGGCTACTTATGTACCACCAGAGGAGTACCATCATGGGCTACCAGTGGAACCTGAAAGTGGTAGACGTGGCAGACATGGCCAGAGAGGAAGGGGTGTCTCACGAGATCGTGGTGGTCGGCGAGGACGGGGTCCCCAACAAGGGGGCGTTGAGGCACCTGTGGAGAATATTAGAGATAATCAGCCAGGTGAGCGCCCTGAGCTACACGATGCTCATCATGATCTGCCATCATTCAGCCTTCAGTTGTCGTTAGGGACTTTGCAGGTGACCCCGCCAGCTCCATTATTGATCGCGGGATTCGCCATTATGCGACATGAATGGGATCAGTATTTTCCTGATCCCCTAGAGCCATCGACGGTTGTTGATGATCGTCCAACACGAGAGGTGCATAATGGGTGACGATTGAGTTATGGCTCATCACCGAGGGATGCTGAGGATCTTTCACATACTTCATTTACTCGAGTGCACCTCGATGTTCCGACAAAGCCTTGCGGCGCTACTCAGGCACAAGTTTGTTTGTATTACTATTATTTCTATTTGTTTTTATCTCATTGATTAGTCAGTAATATCTAAAATATTTTTATTTTTTCAAAGACACCGTCATCACCTGCAACGGAGGCCACATTGTACGATATTGACATGCCGGAGACGGATGATCTTATTAAGGAGCCCGCTGAGACCACGGTATGACCATTAATTTTTTTTATGCTAACACGTACGTTAGTAATTTATATTTCATATAGTAAAATATCTTATTATTCTGTAGGTTACTGTTGGCCCGACCGCCGCTTCTATCGAGTCTGCCAGCCTTACCGACAATCATGCTGCAGCGCATCTTCCGATAAAGAGGCAACATGATGAAGATGATCCTGATAGCGTAGCCGGGCGGGATGGGATGCGCCTCAGGCCAACCAATGCTTTAAAGCATATAGACTGTGGGAAACATTGACATTTATTATTATTTCTTTATATGACATTAAATATATAATAGCAACATTATTTATGTTTTATACAATTTGCGCATGTGTTTTTATTTCTCGGGTTATTTATTAGTTTAATACTAGAACACAAAAAAGAACGATAACTTAACATAAATTTAAATTTGTTACCAATTAAAGATAATACATGTCACGTACAACATAAAAATAAATACTACACTCAATGAATCAATGTGTTTGTTTAGTCACTATCGTCCATTATTTTGTATTTCAACCACTTAAATTTCTCGTCCAACCTATTTTTTTCTTCTTCTGTCTCTTTTAGTTTCTTCTACAATGTCGCAAGTTGTTATTCTAGTTTCATAATCTGGAGTTCGTATTCACCGGTCAGATTTCAAATGTTTAGCAAATATGATTTGTAGTATTCCTGATTAATGGATTCATCATACCATCTTCAAAACCACATTGACTTTTGTCCCACCAATGATAGAATAACATAAGACTATTAATTAACATATTATATAAAAAGTATTAACAATATTTCTTCCAAGAATAATAACTTACAACTTGTGTACACATCCAACGTCTACGCCCCATATTGCAATTTGACCAACATGGCGTCAAAATCACACGTTTGCCACAGTAACACCTTAGTACGTAATTGCGTCCAAACATCTCGTAATGCTCGAAAATAAAAAATTAATGTAAAGTTTTTCTATTCGCTTCGTTACGACGCAAATAATAAATAAAATGCGCGAGTTTTTTATAGGCAGCTAAGAGTGATTTTAGGTTACATAACGCATATTGGCGAGACGCTGTGTTTCGCATGATAATAATTTTTCGGGTACAAGTGGGTCTAGCATTTTAGGTCAACAACTTTTTCAGGCCGACAACTTTTAGGTCGACATGACAATACACATAGCACATATTGGCGAGGCGCTATGTTTCGCGTGATAATGATTCTTTCGGGTACAAGTGGGTCCAGCATTTCAATTAAACAGCTTTTTCAGGTCGACATGACAATACACATATCGCATATTGGCGAGGCGCTATGTTTCACGTGTAATGATTCTTTCGGGTACAATACACATAGCGCATATTGGTGATGCGCTATGGTGATGTGCTACGTTTAATATACATGTTCGTGCAGTTTAGTTCTTCTTAAGTTGAACTAATAGATCAGTTTTCAAATAACATTTGAAGAACCATTACAATATCCAATTCAGAAATGCCACTAACATTAAATAAGTGGTTTAAAAAGAGGAAAAAAGGCGAAGGTAGATCAAAAGATCCACATGGAACACGTCATAACACAATTGATCCCTACCTTGAAAAAAATATGATAGGTTGATATACTGATTTGATTGATAACAAGTGGTATAGTATTATGAGTCCCTTGGAAAATAAGCCTATCAATATACACACTGATCTCAAAGTTGCATGGCACATTATTGAGGGCGAAGCACATTCTACAAAGCCTGAAGATATGCGAATTTGGGCAAAAAATTACAATGAGTTTCTCTTTACTCAAACCGATGTGATTATGGGCTTGTTGTACCACAAGCACTGTCTGCAACCTTCCAAACAAATACACACAAAGATGAACCAGAAGTGATTTGGCATTTGATGAAGGAGATTCTAGAGATGGAAAATGCACTAGTTGTTCATCATGCAATGAGTGATCTTACCTACCTGGAAGGAACGAAGGATCAGTACTGGGATTTATTAGAAAATGAAAAAGTACATAGAGACAGTGATTATCCTGTTTTCCCAATAGTTGTCGAGTGGGAGGGACTACCTAAGTTTCTATCACAGATGTTGAACGTAGGGGTCCCATATTATCGTAGAAATCAAACAAGTGGTCTTATTGATAATAGCGATGAAATACGAGAAATGTGTGTCAACTGGGCATAGATTATGATGCCCTTGGTCCCGAAGGGTGCGTATAAGATGTTGACGAAGAAGATGAAGATGGTGACAATGAAATAGTGCCACACAACAACGATAATGGCGAATGACAATTATTTTTTATTTCTTGGGGTGTATGTTAAATTATTGTATTAAATCTTTAATGTTAAATATGAGTTAGATTTAACCCCATTGGAAACATAATTTTATTTCATATATTTTGTAACCTGAACATTTACATAAATTTAGTACAACAACATTACTCCAATAAAACACTATGTTTATCCTTGATAATTGGGCACATTGGATGAACTTCCACCTGGAGCTGAATTACCACCGCTTCTCAAATCAGCTGAAGGACATTTACGGCGGTCGTGTCCTATTTAGGAACATATGCCACATTTATGTGCATAAACGGTATCATCAACATCCATTTGGTTCTGTATACGTGTTCTTTTTTGCACTTGTCGTTGACGCATATAATCCTTTTTACACACCATTTTGAATAGTTCCGGCGGCCAATAATGCTCAGTACCCACTGGCTACAACTATCCATTATAGGTGTTTAAGTATGCATCAACACTATATTCTTTATCAAAGTATCTCGTTGCCGCAAAACCTGTATGTTGAAAGCACTTCATGGCATGTGAGCATGGAAAGTGATAGATTGACCATTTTCCACAGGAGCATAATCTTCTGGCTTCATTGACGGTGTGTGTATTATTCCCACAGTTGTGATGCAGACCCGTGCGAACTTCAAAAATATTTCGCTCGCTGCAATACTGCAAAAAAAGAATGCTACTGTGCTCTCTTCCTATATTTCTCAAATCGATTCATTGGTCGTGGCATAAATTCAACACCTCTTTCCATCAATGATGATGTACCTCTAGATCTTTCATCAAACCTCTCTGCCATCTGCTTGAATGACATTTACACCATAGCAGTGACAAGCAATCTACGTGCAAACTTCAATAACCCATTTAAAGATTGACACATTTGTAATCAGAATTCCCCATCTTATACCACAATCCGCATGCAAAGTCCACTTGTCAAGCTCATGTCGCATCATCCAACGATAGGCTTCTGGGTTTTCCTGCCTAATCAATTCCATTCGCCTCCTAAATTTACACTCTTGGTGATCTGTTGCAGCCATCCACATTAAATCATACAAGTCCATGTTCGGATAAGCCCACTGGAAGTTGGCCTTCAAGTGCCTAACATAGTAACGGTGGTAGGCATACGGTTCCTGCCATGCACGCAAATTCTGTACAGAACTTAAAATACAACCATGCCGATCATATATTAGACAAATACCTAAACACTGTTTGATAACGTGCTCCTTCAAGTGGTTCAAAAATAATGTCCACGTTTCTTGGCTTTCATTGGCACAAATAGCAAATTCTAGGGGAAATATACTTCCATTAGCATCTACTGCAATGGCGATCAACAACTTAATATCATACTTTCCATAAACATGAGTGTCGTCTATGGATATTACCGGCCGACAATGCACCAAACCATCAATGGATGGTTTAAATGCCCGGAGCACATATCTGAATATGTATTTTGGTATTCTCGGACTCTGCTCAAGCTTCCAACAATTCTGAGGTTAAAGTGTTGCAATGCAGCCATGTACTTGGGTAGAGCGGCAAATGACTTATCCCAATTACCATAAACAATTTCAAACACACGTTTACGCCCGAGAAATGCCTTTTTATTTTGGTAATGGTACATCCAAATACCTCGTGGACAGATGTTATACACTCTTTGATCTTGTACGTTATGGATGCTTCAATGTGTGGAATCAAGACAAGAGAAATCAAGTTAACATTCAAGTTAAAATGATTCACACTGAATGTGTCCATTTCACAATTATGGGTGCCAATGTATTTTTCCACAATCCACATATTTATTTTCAATATTCTCGCATACAGCATCCAATTACAACCTTGAAACAATCTACGATAAATAACTTTGTATACTTTCGGAGATGACTAATGAACCACGATCTCACGACACTCCTTTATGCTGTACATTTGCACCGCTTTGCTTAGGCGCGCTTTATCAGCAAAAAGCATGCCCTTTGACATCATTGTTGCTCTAGATTCATCCCACATTACTGTCCGAATTTCGTCAAGATCCCTTGTGAGGGCATCGTCATCCGACACACTTGGCAACTGATCAAGGTAGAGAATCTCCCTTGAATGAAACGACATATGGGACTCGTACACTCTTGGTCTAACGGGAGATGGAGCATGCTCCCTCGTCAAATCAGGTTCATCATTCTCATCACCCTCATCACGGAAGGGTGTGTCATCTCCAGACTCATCAGAATTATTGTCATAATTACTATCATCTTCCTAACTCTGCGCATCTGGCAGATCCTGATTAAATATGTCATTTTCGGGCAATTGAGTAAAGACATGACCTTCAAGTTGCTCGTTTTCACTGCAAACCAATAAAATAATGAGTTTCTCAAATTCATCCAAACATTACATATAAACTTATTCACTTCACTTACTAATCATAATGTGTTTATATCCCATGATGCACATTATACTATTGATGATGACTCCCGAATGGACCACCAACATACCAAAACTAGGCATATTCCAAGTTTGCAACTGTCCGTTGGTTCATAACTTGTAAAATTCATATATGGCCGGTACCCCCGTGGAATATATGAGTCTTCATACACATTAAGTACATAAAAATAAACATCATAACACAAAGAAAGATTGAAGTTTACCACTCGGCTTGTGGATTATGTAAACTTGGGGAGAAATTATGTCCTCGCTCCACATTCGCCCGTGGAGATAAGTTTAGATCTGGCCAAACTCTTTCACCCGGAACCTGTTCAGATAAAACTGCTCCAAAAAACCACCCGATGATTGGGGGATATCCCTATTTTACGGAACCTTGTTATTGCGAACGTCTTCAGTCTTGACGTACATTTCCAACATTTCATCCGGAGTCCTCAAAAAATCTGTTAGAGTCTCATCGTCTTCGATGTTAAACTCAGCATAACAAACAACCCCTTGAGGAGTAACATAATACGGATATCTTCCAGTTACTTTAATATTCACTGAACGTTTGCTCACACTCATATTTTTACATAACAACGATACCAATCTATCATACTCCATTGTAAGTGGTAACTTAACATGACACTGTGGAGAAAAATTATAGCGTACTAAGTTATACGTACTGAGTTATTTTTCACCACAACCTCACCCCACAATATAATGAAACCCTAATTTTTCGGTCTTCGGACATTACGACAAAATGTAAAATAATTTAACGAACAAATATTTTGGAAGACCTGAAGGATCCAGAATGAATTTTTACCTAATTCTGGAACTCCTTAAATAAGAAAAAAACAAGACCGGGGGAAGTAATTGAAGTATAGTGCATGCATAGTATGCGCTATATATTTAGCGCATACATAATAAGCGCTATACCCATATGAATTATTGGTGGTTAGTTAAGTGCAAGAGAATTGTTGGTGGGGCAAGACATTTTACATATAGCGCAGTTATTCATCGTGCTATACCTTAA
Source organism: Nicotiana tabacum (assembly GCF_000715075.1). Taxonomy (NCBI): domain Eukaryota; kingdom Viridiplantae; phylum Streptophyta; class Magnoliopsida; order Solanales; family Solanaceae; genus Nicotiana; species Nicotiana tabacum. The sequence goes on from NC_134090.1 coordinate 5,947,837, forward strand.
TGGACAAACGTGTCGTTACGGTATAGCGCGGAGAATAACCGTGCTATATATAAAATGGTACACAATTTTTTAACCTATTTGTGTCTTTTGTGTCCAAAAGAATCACACCTTGGTTCCTGACTCACCAGCATTTTACCTATATTGCTGATTTTAATCTTTGTTGGTGTATTCATTTTCATCATAGAATTATGCACTAATGGTTGAGGTAAGGAAATAAGAGGAACCCCTTCTGTTGTTGCTTGATCTGCTGTCCATGTTAATGTTTACGGTGGCGGCCAGACGACCGCCAAGGAAGCTCCTCGAGCTGGCGGTGGACCCGCCGGAGGTGGTGGTTCTAGAGGTGGAAGCAATATTATGAATGATGGTTCAAAAGTTGGTGCAAAGGATGTTACTATAGTTATTAATAGCACAAGTGGTAAGGTAAATACTATTTTTTGTTCATCAAACAGCTCTGTTAATAAATGTGTCCATAAAAAAGGGTACTTAGTCGGAGTTACTATGAACGGTGGCGCGCCTGGTGGTGTCCATGCTAATGGTGGCGGTGGTGGTGACAATGACGGAGTTGGCAATGGTGGTGTTGGTGGTCGTAGCAATATACAATAGCACTAAATAAATAGCTAAAAAAAAGTGAAAGAAGAAAAAGATTTTTAGAGAAATGATAATTGCTACAATAAGTGGTATGTCAATTCATTTTTGTTAAACATATTTTGAGATGTGAAATGTGAATTACTTTAGATCGGGTTTTGATTCTATAATTTTCTTGGTTCCGATCTTATGATTTTCGTTTATCATTCGTATCAACTTGGTTGCCTAGCTATAACACACCTCTTGGGTGTGACCCTTCCTCAGACCTTGCATGAACACGAAATACTTTGTGCACCGAGCTTTCCTTTTAATATGAATCGAGACGTTCTCAATTAAGCAACTAATTAGGTAAATTTTTCGATGTTGAACGAAGTGAATCACTACTTTATAGAGGCATTTTATCGATAATTTTGGCCTTTAATTTCCTCAAAAAGACTTTTTGTTTCCAAAATACTAAATTTGTTCCTAAGAACTTTAGGTAACATAAATTGGCATAACGCTATACTAAGGAAATGTTATTTTCTTGATGAAATTACGCAGAAGTTTCCTACAAGAATCATGAGACTATCAAAGTAAATAGCTCTTAGCCAAACAGGGTAATTGCGTTTTGCAAAATAATGAAATTAAATCCACGTGTTTGTAAACTATAATGGAAAATAAATTCTTGTGGAACCCATTATAAAAAAGAAGGCTCAGTTCTTTACTAGAACTTGAGAACTTGGTTAGAAAATGGATGTGTTGGCCATTTTAAGCAACATTTTACCAATAGTACTGATTTTTATCTTTGTTGGTGTATTCATTTCTATCATGGAATTATGCACTAATAGTAGAGCTAAGGAAATTATAAGAGGAAATCCTTCTGTTGTTCCTTCACCTTCTGTCCTTGTTAATGTCTATGGTGGCGGCCAGCCTGCGGCCGCCAAGGAAGCTGCTCGAGGTGGCAGTGGAGCCGCCAAAGGTGGTGGTTCTGGAGGTGGAAATAAAGTTGTGAGTGATGGTTCAAAAGTTGGTACAAAAGTTGTTACTATTTCTATTGATGGTACAAGTGGTAAGGTAAATACTACTACTACTACTCTTCACTCATCAAATAATGGCTCTACCGATAAATGTGGCATATGCAAAAAGGCTATTTTGTTGGAGCCGGCCTCAGTGAACGGTGGTGTCCGTGCCAATGGTGGCGGTGGAGCAGCCAAAAATGGTGGTTGTGGAGATGGAAGTAAAGTTGTGAGTGATGGTTCAAAAGGTGGTGCAAAAGTTGTTACTATAATTATTGACGGCACAAATGACAAGGTAATTAATACTACTACTACTGCTACTGGTGCTACTACTCTTTACTCATTAAATAATGGCTCTGCCGATAAATGTGGCATATGCAAAAAGGCTATTTTGTTGGAGCCGGCCTCAATGGACAGTGGTGTCCGTGCCAATGGTGATGGTGGTGGCAACGATGACGGGGTTGGTGGTGGCGCAGTTGATGGCGGCGGCGGTAGCCATATTAAATAAGTATGTAGCTAGAAAAAGTCTATATAAAAAAAGAAAAATAAAGAGAACGAACTTATGTTTAAGGAGGGGATAATATAATTGATGCTTCTTAAACATCGTATGATCCAGATAAACTCCTTTTGATAAATCATGTAGTATATGAAATGTGAATTACTCTAGTTTCGTGAATTGAGTGCTGATTTTATGATTTTCTTTTTCTTTGCAAGATCTGATTTTATGATTTTTTTTAAAAAAATCTTTTCCCCTATTAGACTTGCTTCCTTGCAAAACTATAATGCTTAATACAATTATTCAACTATGTGACTATGAAAGGACATGTTTTACTTTAAAATAGTAGAATAGTCCATATGCAGTAAACTTAAAACATGTATTTAAATAGAAATTATTATAAAATTTTGGAAATTGGCTTTACAAAAATACTATTACATATTGCTTTTGTAAGTTTATTTTTTTTCTTCTATTTGTGCTCTGTTCTTTTGTACCATCATGTTAAATATGGAGAATTAGCATGCATTTTTAAAAAGAAAAAGTAACTTTTGGGGATAAAAATAAAATAATAACTGATTTTCTTTTAATTTTCATGATATTTTGTTGATGAACATATACTAATTTTTTTTGTTTAGTTTGTGTAAAAATTGAATTTGTATAAAAATTTGAAAATCAGGCATTTCCCTAACAAACGATATAATCAAATTTGCATTAAAATTTGATGAATGGAAATCCCGCAAAAGTTAAAAAACAAATTGGGAACTGCACAAGCTTTTATTGTTTTGTTTTAAAAGATATTCTCCCGCAGTATTTATTGAAATTGCGACAGCTCCTATTGTTTTTACCTTTTTCTTATAAAATATTCTCCCAAAGGTCTCTTCTTGAAATAGCGGTGCAATAGGTCGCCTCTTCCAATGGCGACCGTTTTTCAAGTCCATAATGGGCTAACATGAAGACAAAAGCCCAAGACCAAGCCCATCACAAAACCCTAACTACGGATCCTATAAATATGCAGATCTATTAACAACACCTTTCAATTCTCATCCGCAGATTAATTCAGTTACTGTTGATCTGGTTTACTATTCATCTTTTGACGTTAATTATTTTCAATTTTCGTTTCAATCATAGAGCATCAACTATGATTTTCTCTGTTTCAAAATAACAATAACAGAGGAAATACGAAAAGATGCTAAATTAATTACTTTTATTTGGCACTTATGGACACGCTGATTTCAATGTTTTTTCAATGATTTTCTGCGTTTTCTCGTAGGTTCTACATTTTAAAAAAACAAAATATTATTATTTTGAAAATTTTGAGGCCGGTATTTTGCTCAGTGATGATTTAATTTGCTTTAACCACACCGAAAAAAGAAGTTTGTTGAGATTAGGAGAAAGACCCAATTTGGATTTTTAGCTGAAGGGTGTTACTTAATTTATTTTTGCTTAATTAAGGGCTTTATGAGTCTTAGATCCATTTTTGGGTGTAAAGACGAGAGCTTTTTGTTGAGCAGATTGAAATTAAGTGGGATTAATTATTTCTTCGGCTTAAAATCCTTGTTGGATCTGAACCTATTATCACTACCTTCTTATGTGGAAAAACTTTGGCCCGTGTCTGAGAGCAAATAACACTTTTGGGGTTTTATTTTGTCACTTATTTGTTTAACGAATGTTTTTTGTCATAATTCATTGGAATTAACAGAATAATGATTAGTTTTTTATTTTCTGCACAAAATAATCAAATTGAGGGTGGATATTATGAGTGTTATCGGCAAGAGATATGAGGCTCGAATTGGATACGGTGGTTGAATTTGACTGCACATGGTATAAATTGTATCAATAACAAGATGTAATTAAAAAGTAAGGCATTAGTGTAAATTGAGCTAACTATGTATAAATTGAGAATCTTGAAACAAGAGGACGACGTTAGTTGTCCAGTTCAGTCCATAAATTATGAAAAAGCTGTGTTATGAATAGAAGTGTTTGATGTACAATGTTTTAATAGGTCTTTTAATGTTAAACAAATATTTGTACAATATGATTATATATGACTAATTGTATGTGATTATAAAAATGATGACTCTCAATCTTCAAACTCTATTTTACCTTAGCAAAAAGTAATAATCTATAAACTTAGTAACTCTTCACACCATGTATTTTAATATGAAATAGAATAAATAACAATTAATACATCCTCTCACGCCAAATCAAATAATCATAAATTGCCATTCTTTGGCATAGAATCAAACTATGGTTTCAAAAACTTTCGAGGATAAGGTGCTGGTGCAGGGCTAGATCCCTCGTGAAATAGTGTGGTGAAAATTCTATCCGCGAGAACTGCATTTGCTGCATCTGTTGGATGAAATGCATCCCAAAAAACATATTCTGTTCGATTCTTGCACAGATTCGAGTTTGGTAAACATAGCCCTCCAACACTTGTGTCCACATTGCAACATGACGTATTCGAAATCTTGAAACCTAAAAACAAATAATAGTAGCCAAAATTTTAGCTTTAAAATCCCAAGTAAAGAAAAGTTCATAAAAAAGGTAACAATCAAGAAGTACTATTGGACTCCCTTAAAATCTTTTTAAGATCTTTGAGTTAACAAACTCTCGACCTTTTCTAAGGTAGGGGTGTAAGGTTTGCGTAATCATTAACTTATCTCACTTGTGAGATTATATTGGATTTGTTGTTGTAGTTCAAGGTATAGACCTACCAATTTTCTCAAGAGTTGGAATGTACTTGTTATTCCTTATCTTGGGATCAAATTAGTTATTGGACAATGAAAGGAGAATGTACTTGTTATTCCTTATCTTGGGATCAAATTAGTTATTGGACAATGAAAATAATAACAAGTCTCCTTGACGCTATTGTTATAATAGGATCACTTTTGGTTAACATTACACTACATGCATTCGCAAAGGATGTGGGGTAGCGGATGAGGCTGCTCTTCCCTTAACCAAAGCTCTCGTTGGTAGGGAGTGCTTCCCCGAATGGGTCCCTACGTAGCACGAATACTGATATAGTCGGATTTCAATGCGGGTATCGAACACCGGATGGAAATCCAAAAAAAAGAACTACACCACACGCGTACCTATGCATGTAAGTCGTCAAGGGATAAGGGGATCATGTATTGATTGTCCTTTAAATTTAAGTTGTCTAAACGAATTTCAGCTTGCTGTTATGTTAGTTGTTGCGCGCCTTTACTTCTCTCACTTTAGAAAGATTTTTCAGTATTTTACGAGCAAGAATATGTTTGTATTGTGGGAATATTGAGCTTACCATAAGCCGTAGGGTTCTCAATCAAGTCTAGAACTATTGGATAAGTGTCTGCAAATGTTATCTGTGCATATGGGAGGTGCTTATTGAGAGAAGCAATCAGTTTTCCCACTTTTGAGTTGAATTCTTGCACCCATAGATTGACTTGTTTCAAGCATATTCCCCTTGTGGATTTCACCCTTTGGGAAGGAATGCAGCCTAGTGGTCCAAGTCCATGAAACACCATCTTTCTTGCTCCAAGTTGATGAAGTCTCTAAAATTCAAGAAGATGAAAATAACACAAGTGTGACTATTGAGGGGTCGTCTGGTTTGAAATATAATAAAAAAAGGCAGCCCGGTGCACTAAGCTTCCGTTATGTGCGAGACCACAAGGGTCTATTGTACGTAGCCTTACCTTGGTTTGAAGTATAAGAAAATTTAATCTCCACATCATGAAATTCTCTATTACTTAGCAGTGGCGGATCCACATGAACACTTGTGGGTGCTCAAGCACCCATTATCTTTGACCATATTTAGTAAAATTGCATAGGTAATTATAAAAATATTTATATAAATATTGAGTGAGCACTCACAACTAAATTCATTTTTTCTCTTCTATCGGAATTTTTATTGCAAGTATCTATGACTTTAAAATTGTGAATCCGCCACTGTTACTTAGACATCGTTTGGTTTTACGTATAAAATCCTGCATAATTGTATTGAACTCTGCGTAGCTTACTGTGAATTGTTCGCCTAAGGTTGAGATTAGAAGCTCTACAAACTCGTCGTGTGTATACTGTTGTCCAGCAGCTAAGAATGGTTGCAGGAAGTTATTGACATAGTCATTGCTACCTGAAATGATTACAAGTTAACATCAGAGAAATTGAAGTGTTTTTTTTTGGCAGATGAATAGTAAGAGATGTAAAAAGAAGTCTTTCTTGCCTTTTTTATTTATTTATTTATTTATGTATATGGATACAACTATCTCCGCTCTCAATGTGCCTATGATGTAGCGCCTGGCGGGCTGTTAGCTAGTGTATATCATCTTACGAGAATAGACGATGGTGTGGATCAACCAGAAGAGGTATGCATAAAAGTATTTGCCTCCATAAGGAAATCCGTCTTAGGTTTGGAAAAGTATGGATTTTCAAGAACGAGAATCAAATGATATGTTCGAAATCTCTTATGATAATCATCCACGCTTGAAACTTATCTTAATGCCTGAAAGTTGGATAGGATGACTCTTACATAAGGATTATATTGCCCCTAATTTTTATACCCCTAACTTGAAAAGATAGAGATGTTGTTTCTGATAGACCCTCGGTTCAAGAAAAATAAGAAGAAAAAGGAGTAATAACAAGTAGTAACACCAGCATGCCAATAAGAAAATCGAAGCGAACAAACAACCAGTGATAACAGAAATATAAGAATATGCACAAATATACCCATTCCAATAAAGTAGACAGCTTTATTAACATGTTTTTCTGCAGCCACTTCTCCAATTTTAGCCTTGATTGCTTCCTTTGTCTTGTCAAAGCTCATTATTTGATCATCAAATGTCATTCTCTGAATCTGTTTTGTGTAGAAAGCAAAATAAATATGTGTTTGTTAGAGGAGGATGGAATTTGCTAGGAAAGAAATCAGAGAAATTAGAAGTAAAATGGGAAGTGATTTGTTACAAAGTAGAGTCCAGTGTCATTGAGAATTCCAGCTCCACCAGATGCATAATTCACTCCTTGTAATATTGCATCATCATTTGGTGCTAAAGAAAGATATGGTGGTGGTGATTGAACCCCAAGTTTTGCAGCTGAAAGTTGAAGAGAAAAAATGTTACTTTAGGTGGCAAAGTCAACTCATTTTTCAGTAACTTGCTCAATCAACAACAACAAAACCAGAGTAATTCAATAGGTGGGGTCTGGGGAAGTAACTTGCTCAATCCGTCCAAGTTTAAAATTAAATTTGAAGGTTGGGAATAATAAAAATTTGAAAGAACTTTAATAATTTAAAAATCACTCTTATGTTCGTATTTTCTTTTTTGAAAAGCAAAATAAAAAAGGAGGGGAAGTTGGGTCATGTTGGGCTAGATGGACCTGTTAATTGACTCACTTGGCACAACTCATTTTGACCTAAGCAAACTTTGAACGTTTTAGATCATAACCCGTCCATTGGTTTGACCTGCCCAAGTATGACCCAACCTATCCATTTTCTACCTCTAATGATATAAATAATAGCAGAAAATAAAAAAGCAACAACAAACCCCGTGTAATCCCATATATGAGATATGGAGAGAAAGTGTGTACGTAGACCTTATCCCTACCTTATAAAGATAGAGTATCTGTTTTCAATAGACCCTCGGCTCAAGGAATAGTGAAAAAGAAAATGAATAAGGTAGGACTTAAAATTATGAAGCAAAGTCTATAGAGATTACATATGATATCACCAATAGTCCTTCCATTGGTGAATCTGCCAGTAGCTCTTCCACCTTCAAAATCAATTCCATAAAAAGGGTAATTCGATTTGGCAAGAGACTGCAAATAATTGTTGTTCCCAACTTCTGTCAATGAGTCACCAAACACATATGTCACCACTGGTTCTCCAGCAGAAGAAGCCACAGATGCAACAATTGCCGTAATCAAGAATCCAAGAATTTGAACTAAAGCAACCATTTTTTGCTGCTCTTTTTTTGGTCTAGTCTTTGAGAAATGTTGCAATTTATGGCAAGAATTTATAACATTTTTTTTAGTCATGTCATGTCCTTCAATTCTAGTTTAATCATAGTAGGTGATGGATGATATTTTACTTGTTCTTCACTGAATGTGAAAATTTTGGAATTATGAGTGTTAAGTTCAAGTATTGAAGTGTTTAATTTGTTGGTAGTTGGGAGTTTCTTCTTAATGGTTGAAATTTTTCTTGCATTTGGCCAACTGAATTGGGTAACACAGTGAGTGTGTTTGCTTTTGCTTTAGGCCGGAAAAAGAAAGCATTATATTGTTGCTATGGCCTATGGGTCATAGAAAAAGGTCTCAACTTGTTAAGACTAGGGGTCGTAGGATGTATTAGGGAAAATAAATACACGTATATATTATCGTTGGTATTATTAATTCCTTGTTTGATAATATTTTTCAACTTATGTATAATTAATACTGGTATTAGTTATATACCTCATTCAATACTATTTTATACAGAGCAAACCATGATTTTTAATACATGGATAAGCATGTATAAAGACAGAACTGTCATTTCAAAACCTAACACTAAACCAAACAGTCGATAAGAAATAATCCAAGCATAACTAATTTCAATATTACTAATATACCATATTCAGTACTATTCTTATACACCCTACCAAACGACTCCTAATGGTGTCTATCATTACATTAGAAAAAACACTATATTTCTTTTCTTAACTCATTATACTTAAAACTTATAAATTTTCAAGGTCCTCACCTTAAATTTGTGTTACAGTCATCCTGATTTTATTTTAACTATTTGGGTATGCCAAAACTGAGATTTTTTTTAATGAGAATCGAATTTTACAATACAAGATAGAAGCTCTACCATTTTATTTTATGATCCTTCTTTTTAACCAATTCGCCCGTTCTACTATTTAACTATTAGCTCAGCTTTTAAATGTTTTAATAAAACTTAGTCACTTTTTCATAAAATAGACATTCTTCTAGAACTTTGATTTAGTTAGATGAGGTAGAAGAGAAATGAGTCAATCTTAGAAGACAGATCCTATCCATATTTTTAGGAGTTGCTTGGTGATCTATCTTCTTCTTTTTTCTTTTATTCTCACATGGAAGTGTAGATAAAATAAAATGAATTGACAATATAGAATTATCTCACCTTATCATATTATACATCATGTTTTTATACTAAATCTTCAATTAAAATGAAAGTGGGCTTGTGAATATTAAGGAAAATAAATATAAAAGAAAACACTGCGAGCTTGATTCCTTTTTCATGGCCAAACACGTCATTGTTTTTAATATTGGGTGCCGTGAGAATTGATCCCACCACTTATATCTTGTATAATATCGTATTAAATTGTGTGACAATCTCATCTAAAAACTTATAATGTTGGGAAATATATTTTTATTTACTTAATTATGTCTATAATCCCACAAGTAGTGTCTATCGGAAATAACATCTCTACCTAGAGGCGAAACCACCTTTTGCTAAGGGTGGTCAACTAACCATCCTTCGCCGAATTTTATAAAAAAATTATATTATGTATAAGTAAAATATTAATTTTAGATGTATAAAAGATATAATGAACACCCTTTGTTGGATTTTATTTTTACGTCTTTCAGTCTGAACACCCTTAGAAACATTTCTGGCTTCGCCACTGTCTCTACCTGCACAAGATAATGGTAAGGTCTGCGTGCACACTACCCGCCACAGACCTCACTTGTAGGGCTACAGTAGGAATGTTGTTGTAATTATGTTTATAACACAAATGTCCTTTTCTATTAAGTAATTTGTCTAATTTATAGATTTCAATTTATGACCAAAAGAAAGAAACTATTGTAGCATTTGAAATTCTAGATGGTGGAATAATAACTTAGGACATCTAATTTGAAATATAGAAAAGAGGGGGGGGGGTATTATTTTCTTCTTATTTCTTAATCCTTTTGAATTGGCTAGCTAAGGTGGACTTTACATTAATTTTCTCAATTTAATCTTGGAATTCAAATATTCAACAAGCCTACCAAATCCCCCTTTTCTCCTGGGCCATAGGAAAAGAAGATGGTCAATACCTTCTCAACTTGTTAAAGGTCAACCGAGAATAGTCATGGAATTTAATGGAAATAAATCACCAAATGCAAACAAGTGACTATGTAATTAATATTGAAATCTTATTTATGTCCAATTATATCTTGACTAGCCTCAATTGCAAAAAGTTTTGCTACACGATTAGTTTAAATTTTATACATTGATAGTATAAAAGTATTTACACAAACAGCTCGTGGCAGTTGCATATACATAATAAGCAACTTGTTATATTATGTTAAATTAGAGTGATTGTGTAAAAATTCTTTACACAATCTCATTGTATATAACTTAAATATTTAAATCCATTTTATATCTTAGACTAGATATCCTTAATTGTTAGTAGAAGTTTGGCAACACAAGTAAGCTATTTTCCAGAAATCCAAAATGTACCCAACAATTTGCTTGATTCCCTTCCCTTTTAGCTTTATTATAGGTGGAAACAGCCTAGACTTTCTTCCTCTTTTCACTTTCTTTTACGTGGAAAGGACTCCTCAAAATGAAGATTCGATACCCTTACTTTAAATGTGGTTTTAGCACCCAATTAGAAGGGTGGTATTTATTTTTTATTTATTTTGTGTGGAAATTATACCTATCCTTTAAAAGAAAGTCAAAATACTATAACTAAAAACATATAGTGAAAATCTCTGCCACAAAAATAGCAGAAAAAATTACGCACACAACAAATATATGTATTATACCATTCATAGTTATACTTTCAGAAAATTACCATTCTTTGTCATATTTGAGTTTTATAGCAAATTTACCTGCAAATACTAAAATAAGAGATCAATTATTTCGAGCTGAAAAAGAGCAACAAGCTCTAATATTAGATCGTTTGGTTAGAGTGCTTGCTTAGTAAGCGAAATCTTGAATTCGACTCTTAATGAGAGTATTCTATTTTTTTTGTATTTCTGTATTTTACCTTGGTTATATTCGCTGTGCGAATGAATACAACCGATACATGTCGTCCTTTGTATACACCCCTATCTCTATAACGAATACAATCGATACAAGTTGTATTCTTTGTATATACCCATATATTTTGTCTGGTAACAATTGAATAGTAGCTGTTGTATACTTTGTATATACCTTTGTATTTCGCCTGGTAATAATTAAATAAATCACTACAAATAATAATTAGGTAAACTATATTTACGTATGATAATTAAGCATTAAACTATAGTGCTAAGTTTACTTAAAAAGTTGGACATTAGTTGCGAGTTCTGACGATTGTATACAAAGATGTTCACATTGTTTTTTTTTTTGGGAAAGAAATATACACAACATTTACATCTTAGTCAAGTCATCGAACACATGCGCATTTGTCCCTTCCCCACTCAATAATTCAATGCTTCCCCGCAGCCCCTAAGCCATTGAACCAAAACCAAAGTAACAGAAAAACAGCTCATATGATAAAAACAACAATCATCATGTATTAGCACAAAGAATAATTCAAATGCACATTCCATTAAAGTACAAAAAAAAAAGAGTTTTTCGCTTCGATGTCCGGTACTCGCATTGAAACCCGACTAAATTCGTATTCGTGCTGAAAAATTCTATATTTTAAGGTAAACCGCTCCCTAAAAAAGGTAACTAGATACTCAGCACTCGAAACCAGAGAACTCTGCTTAAGAATAAAGGAACACAATCTTGTTGGTTGAACACAACATACTTACTTAGACCCTAAGCCAAGCACCATAATAGAATTCAAATGAATCCCCTCTGTATTCAAAACTTGAAAAATAAAATAATCCTAAAGTCATAAGATTTCTTGTAAATCCTAGCAAACCCTCGTGACATTTCCACATAGCCACCCTTACAACACATTTTTTTTCACATATAAAATTACAGTTTTTCAGTTATATTCTTCATTTTCTCAGTTTTATTCAATCTTGAAAAAACCCCAAAAAAAAAAAAAAAAAAAAACCTAAAACCATCTCATATTTGTAAATCCTCACAAACCCACTTGAAATTTCCACTTACAAACCCCAAAAACACAATCTTTCACACGCTCTTATAAAAAAATTACAGATTTTTAATTTTTTTTATCACTCGATTTTCATTTTCCCCAGTTTTATGCAATTTTGAAACAACCAATAGATCCTAAACCCATCAATTTCTTGTAAATGCTGGCAACCTCACTTCAAATTTCCACCTAAAGACACAATCTTTCACACACCTATATAAAAAAATTCAGATTTTTCATAGTTCTTGATTTTGATTTTTCCCAGTTTTGGTTGTGAGAATTTTAGCTTATTCTTGTAAATTCTCACAGCCCCATTTGAAATTTCCACTTACAAACCTCAAAGACACAATCCTTCACACACACATATAAAAAAGTACAGATTTTTAACAGCTCTTGATTTTCATTTTTCCCAGTTTTGGTTATTGTGGGAAGTTTATTAGCTTAATAAATGTCAGTTACTTGTGGAGTAGAGTGTGTGGTGGTGTTAGGATGTATGCGTTGGGTATGGAAACGTTGTACTTATATAGGCAATGATGACAGTGCCACGTGGCAATCAGCAAACTATGAAGAATTTGAACCTGTTCCCCGTCTTTGCCGTACAATTCTTGCTGTCTATGAAGATGACCTTCATGACCCCAAATTTCCACCTGAAGGAGGCTATAGGCTAAACCCCGATTGGGCTGTGAAGAAAGTTGCATATCAAGAAACACTTGGTAAGTAAATATTTTACATTGCAGAGATAGAGATAGTTTCTTATGATAGTGTCTAGCACGACGTAAGCTACACATGCATGTAGGGTAGGAGCTAGGTTACGACAAGGGATTCAATTGAATCTCCTTCATTGGAAAATGATACTGTGCAAATAGGGAAAAATGTGAAGAAGGTTGCATATCAAGAAACACTTGGTAAATTTTCGCATTGTTGAAATAGTTTTTTAGGATAATGCCTAGCACGACTTAAGCTCCTGGCAGCTAGCCTTTAGCTTACGGGTTCGGCTGAACTTTTGGTCCAAATCTTGTTTATGTCTTAAGAAATTCATTGAATATGTATAAATTATTAGTTTAGAATCAGTAACTTAAAAGGACTACAATCTAGAATCTGTAAGCTTCAAATGATGGCTCCGCCTTTGGCTCCATGTGCATTCAGGGTAGGATCTAGGTTATAACAGGGGGTTCAATTGAATCCCCTTTGTCGGAAAATGGTACTGTGCAAATAGGACAAAAACGTAATTTTGCAGAGTGCCAAACGGATCTCTTACAGCATTGCCTAGCGCGACTCAAATGTAATTGAAACAGCCTCTTGCAGAAATGCAGGATAAGGCTGCGTACAATAGACCCTTGTGGTTCGGCCATTTTCCGAACCTTGCGCATAGCGGGAGCTTAGTGCACCGGACTGCCCTTTTTTGCCTAGTACGACTCAAGCTCCACGTGCATGCAGGGGAGGAGCTAGGTTATGATAAGGGGTTCAATTGTCTCCTCACTCTCCTTCGCCGGAAATGATAATGTGCAAATAGGGCAAAAACTTGAAGGAAAATTTTGTATAGTGTCAAAGGGGGTTGAAAAACTAGTTTAGGTAGCAGGTTCAAATCATGTGGTGTGTGATATTCTAGTATTTTTTGAATCCCCTTATGTGCATTTCGGGCTCCGCCATTGCGTGCACATGCTCATAAACAATTTTATTGTTTTCTTTTTCCTTTGTTTCCAAAAATATTTTCATTTTAATAAAAAAAAAATTCTCTTTTATTTTTTCCAACAGGTAATGCTCCACCTTATTTGATTTACCTTGATCATGAACACCATGAAATTGTTGTAGCCATAAGGGGTTTAAATTTGGTGAAAGAAAGTGATTATAAAGTTTTGATGGATAATAAGCTCGGCAAGCAGATGTTTGATGGTGGGTATGTGCATCATGGTTTGTTGAAGGCAGCAATTTGGATGTTGAATAAAGAGTCTGAGACTTTGAAAAGGCTTTGGGTTGAGAATGGGAAGAGTTACAAGTTGATATTTGCTGGTCATTCTTTGGGTTCTGGAGTTGCATCATTGTTGACTATAATTGTGGCGAATCATGGGGATAGGTTAGGGGGTATTCCGAGGAGTTTAATAAGCTGCTATGCTGTTGCTCCTGCTCGGTGTATGTCACTCAACTTAGCTGTTAAGTATGCTGATGTTATACACTCGGTAGTTTTGCAGGTGAGTTGGTTTAGTCGTCATTGATTGGGCTACTCTAATTTGCCACTATCATACTTTAGCAACATATTCTGAAACTACTTGATTAATATTTTTTACATTAGTAGCTGACTGGCTTGTGATTGAAAAAGTTGGATATGGTGTTTAGTGTGATTTAGACTAAAATGATTGTTTAGCCTGTTGATTTAGCTAATAATTTTGGGCAGGAGAACGTAGGACGCTAGAAGAAAAGAACTAGATCTGAGGCTGGTTACATAATATGTCCTTAAATATAGGAACAGGTTGAAATTTTTTGAATGTCTGTTTCCTTTTAGTAATTTTTCGCATTGAACTTGTGATGAGTGAATGGTGAAAATGCCTTGGGAATGTTTTGATTATCATTTTATAGTGCATAATTATGTGGTCTCTTGTTTATAGTTGCTGTCTCTGCATCAAGATCCATTGGCATGTATATATAGTACTTGAAAAACACATGATCAAGAATTGCGATGCTCGCATATATAAAAACCAATCTAGGAAAGAGCTTCTCAATTATCGCTGATACCTTGTTTTTACATGATTTTTTAGGAGACAGTTGCATTAGCCTATGGCAGTTTTAGTTCTTCTATACTACAACCAAATTAATGCAGATTAAAGGTTGCACCATAAGTTTATAACGGATATATTACAGGTACCATGATTCGGAACATAGTCCGAACTGCCCAGTCAGACTATTTGAGACTTCCAAGTGGTCAGTTTTTTGTTGAATTGGCTTATTCCTCTTGTCCCGAAAAGTAGCTCATGTGAATTCACCCTGTGTAAATCTTATCTTGTTCTGATCAATTGCTTATACCAGTGGTAGTTTTTTCCTCTTACAACTCATATCCTTAATGTAATACAGCATAAGATTTGGATCTAAAATGTCTAATTGTCGATGGTGAGGGGGGAATTAGAAGCCACTAGAGTGGGAGAAAGGGAATTTGTAAAATACATCCTAAGAGAAAATGATTAAACAAAATGGTATGTATAGCAAGTGAAATGCTTGGCCTATCCACTGATAAGAATTGGAACAGCGTCGGCTCTTTACATTGGTAGATCTAACCACTATTGATATCATGCTCACTCTTTTCTGTCAGCTACTGGATATTTGAGATTTAAATAATGGGCCAGTCAAAACTTTTGGGATGTTGCCGTAACATTTACCGACAACAATGGTTTTGCTGTTTTTATTTAGAAATTTATAGCTCTAACTTGAGGATTTCTTTTCCTTCTATGATCGCTAAACTAAAATTGTATAGTTGCACCCTGAAAGCCATGAATACAATAAACTAGGTGTTGACTTATTCCTTATGATAATGTGAACTTCACGAAACAATCATGTTCTCTGAATTAACATATCTATACTGGCTTCTTCTTCCTCAGGATGATTTCTTACCCCGAACGCCCACCCCACTGGAAGATATATTCAAATCCGTCTTCTGGTTAGTTCAATTTTCCTACATTCTCTTGATGCAGAACAAAAGCCCTTGAGTTTTCGATATTCCCTTGGATTCTTTTTCTTTGGAGAAATTGTTATAAGTATCTTCTTAAACCGAGCGTTAATGCTTTCAACAGTTTACCCTGCTTGTTATTTATGGTATGCTTGAGAGATACCTTCATACCTGAAGGTAGGAAGCTGAGAGATCCGAGAAGATTATATGCGCCTGGCCGAATGTATCACATCGTTGAGAGAAAATTTTGCAGGTAAATCACATTCAAATAGTAATACTACTATTACACTGTACTGTCAGAGTTTTGCAAGTTCGTGATGATGTTGTAACATGCCTTTACGCTAAGTCTCTCAGAAAACACATTGTTCCTTGTACACTCTCTGAAAGAAGATTTTACTCGCTTTCTTAATCACATTTATTGCTTGACAGATGTGGGAGATTCCCTCCAGATGTTAGAACAGCCATCCCAGTTGATGGAAGATTTGAACATATTGTGCTGTCATGCAATGCAACATCTGATCATGGAATTATTTGGATACAAAGAGAATCAGAAAAGGCATTAGCAGTAAGTACTTTCAGAATATTTTGTCATTTTAAAAAAAGAGCTGTAGTCCTTCATTGATGATATCATTTGGAACAAACATATGTCTCAAATGTACCTTGATCACCTGAAGATTTTCAAAGAGACAAGTCTAATGTTAGGCCTTTCTTCATGGATAAGAAAACGAAGGGAGTTATGCTTTTCTTCCCTTCAGATTTCGATTTTCATGGCCAATGAAAAACTGCCTGTTTTTCTCTAAATTCACATAGTTCAACTTTGTGCCAGCTGTCTGGTATTCGGTGCATTGCTTTATCTTCATTCTCTTGGTATTAGTTCCAGAATTTCATTCTTTGACGTTTTCTTGCGTTTCAAGTTTGAAGTCTAGAAAAGCATTCTACTCCAATCCAGGCCATAGCGGAACTAGATTATCTATCAGCTTAGTTTCCATGAAAATGTTTCATTTCCGAAGATCATACTGAGACATGACCCTTAATAGGAGGGTATGGAGGTTGAGAATTAGGGTAGAAGTTTAGTGATTAAACATGCGTGTCTCATTTTCATGCCGGTAGCATTAGTATTTGTCTCGTATTTTCGTTTCTCCTTATCCGCATATTTCTTTTACTACATGTTTCTTTCGTTTCGATTAATCTATCACCTTTGCTTGTTATTGTTACTACTGGTTGTTTCTGCTTCTTTTTCATTTTTTCCTGAGCCGGGGGTGTATCGTAAACAGCCTCTCTACCTTCGTAAGGTAGGGGTAAGGTCTGCGTACGCTCCTCCCTCCCCAGACCCCACTTTGTGAGATTACACTGGGTTTGTTGTTATTGTTGTTGTAGTTGAAGTAGCAGAGTAGTGTGTTATACCCTGCTATGTTCTCATTTACTTGAATATGTTTGTTTAAGGAAATATTTTTCCTGAGTAAGCGCTTCCCTGCAGAGACTCAAGGAGGTTAGCGCTGAGACCACGACTACCCCACCACCAGTGCAGAAAATTGAAAGGCAGCACACACTAGAAAAAGAACACAAGAAGGCACTAAAAAGAGCTGTCACTTTAAATATTCCACACGCCGTGCCAACAGATGCAGAGGAGGAAGCCTCAGTGCATGTGCAGAAAGAGGAAAAATCCACGACAGAGGCAGCTTCTCTCATAGAAGGTGAAGACGCTTCCACAAGCACAGGCCATTCCACTGATGCAAGAACTAACTGGAATGAAGTAGTTGAAAAGCTTTTCGCGAAAGATGAAACGGGGAACTTGAGATTGAAGAAAGAAGCAAGTGGTACTGAATAACAACTCCCTTTGAAGATGCTTTCTCTATTCTTTCCTTTTTCTTCAAAAATTTTGTGATGCTTGAAGAAAAGTATCAGTCATGTTTCCACAATTCCTGTTCAATTCTTTGTATCCATTAGTCCTGTACATTTTTCTTTTGTAAAACACTATCTGAAATAGAATGTACAATCTAAAGCCCCAGAGAGGGGAATAGAAACAAAAGCATAAAGAAATTATGATTGGTTGTAGTTGCATTTTTATTTTGTTTTGTTTTGTATGTGAAATGCCTGAGTTGGCTAAACGAACTGTACCATGATTCTAGTTTTGGCTCTTTCCTTTATTTATTCGTGCACTATAATAGAAAAAGGTCGCAATTCTTTTTCCATAAATTTCTTAGTTGTTACTGGTAATACAACAGTTTGATGCTAGAATAAATTCAGAAAGAAAACTTTTCTTTCAGATGGAAAATCCATCCAAGATTTCCTTTATTTTGCTTAAAAAGGGCAGCTCGGTGCACTAAGCTCCCGCTATGCGCAGGATTCGGGGAAGAGCCGGTCCAGCCGAACCATAAGGGTCTATTGCACAGAGCCTTGTCCTGCATTTCTACAAGAGATTGTTTCTATGGTTCGAACTCGTGATCTCCTGGTCACATGGCAACTTTACTAGTTACGCCAAGACTTTCCTTCAAATAATTTTGCTTATCAACTCTAAATAAAAGATTAACACAAAACAAACCAACATAAAAGTACCCAAAAAGTAATCATTGAAGTTTTACTCCAGAGAACATAGACTTCAAAGTATTCAACTATAGACTTCAAAGTATTCAACTATATCAATCAATCAACCCTGCCTCCATTCAGAGTACGCAATGACTAATTGATTGCTTGCTTCTGTTGAGATTGGTCATTAAGTGGTTGGCAGTCTTCCTTTTTAGTTTTCTTTTTTGGCTGTCTAACATTATACAAAAAGAGTTGGTACCTGTATCAACAACGTACAGACATCTAAAATTGGAAGATATGTATCAAGAATCCATCGACATAGTAACAAATAACCAATCGGAAACAATATATAATAAATGGAATGGGCTTAAATGAGAGGCACAAGGTTTTTCGAAAGCTGATTGGCCAGACACAAACCACTCTATTTTCCATTCATTGATAGGTATTAAAAGGCTTCATCAAGCAATCCCTTCATCAATACAATCACAAAGGCTAATAATCTGTAGTATTACAACTGGAAAAGATCAGTTGGTGATGGGATCTAAAAAGAAAGTAGCCCTGAGCGGCTCTTCTAGTTAAAAGTCACAAGTTTAGCAGTTTCACCACTAAGTCGGCATGGCTTCAGCGCTGACATGGTAGCTATCCAGCTCCTTGTCAAGTTCCTCAGCTGACTTCTCAGCACCCTTGTTATTTCCCCTACCAACGCGACCTGGACCTCGACCACAACCACGCACAGCTGCATTTCTGAAACCACCACGGCCCCTTTGACTGTAGAGCAAAAGGAAATCCAGGTTAAGCACATGCAGCATGTAAACCATGCTAAACATCTACCATATTTATACATGTAATTGGCTTTTAGTGTTACTTGGTACTCTAAAAGATAGTCATGTACTATTTTAGTATATCTCTTCTTCTTTTTTGGGAAAAAAGAAGAAGGATTTATTATATATCTCAATTAGTCACTAAAGCCTTTATTCTTTTTATTTTCTAAGAAAGTCATCAAAAGAATAAATAACCGTCCTCATCGGACAACAACAACAATAACAACCCAGTATAATCCCACTAGTAGGGTCTGGGTAGGGTAGTTTGTACGCAGATCTTACCCCTACCCTGGGGTAGAGAGGCTGTTTCCGATAGACCCTCGGCTCCCTCCCTCCAAGAACTCCCCACCTTGCTCTTGGGGTGACTCGAACTCACAATCTCTTGGTTGGAAATGGAGAGTGCTCACCACTAGAGCAACCGTCCTCATCAGAAATTTACGTAAAACCCCGACTAGTAACAGATGTAGCACCTCCTCTTCCATGAGCTGGGCCACTCGGCGTACAGAAATCAAAGTACCAATTCAACTCTCAAAGAAAGAATAAACATTTCACAAAACCTTTGGTAACAAAAATACAAGACAGCCTATATCAGGAAATTAGAGCTTCAAGCATAGAGCGCCTAAACAAGCAAACAAATAACTTCCCAGTGCTATCAACAAAGGAAAACAAAGATTGAAATAGATGACACTGATCCATTTTCAGAACTCTAGCCTGAAATAGAGCAATTCAATTGGAGCAGACTCTAGAATCTATTAGGCACAATTCTGATCATAATACATCCGCCGCATGCGACTTGGTACGACAAAAAGCGTACAGAAAGTTAAGTATATAAGATCATAGTGAGCATTCAAATATACACATACATGAAACAAACAAAATTCTCAGTCAAAGAAAGAGATGGTTAATCGATTGACATACGCCATGACAACAGTCCTCCTCCACTTCGCTCCGCCAACTACATTTACACGAGCTGACAAAGGGTTGAAACCAGCTATTTCAATCTTAATAGGCTTCCCATCTAACTGCACATTGTTATACATTTTATGTGCTTGGAATGCATCACTTCTTCTGGCAAAGACCACCTCAGCAGCGCACTAAAAGTTAAGATAAGATCAACTTTACAATTAACGACAAAACTAAAACCATACAGACTAGTCCAACAATGTTGAGTTTAAATATTGAAAATAAATCTACTAAACTCATAAGCCGAAGACCAAAGCAACAAACACAGATATCTGAATGTATGCAACTACACCGACTAGTGACATGTGCTTCTAGATGCTAGACTTAAATATCCTTTTTTCTTTTCCAAATACTACTTCATGATACCGAAAAAGGATAAATTTTGATACGACACTATTATAACAAGAAAAAAAGCTTTAAAATTAACATCAACACGTATCTTAAACGGTAGAAAGCAGCACTTTCTCGTAAAACAATAGCAGGCACTTATCAGCCATTTTTAACAGCCCAACTTTGTCAAAACCGCTTGCAACTATGTCCATAATCTATTGGCGGCCTTTGAAACACCTTCAAACTCTATTATTAACTAAGATTTAATTCTGCTATGCAAATTAATCAGAGAATACATTTTTCTTGGGTCTTCAAATCCTGATTTCGATTAGTAAATCTGATTTCATACTATACTTACAAGTTAAAAGAAAAGAACATTGCAACTTCAAAAGATGGCAAAGAGTCAATTGGCACTTTGCCAATTGGCTGTGTGGAGAATGCACTGTAGTCAAAAAAAATTATTTATTAGGGTAAATTTGTAAATGGAAAGGACAACACTAAGAAAGTGCGTCTAAATTTACATGTTGTGCACCCCCCCCCCCCACAACCATCATATCTAACAAGTGACATGAGACTACCCATGTTTAAGAGTCAACAAATAGTTTCCAAAACCAGCTGATGAGGGGAAAAAAGAACAGTGTAGATGACTGATAGTGTCATCATACTGATTGCAAGGCAAATCAGGAAGGCATAACAGAAACAGGAAAATTACCTTTAGTATTTAGATCCTTCCCAGTTGCTTGTGATGGGATCTTAGTGTGCTTGGCGCATGCATAACAGGACAATATTCCTTTCGTGACAATTAGCCAACTTTCACAGGTTGTACAATTAGGCGGCACTGCCAAAATGTTGCTTTCTAACAGCGATATGCATCTCATGTAGCACTGCAATCAATACTCCTTCCATGACAACTAGCCAACTTTCAGGGGTTGTACTTTTAGTTTTAGACGGCACCGCCAAAATTTTACTTTCTAACAGTTATATGCATCTCATGTAGCACTGCAGTGGCTGCATAAAGTGTCCCATAGGAAGGTAAGCTATCAAAGTAACTTCTATAGATCTACAAAATAAGGACTAAACTGAATAACAAACCTGTAAGAAGTGCGTTCACCTCTTTTCTAGGAAAAACTCCTATCAAAGAAATTGAGAAAGAGAAGAACTATCAGCAATCTAAGATCTTACAAATCAACAGAAAGAAAAGATCAGAGTGCTAGCCACCTTAATGTGATCAAAAGATACATGTGCCAAGAGAGAATTGAGACAAAAGCGCTGCAACACCTCAGCTCTACGTAGAATCAAATAAATCAAGCAAGAATCTTTATTCACCTTACTTATAGATCTGCACCTAGGCTGTGCCCAATCGTTTGTCCATAAGGAGGCAATATCATTTCTAACCTCTTTGTCATTTCGTACAGCTTCTGTAACTTTTCCTCCTCTCCTAGCTGTAAGAGAGACCTCTTCAACATCTGAAACACTAGCTCACTCATGTGTCTACCCCTCTTTAACATTTCCTCAGAGCACTCAAATGCTTCTTCGACTCTCCCACGGGAACACAATCCGGTGACCAAAAGTTCCAGAGAATGGCAGTGTGGACAGTGCCCTTTATCCATCAGGTAATTCCATAAACTCAAGCCCAGATCAAGTCTTCGGTTCTCACAGAAGAATTTGGTCAGCGTCACAACAGTACGTGCCTTAGGCAAGAAATTTTTGTCGATCATCTTTTCGTAAAGATCAATGACACCGCCAACATCTTTTGATCTTATCAATCCCCAGAACATAGTGTGGTAAGTTAAATGGTCAAGCTCAATATTTTTCTCCTCCATCTCTTTCATTAAGACTGCTGCAGATTTAACATCCCTGGATTTGATAAGAGAACTCACGAGGGCATTATAGGACCCAGTATCTGGTTGCAAATTTCTCTTGAAAATTTCATTGAAAAGTTCTTTTGCTTTAGTTATATTACGAGCAATTCCTGCTCCATGAATCAAAGTTGTTATCGTCTGTACTGTGGGCAAGCAATTTACCCTCTCCATTTCTTCAAATAGTTTCAAAGCATCACCAAGATGACCTTTCTTGCAGTACGCGTCGATTCTTATACCATACGTTACATTATTAGGCTTAAACCCTCTTTTAACCATCTCATGGTAAAATAACTCTACCGCGGTAATATCCCCTGATTCCTTGAATCCCAAAAGCAAGATATTCATTGTCTTTGTATCAGGTGGGAACCTAGAGTGGAGTCTGTTGAATATTGAACGAGCTTCTTTCATCTGCCTCTGCGTGCAAAATGCTCGAAGAAGAATATTGAACTCTTCGGTGCCAAATTTCTTCGCAGGGAATAAATGCTTCTCCATCTTTTCAAATGCTTCAAGGGCATCTTCGTAGGATTGATGTTTTGCTATTCTTGATAGCACGATGCTCAATGACTTAAGAGTGAGCAAGGACGGGTATAGCTGTTGAATTTTCTTCATTAGTTCCCAAACTTTATCAAAGTAACGCATTCTTGCTAGTATGTGAAGTGTCTTCTCAAATGCATCTGAGGTTGGACTATATTCAGAATGGCAGAGGCAGAACTCAAAAAATTCATATGCTTTAAGTCCATTCGCATGTGCTGCAAATAGGCGACCGAGAACATTTTCAACAAACGTGGCAGACAAAACACTCAGAGAGATATGACGTTTAAGTGTTGGTTGCAATGGCTGAACAGGAAAAGGGTGGTCATTGATGATTCTAGCAATTGTTTCAATGTCATCTTTTGTTTCTGAAACTGAATGTAACCAACTGCTTGACAAAAAATGATCCTTGCGCTGTCGAACAACTCGCAAAACTTGGCCCAAATTATTTATTCGTTTAGAAAGCACGACCACCATTTCAAGTAACAAAGTCACGGTTCTGCGCTTCAATCAATACAAGCAAGCTAACAACCACACCTTATCCTATCTGTATGAGCTGACAGTTGCTTAATACAAAAAGTAAATAGCACAAGCTATATACACATAATACAAACAGATCAACAAGCAAACTTACAAATCGAAAATCAGCCAAAACACAAGGTTATTGAATAACGGTAAAACATGAACTTTCTGCAGTTTCAATAATAATCACCATAAAAACGAGAAAAAATCACTAAAATTTACCGAAATCTGTTGATATACACAAAGAACGAGCAAATGCGCGACTTTATGAAGAGACTATTAGGGCTTTGGGAAATAAGGGAATTCGAAGGTCTTTGTTTAGGAGGCTGGAACGCGGTCGCAATTCCAAACGCGATTTATAAGATCGAAATTCGAATGCGAATGCGATTTATTCGAATGCTAATGCGATTTATTCGTAAAAGTACTTGACCAAACAACTACCGAGAAATAGAAAAAATAGCTTGTTGCCAAAATTATTTTTTTAAAAAAATATATATTTTTTAAAAGTTTGGCCAAACATTAGTTCTCTCAAAATATTTTTTAAAATTAATTAATTAAACACAAACTACTTGTACTCAAAAATACTTTTTTAAAGATACTTGTGAGAAAAATAATTTTCAAAATAAGTTAAAGCGTAAAAAAGTTTGGCCTAACATGCTATTAGTATAGTTGTAGCACTTGTTTGAGACACCTAAAAGAGCGTGTTTAGATGTGATTTTAATATTGTTCGTTGGTGATTAATAGTATACTAGTCTCTAAACGGTAAAAACTTACCCACACCGGGTGTTTACGCTCTACTAATAAATAAATGACATGTGTCATATTATTTAACTATAACTACTAGTAATTAATCATAGTTAACTACCATAGCTTTTGCACTATCTTAAAAAATAATGTGTAAATATACATAATAATCCAGCTATTCCATTATGTTTTAAACTTAAGTTGATAAACGTGGGAACATCTACAAGTTACAAAAACCAGAAACATGGGAAAAACTCAAACTTTTTAGCTACTTATTGGCACTGCATTTACCTCAAAAATTATTCCACAGGTTATACAATAAAAAGAAGAAACATTTTAATAGAAATTATTGATAAGGAAAAGAAAAAGGAAAAAAGAGGCAGAGTATTTTTTTCGTGTTATTGTACTCAGTGAGAATATAAAGAAGAAAATGAAAAACTTGTCTCCCATAGTATACTCTCAGATTAATTTATTTTTACATAAAACTGCATATTAATTTTCCAGATGCATCATTGCATAAGTAAACTTAGTTTCCTGTGAAATCAAGACAAAAAGAGAGCAAAAGAATTGTTAGATGCAGTTATTGAAGGACGTTCATACGCCTTTGAATAAA
Organism: Nicotiana tabacum; assembly: GCF_000715075.1. Taxonomy (NCBI): domain Eukaryota; kingdom Viridiplantae; phylum Streptophyta; class Magnoliopsida; order Solanales; family Solanaceae; genus Nicotiana; species Nicotiana tabacum. Next base: position 5,972,481 of record NC_134090.1, read on the forward strand.
ATAAAGAGGAACAAGCGAAAGAGGACGGTAACCCTAGAAATCTTAGTTTTCTTGTATAGTTAACTTAACTAAACTAGGTGTAAACACCCAGTGCGGGTAAGTTTTTACCTCTCTAGACACGTGCAACGCACTTGTGTTCCACGAAATCAATATAAACTTCTTAAACTGACATACTATATATTATTTTAAAATGTTTATCATGAGATATAAAACAAGATTTGAAAGGTAAAAAAATACAAGCCAAAATTTATTAGTGGAGTTCCTATATATTAAAGAATGAGGAAATTCAAATTCTCTTGTTCGTCTGTTTAATCTTAGTTGCAAAATAAATGCATATTGTATTCTTAAAGTGCTTATTAAAAATGTAGAAACAGGAGCATTGAAAATCAAACAAAAAGCGAAGCGTTATCCCCTATTTATGCAAGAAAGAAGAAATACTAAAGTGCACGGATCAAATTATCTGACTTCTTATTGAATCAAAAATATGAGAGCACTTAAATTTACCAGAAACGGAATTGTCTTTTAGGTAAATTCATTCGTTGTTCTTTGTTTTTTCTCACAATCTGTAAATACAATTCAAAGGATAATTAGTATATGCAACTCTAGTATGTATATAAGAAATAGAATATACAAAATTTAGAAAAATAATTTTACATGAGTGCACACAATTTTTTGGGTAAACACATGTGAAATAATAAGCAAAATGAACATGCCAATTCATAATCTTATTAACGGATGATACCATAATTTTGTCAAAGAAAAGTGAAAAGAAGGAGTCCATCAGCATGCTTATTCTTCCTGGTGGAACACCGGCTCAAGAAATTGTGAATTATTATTCTAACTAAATCTATATGAAGCATTAGATGAATTTGATTGGGAATGCAAAAAAGATTTCACAAGTTTCAAAAGATATAAATTAGATTTATGTTTTAATATAGGGAGTAGTAAAAAAGACTCATTTATTTACCGTGGGATGTTAGGAGTAGTAGAAAAGACTCAATTTATTATGAAATGTTTTTACTTTTAGGTATAATAATGTTATAGGATTGATGTTTAAATGAAGGACAAAAAGGTCATTCAGTTTTTATGGATATTTTGGTAATTCAATTTCATACTTAGGACTTCACACTTGTAATTGATAAGGGTCAGATATGTCCTTTAAATATTGAAAATAGAGCAATTATGCCCTCCGTTTGCATTTGGGTACAAAATTGCCCTTGATGTTAATAAAGTGGTTCACTTTTGCCCCTCCCCACTAACAGACTCCACATCAAGGATAATTTTGTACCCAAATACAAATGGATGGCATAATTGCTCTATTTTCAATAATTTAGGGATATATTTGACTATTTTTCGTATAAAATAATACTTTTTTGTTTAGTTGAAAACCCATGTTAGAGAAAAAGTCTTTTTTGTAAAAAAAAAAAAAAAAAAGGAAAGGAATGGCTTGCCATATCTTTTACATAGTAATTACTACAATGACGAGAAATCTCACCGGAAAATCCCTTCGGCCAGCTGATCACAACCTACTGCTTCACTTTTTTTCTTACTGGATCAAATTCGTGTGATTTGATTTTTATATTCTTTGAACTCCTAAGTCCTATCATGTAAGATAACCAAACAATACCCCATTAGAGGGACTTGAATCCGGATCTGCTCAAAGGATACAATGCCATTGTTCATCATTGATGTATCCTTAATAAAATAACCTTTTACATTGTAATATCAATCCTTAATGCAAAATCTTATTATTTGAGTACCAAGTAATTAATGATAAAAAAAAAACGTTTCGTCTTCCTATTTTAATTTGCAACCGCATATCGAAACGTCTTCAGGGGCATAGGATCAAATATGCCCCTGAACTATTGAAAATAGAGCAATTATTCCCTCCGTTTGTATTTGGGTATAAAATTGTCTTTGATGTGGAGTTTGTTAGTGTGGAGGGGCAAAAGTGAACCACTTTATTAACGACAAAGATAATTTTGTACCCAAATACAAACGGATGACATAATTGCTCTATTTTCAAAAGTTCAGGGGCATATTTGACTCTTTTCCGATATATATAAGGTGATGATCTTAGTTACCAAAAAGGGACAATTGATCTATGTCAATTTCATCACAAGAGTTGCTTGGCTAGCCTACCAAAAGTAAATGCAACAATTAAATTAAATAGAAACTGTTTTTAATTTGTAAATCAAATGAAATCTTTCGTTATTTGAGTTGTCCAAATAATAAATTTTCTTCTATGAAAATTAAAATTGAAGACAAAATGGTATTTCATATGAGTTGGCTTCAGAGCTAACATGGTGTAATACATAGTTTGGACTTAAATCCAACATAGAAGGAAAATTAGCTAAGTATATACCTGCAAATTGGTCGATTGACTCAAAGTAGAAGACAATGTACATAAACGTTCATTATTCTATAAATTAAATGTCTTATTTTTATCGGATATAAAAGAAATATTTTCCATGCGTATTTACATTTCTTTTCTTGTCAATTATAAAAAAGAAACTTATATTTTTAGAAACCGAGACAAATTATTTTTCGATAAAGTTCTTTGTTGAAACTGAGAATCTATGAAGTGTGAACTCTATTTAAGACAAGACTTGAGCTGAAACTACTAGCAGTTGGCTGAAGAGAACATTCTAGAGTCCGAGAGAAATTGCAGAAAATGCAAAGTAATCTCATTCATTGTGGCTCCTACATTATATATACGTGTAAGAAGAAATGTAACCAAACCTAATAGCTAGCAACAACTCATTAACAGCTAATAGCTAAACTAACATTAATCTAACTGACTAACTATAACTAACAGACTAATAACGTGTACATAAATATATTAGTGCTTAGTCGATCTTAACCCCCCCCCCCTCCCAAGTTGGTGGGGAAGAATTCACTGCCAACTTGCAAAGGATGCTAGTATGTTTGATGCTTGTCAAGGCCTTAATTAGAATGTTAGCTAATTAATTACTTGTTGAAATGTGATAAAGAGTGATAAAATCATCATGTAGCTTATCTCTCACGAAATGACAATCGACCTCTATGTACTTTGTACGCTCATGAAACACAGGGTTCCTTGACATATGGACAACAACTTGACTGTCATAGAAAACAAGAATAGGTTACTAGCATGTATCAGTTAATTCTTCCAGCAGTCTCCTTATCCATATCAACTCACCAACTACCTTTCAAATTGAAGGGGCCTGCACTACACATGAGTAAGCGGAAAAATTAACAATGGATTTGAGTTGTGATGTTAGTGAGTGAACATAAATGAGATTGAACTTGAAACTCGGAACAAACAATACTTTGTGTAAAATTAGCTTTGGACTAATAACTGCATCACCTATCTCTGTCACCTTAACCCTATATCCATATGGGAGAGTAACTACAAAGGGATATAACAAGGTTCTAGTATTGGTGAGTAAGTTTTTGTTGTGGGACATGTGGTTCGAGGCTCCAGAATCTAAAATCCAGAAATCAGCAAGTAAATGAGAACATTTATATGAAAATCACCAACAATTTCATCATAAGTACAACAAGTCAATATACCTGCAAAGTTCACAGCTCCACTTGTGATATTGTTTGAGACCTCGATTACACTTCCAATGTAAAGCTTCTCCAGTAGGTTCAACAACTGATTGTACTGTTCTTTTGTCAAATTGGCCGCATTATGGTTCTAGTTTTAGCCTCGATTATTAGCTACATCTGATCTTCCAAGTAACATCTCTTCAGGTCCTCTGTTAACATTTGCAATAGATGTTGTATTCTTGCCTCTTGTGAACTTGATGTTTTGTGGGAAACCATGTAACCTATAACATATTTCTTTAGTGTGACCTGATTTTTTTTTACAATAGTCACAAAACAAACGTGGACCTTTGTTCTTTGATCTATAAGAGTTACTCCCTGTATTGTTTACCATATGATTGTAATTTGTTCTAAAACTAATGTTTTCTTGTCCATGAACATTCAATGATACAGATTCCAAACTTAGTTGACTGTGTGGTCTAACTTCTTGCTGTTTTTCCTCTTGAATTAGAATAGAAAAATCTTATGCTATTGTGGACAGCGAGTTCACCATCAGGATACTTCCTCTTACCACAATATATACCTCATTTAAACCCATTAAGAACTGAATGAGTCTCATATCTTGCTATGCCTTGTGCATAGTAGCCTTTGCTCCCCAAATGCACTAGCAACTGCACTAAGTATTTGCATTAAACGTGTGTAATTCCTCTCAAAGCTTTTTCATCTTTGTATAATAGCCAGTAATGTTCAGTGAGCCCTAAGTCAAGTCCTTAATTTCCTTTTGAAGTTGATACATCTTATATATGTTGGTCGTGTAACGATCCGAACGGTCATTTTGAGTATCACAGTCCTGTTCCCCAATTTACTGCTCATTTTTGCCTTACAATTGTTATGTGATTTGTCGGGGTAGTTGGTTCGGGCCCAGTGAGATTTCGAAATAAATTTAGATATTTAGTCTCAAGGATAAAAACTTAAGTTGAATATGTTGACCGGATGTTGACTTATGTGTAAACGACCCCGAAATTGAGTTTTGATGATTCCAATAGCTCTGTATGGTGATGTTGGATTTAGGAGTGTGTCAGAAAAATTATTTGAAAGTCCATAGTTAAATTAGACTTGAAATGGCGAAAATAGAAAATTTAAAGTTTAGAAGTTTGACCGGGAGTTGACTTTTTGATATCGGGGTCGGAATATGATTCTGGAAATTGGAATAGTTCTTTTATGTCACTTATGACTTGTGCGCAAAATTTGAGGTCAATCGTACTTGATTTGATAGGTTTCAGCATCAAAAGTAGAAATTCGTTAGCTTTCATTAGGCTTGAATTGGAGTGTGATTCGTGATTTTATCAATGTTTGATATGATTTGAGGCTTTGGCTAAGTTCTTATGATGTTTTGGGACTTATTTGTATAATTAGTTGAGGTTCCGGGGGGCCTCGGTGAGTTTCAGATGGATAACGGATCGAAAATTAGACTTAGAAGAAACCTGGAATTTTTAGTCTTCTAGTGCAATCACACATGCAGAACTTTTCTCGCAGGTGCAAGCTCGCAGAAGCGAGCTCGGCAAGCGCAGATGTGGGAAGGGGGCTAGTGAGGCAGTGGTTTGTGAGCTCGGAAAGCACAGATACGGGCGGGGGCTAGTGACGCAGTGGTTGCAGGTGTGAGGGAATTTCCACACCTGTGTGATCGCAGATGCGGACGGGGAGTCACAGAAGCGCAAGGTCCGCAGAAGCGGACTGAGCCTCGCAGAAGCGAGTCCGTAGAAGCAACATCAAGTTCACAGAAGCGGAGGCAGGGGAGGCTTTGGCAAACCGCATAAGCGGTTGGATTCTCGCACATGCGAGACCGCAGGTGCGGAACCTCTGGGCAGTGTACAAAAACAGAGGGGTCCGAGATTTTCTCATTCTTGGACATTTCAAACACGTGTTGAGGCGATGTTTGAGCGAGAATTCACGGGAAAACTTGAGGTAAGTCACTTGTGATTATTGTTAGTCAATAATATTAAATTATCACTGAGTATTTCTACTATATTACATGTTTTTGAGGTGAAATTTGAGGATTTGGGTCTAGGGATTTGAAAATAAGATTTGAGGATTTGAAGGTCGAGTTAATGTCGGAATTTGTGAATTTGGTATGCTTGGACTCGTGGTTGAATGTGTGTTCATATTTTATAACTTTTGTCGGGTTCTGAGACGTGGGCCCCACTAACGACTTTTGAGTTGAATTTCGGATTTTGCTGAAAAATTTAGTATTTTTATACGAAATTGATTCCTATAATTTGTGTTGGGTGTATCGAATTAATCGTGACTAGATTCGAGGTGTTCAGAGGCCGATTCGCGAGGCAATGACATATTGGAATAAAGAAGTTGCACGGTTTGAGGTAAGTAACATTTTTACACTTAGTTCTGAGGGTATGAATCCCTGAATTGCATGTTATATGAATTGTTTGGAGGTGACGCACATGCTGGATGGCAGGCGTGTGGGTGTGCACTATAAAAATTGTGACTTAATTAATTCCGGAGAGTTGCATAATCAAATAATCATGTCATTATCCACAATACCATCCACGTGTTAGATGAAATTGAGTTAGGATTCATGTTAAAGATCATGTTTAGGCTGCGTGCCGATAATTTTGGGACCCACCGAGGTCTTATTGCTATTGAATTGCTTGTTTAAATTTACAATTATGTATTCAGTCACTTCTATCATTTGTATGTCATATCTCAATTTATGTTGTCATTCATTGATACATCATATCATCATGTCAGGTTGATTTTCATGTCATTGAGACCCCGAGAGACTAGAGATTTTGAGTGATATTTATGGGATCGGGTTTCACGCTGCATCATGTTTTATTTATTTATGCATGGATCTAGCTATTATAGCGCTTGGGCTGAAGGAGCCCTTCCAGAGTCTGTACACACCCCCAGTGAGCGCAGGTACCTACTGAGTGCGAGTGCCGATATTGAGAGGTGGATCTTCCCTTGGCATGGATCTTGCCCGAATCATTTATATTTTGGGATGGATTTTCCCTGGCATGGATCTTGCCTAATTATCTATATTGAGGGATGGATCTTCCCTGGGCTGGATTGGCCTTACACAGTACTGAGCGACTCACTGTCAGTTGATATTATATTTGGGATGGATCTTCCCTGGGCATGGATCTTGCCCGAATCATTTATATTTTAGGATGAATTTTCCCTGGCATCGTTCTTGCCTAATTATCTATATTGAGGGATGGATCTTCCCTGGGTTGGATTAGCCTTACACAGTACTGAGCGACTGACTGTCATTTGATATTATATTTGGGATGGATCTTCCCTAGGCTAGATTGGCCATATATAGTACTGAGTGATTGAGTATTTTGAGAATGTAAGTACACGGGTTCCACTGAGGTGTATCACATATAGCATGTACATTGGCATGTAGATATAGAGATGTCATATTCCTCATATCATTCAGAATTGATGTATTTTACTTGTACTGAGTTTAACTGTTGAACTTGAAAGTATGCCTGCATTTCTGTACTGTTATTTCTATACTAGATTGCACCTACTGAGCTCGTCACTACTTTCAGCCCAAAGTTTAGTCTTGTTGCTTATTGAGTACATGGGGTCGGTTGTACTCATACTACACTCTGCATTTCACGTGCAGATCCAAGTACTTTCGGATATGGCTACTGCTAGATTTTAGAGTTTCATCTATTAGAGACTATTGAGATAGTTGCTTGTGTCCGCAAACCTTGACTCTCTTTCCTTTCAGTTATTTGTATTTTTTTACATTTCCAGACAGTGTTTGTGTCAGTCAGACTATGTTATCATTTAGATACTCATGTACTAAGTGATACCGAGTTTTGGGAGTGTATTTGGATTAATATTTATGGGATTTTCTACTAAATCTAAATATTATGTTTTCAAACTTAAAATATTATAGTGTTTTATTGAGGTTATCAACTTGCCTAGTATTGAGATAGACGCCATCACGACATGTAAATTTTGGGTCATGACAAGTTGGTATCAGAGCTTAGGTTACACAGGTCTCACGAGTCATAAACAGGTTTAGTAGAGTCTTGCGGATCAGTACGGAGACGTCTGTACTTATCTTCGAGAGGCTGTCGAACCCTTACTAAAATTTCACTTTCTTGTATTCTATCGTGCGAATTTGTTGATTCCAGAAACTAAATTTCTGTTATTCTATTCTCTCACAGATGGTGAGGACACGTACTATCGGGTCAGATGGTCAGCCACCAGTGCCACCATTTAGGACCACGAGAGGTCGGGGCCGTAGTAGAGGTCGAGGTATTGCTAGTGCAACAGTTGGAGCAGCACCTGTAGAACTACCAGTTTCTCCAGTTCAGGAGCAGGTTCTAGATATAGTTAAGCTGGCGGGACCAGCTCAGACACCAACTATCCTATTATGATTCTAGGCCTTCAGGAGGCTTTAACCCAGATATTGATTGTTTGCACTGGCCTTGCTCGGGTGGTTTCGGCTCAAGCCGCACCAGTCACTTCACAGACAGGGGGAGGTACTCATACCTCTGTCGCCCGTACTCCAGAGCAGGTAGTGCAGGGACTTCAGATACCGTGGGAACTACTAGTCCAGCTAGTTACAGTTGCTCGAGCGCATGTGGGTCATATTATGAATGCCGAGGAGAAGAAGAGACTAGAGATATTTGAGAGACTTTGTCCTCCATCTTTCAGTGGAACTGAGTCAGAGGATGCCTAGAATTTCTTAGACAGATGCCAATGGATTCTTCGTACAATAGGTATTCTGGAGATCAGTGGGGTCTTATTTACTACTTTTCAGCTGATCGGAGCAGCTTTCAGATGGTGGGAGACTTATGAGAGGAGCAGACTTGTTGGTGCAGCACCACTTTCATGGCATGAGTTCTCCGTATTATTCCTGGAGAAGTTTGTGCCACATACCCGCAGAGAGGAGAGAAACTGCGCAGGCAGTTTGAGCATTTATGTCAGAAGGACCTGTCCATGACCAGTATGAGATGTGGTTTTTAGAATTAGCTCGTCATGCAGTTTGGTTGGTTCCCACTGAAAGGGAGAAGATCAGAAAGTTCATTAATGGCCTCAACCATCAGTTCCGTTTTATTATGACTCTGGGAAATGTAGCATGTGCTAAATTTGACTAGGTAGTTGAGAGTGCTCGACGTCTAGAAATGGTCCATACTCAGGAGCACGAGGAGAGGGAGACCAAGAGGTCACGTGGTCTGGGTAATTGCAACGGTGTTCATTCTAGGGTACAGTCCTATCACAACAGGGGTCGACCTTATAGGCCCGCTCAGATGGCTCGTCCAGCTCATCATGGCGCATCAGCTAGCTATGGTTCATACAGTGCTCGACCGAGTCAGTCTTCTCTTAGTGAACTTCTAGCCTATAGTTCTTCTCGTGCATTATCAGTTCAAGGTCTATCTATGCCAGGTTCTTTTGGTAGTTATTCTGGTTCTCGAGGTCCACTTCAGTACTTTCCGACATTTTCAGAGAAGGGTTGGTTTGAGTATGGAGAGTTGGGTCATGTGAAGAGATATTGTCCCCAACTGTTGGGAGGTCCTGCACCAGTTATTTCACCACTAGCCCAGCCAACACAGAGTGTGGCTCAAGCACGTAGAGGTCGCCCTAGAGAGGGAGGCAGATCAAGCGACGATCATACATGATTCTATGCCATTCCTGCCAGGCTAGATGTTGTTGCTTCAGATGCAGTGATCACATGTATTATCTCACTATGACAGAGGGAAGCTTCTATATTATTTGATCTTGGTTCCACATATTCGTATGTATCATCATATTTTGCTCGTTGTATGGATATGTGTAACGACCCAGTCGGTCGTTTCGAGAGTTATAGCCCCGTTTCCCCCATTTTTGCTTCATTTTGTGCTTTTCAGCTATATTATGATATACCGGGTTAGTTGGTTCGGGTCCGGTATGGTTCGGAGTGGATTGAGACACTTAGTCTCTAAAGTAGAAGCTTAAGTTGGAAACGTCAACCGGATGTTAACTTATGTGTAAACGATCTCGGATTTGAATTTTTATGGTTCTGTTAGCTTCGTTAGGTGATTTTGGACTTATGCGTGCGTCCGGAATTTGATTTGGAGGTCCGTAGTGGAATTAGGCTTGAATTGGCGAAAGTTGGAAATTTAGCAATTTCTGTCGGCAGTGGAAAAATTTGATATCGGGGTCGGAATGGATTTTTGGAAGTTGGAGTAGATTCGTGGTGTCATTTTGTAACGTGCGTGTAAAATTTGAGGTCATTCGGACGTGGTTTGGTAGGTTTCAGCATCGTTTGTGAAATTTGGAAGTTTAGAAGTTCTTAGGCTTGAATCCGAGGGTAATTTGGTGTTTTGATGTTGTTTTGAGTTATTCGAAGGCTCGACTAAGTTTGTATGTTGATATATGACTTGTTGGTCTGGTTGGTTGAGGTCCCGAGGGGCTCGGGGTGATTTCGGGTGGTTAACGGATTGTTTGAAGTTGGAAAAATGCAGCTGAAGCTGTTGCTACTGGTATTTCCGCACCTGCGGAGGGGGAGCCGCAGGTGCGAGGGCGCAGAAGCGCTTGGAGAAGTCGCAGGTACGGGCAAGGCTAAGGTGGTCTGGAACCACAGGTGCGAGAAGGCTATCACATCTGCGAGCCCGCAAGTGCGAGACCTGGGGCGCAGATGCGGAAGGGAGGAAAATGGCTGGCTTCGCAGATGCAGAGAGTTATGCGCATGTGTGCAAGCGCATGCGCGTAAGGTTGGCCACAGATGCGGAACCTGGGATCTCAAGTGAGTTCCGCACCTGCGATGGAAATTCCGCAGGTGCGGCATCGCAGAAGCGGAAAAAGGGGCCGCACGTGCGATATTGCTGGGCAGAAAAGCTCCAGCTCGAGGTTTTGTCTTTCATTTTCAATTTTGGACTTGAGAAACTCGGGAGAGAGGCAATCTTTCGAAGGTTTTCAAGGAGCAACATTGGGGTAAGTGATTCTAACCCATTATGGTATAAATTTCGTGAATCTATGGCTTTGTTCATCATTAATTAGTAGGATTTTTGAAGTGAAATAAGAGGTTAGGGCTTGGGATTTTGGAGAGTGCAATTTGAGGATTTGAAGGACCAAATGATGTCGGATTTTGATGAATTTTATATGGTTAGACTCATGAGTGAATGGACTTTTGGTTTTTGTGATTTTTGTCAGATTTCGAGATGTGGGCCTGGGGGCCGGGTTTGAGCCAATTTCGGGGTTTTAGTTTAATTTAGTAATTTTGTTGTGGAATTGATTCCTTTAGCATATATTAATGGTATTGTACTACTTGTGGCTAGATTCGGGATGCTCGACGGCCGATTCGAGAGACAAAGTCATTGCGGAGTAGAGATTTGCTCGGATTGAGGTAAGTAACAGTTGTAAATCTAGTCATGAGGGTATGAAACCCCGGATTTTGTGTCATGTGACTATTTGGAGGTGGCGCACATGCTAGGTGACGGGCGTGTGGGCGTGCACCATTGGGGATTGTGACTTGGTTCTTCCCATAGCAATTGTAAAGTTGAACAACATGTTGTAGTTATATGCTCTTTATGTGCTTTAGAACATTTACTGTAAATCATGCTAGATACCATGTCTAGGCTTTATGCCAGTATTGTTTGGACCCTTAGAGGTCGTTTCTTGTTGTCCTCTCACTGCTTTAGTTGATATCCCGTACTCAGTCATGTTCATGCATTCTTACATCATAGCTCAGCCTCCGTTATTCTATTTGGTGCATCATGTTAATGTTGTTTGGGCTGATTTCTTTGATTTATGAGAGCCCGAGAGACTGGAGAGGTTTATGACTGAGTGAGGGCGAGGGCCTGTTTGTGAGGTAATGTACCTCAGCACGTGAGTTGTCCGTGTAGATTCTGATATGATATTATAGCACGTGAGTTGTCCGTGCAGCATATGAGTTGTCCGTACAAATTATAGTGCTTGGGCTGTAGGAGCCCCTCAGGAGTCTGAACACCCCCAGTGAGCGCATGTACCTACTGAGTGCGAGTGCCGAGCACCGAGTACCGAGTGCTGAGCGATGGTGAGGCATGGGTGATTGTGAGGTTGGAGTGATTGGGAGGACTGAGTGATGTTAGCCCGATGGGTAGTATATGATTTCATCATCCATGCTCATAGTTGCTTTGAGTCCTTGTTGAGAACTGTTGAAAGATATTCCTAATTGATTAACTTGAACTTGATTTAAACAAGCTGATTTGACTTAAACTCTGGTTACAAAGCATGCCACACTTTACTAATTTTTTGTGATATGAACGGTACTTGCATTTAGCTTGTCACTATTTCTCAGCCTTTATTTATTTCTATTACTTACTGAATTGGTGTACTCGCGTTACTCCCTGCACCTTGTGTGCAAATCCAGGCATTTTTGGTCACGGTAGTGGATGCTGAGGTTCCTGTAGCTGATCATTTGAGTTAGCGAAGTAGCTGCCTGGCGATCGCAACCCTGTTTTCTCCTTCTTTATCTCCCCTTAGTTGTATTTTGGATTTTTCCGATACTATGTTAGTCTTATTATTGTCGGACCAATTTTTAGTAGTTGCTCATGACTCAGTGACACCCCGATATTTGGGGATTTTCATTCCGCATTTCTATTTTTGAGTTCAACCCCTATTTTTTTAATTATTTTTATGAAATTCTTCTATACAAGACGTCTTTTGGCATATATTTGAATGAATTTTTGTAGTATTGTGGGAGTCGGCTAGCCTAGTACCATCGATAGGCGTCATCACGACAGGTTTGAGTTTAGGGTCGTGACAATATGCCCGATGAGTCCTTAGTTTCACCTGTTCATGTATCTACGCCGGTGAGCGATACTATTATTGTGGACCGTGTGTATCGGTCGTGTATGGTAACTATTGGGGGATTGGAGACTAAAGTGGATCTCTTATTGCTTATTATGGTTGATTTCGATGTAATATTGGGAATGGATTGGTTGTCTCCATGTCATGCTATTCTGGACTGTCACGCAAAAACTGTGACATTGGCGATACCGTGATTGCCGAAGGTCGAGTAGAGAGGTTCTCTAGATTATGTTTCCTATCAGGGTAATTTCTTAATTGAAGGCCCAACAGAAGGCCGGAAAGGGGTGTTTGTCATATTTGGCCTTTGTGAGAGATGTTGATGCATACACTCATGATATTGACTATGTAACGGTAGTGCGAGACTTTTCGGATGTATTTCCTACAGACCTGTCGGGTATGCCACCCGATAAGGATATTGATTTTGGTATTTACTCGGTGCCGGGTACTCAGCCCATTTCTATTCCTCCGTATCATATGGCACCAGCTGAGTTGAAGGAATTGAAAGAGCAACTCCAGAAACTTCAGCAACTTCTTGATAAGGGGTTTATTAGGCATAGTGTGTCGCCTTGGGTGCACCAGTTCTATTTGTGAAAAAGAAAAATGGTACTATGCAGATGTGTATGTACTACATGCAGTTGAACAAAGTTACAATCAAGAACAAGTATCCTTTGCCACGTATTGATGATTTATTTGACCAGTTTCAGGGCTGAGGATGTTCTCCAAAATTGATTTGAGGTATGGATATCACTAGTTGAAAAATCGGGATTCGAATATTCTAAATACGGCATTCATGACCCGTTATGGTCACTAAGAATTTCTCGTGATGTCTTTTGGGCTGACCAACACCCAATAATATTTATGCACTTGATGAATAATTTATTCCAGTCATACGTTGATTCATTTATCGTAGTATTTATTGATGATATCCTGGTGTACTCACATAGCCATGAGGAGCATGCACATTACTTGAGTGTCGTATTACAAAGGTTGAGGGAGGAGAAACTTTATGCCAAGTTCTCCAAGTGTGAGTTTTGGCTTAATTCGGTGGCGTTCTTAGGGCACGTGGTGTCTAGTGAAGGGATTCAAGTAGATCCGATGAAGATAGAGGCAGTTCAGGGTTGTCCCGAGCCATCTTCAGCTACTGATATTTGGAGTTTTCTCATATTAATCGGGTATTATCATCGCTTTGTGGAGGGATTTTCATCTATTGCGGTGCCTATGACTAAATTAACCCCAAAAAGTGCTCCATTCATGTGGTCGGATGAGTATGAAGAGAGATTTCAGAAGCTCAAGACTGCTTTGACCACAACTCCAGTTCTAGTTTTGCCTTTAGCTTTAGGCCCTTATACAGTGTATTGCGATGCTTCTCGGATCAATATTGGGTGTGTCTTAATGCAGAAGGGTAGAGTGATTGCTTATGCTTCGCGCCAGTTGAAGCCACATGAAAAGAACTACCTTGTTCATGATTTAGAATTGGTAGTCATCGTTCATGCATTGAAGATTTGAAGGCATTATCTCTATGGTGTGTCTTCTGAGGTATTAACATATCATCGGAGTCTTCAACACTTATTCAAACCGAATGATCTAAATTTGAGGAAGCGGAGATGGTTGGAGCTGCTAAAGGACTATGATATTACCATTTTGTATCATCCCAGGAAGGCTAATATGGTGGTCGATGCCTTGAGTAGAAAAGCATTGAGTATGGGTATCATTACATTCATTCTTGTTGGTGAGAGGCCTCTTGCAGTTGATGTTCAGGTCTTGGCTTACCAGTTCGTGAGATTAGATGTTTCGGAGCCCAGTCGGGTTCTAGCTTGTGTGGTTTCTCGGTCTTCCTTATATGACCGCATTAGAGAGCGCCCTTATGATGATCCCCCATTTGCTTCTCCTGAAGGACACAGGTCATCATAGTGATGCCAAAGATGTTACTGTTAGAGATGATGGGATGTTGAGGATGTAGGGTCGGATTTGTGTACCAAGTGTAGATGGATTGCGTGAGTTAATTCTTGAAGAAGCCCACAGTTCGCGGTATTCCATTCATCCGGATGCCGCTAAGATGTACCAGGACTTGAGGCAACATTATTGGTGTAGAAGGATGAAGAAAGATATAGTTGGGTTTTGTAGCCGATGTTTAAATTGTCAACATGTGAAGTACGAGCATCAGAGATCGAGCAAATTGCTTCAGAGACTTGAAATTTCGGAGTGGAAGTGGGAGCGTATTACCATGGACTCCGTAGTTGGGCTCCCACATACTTCGAGAAATTTTGATGTTATTTGGGTGATTGTGGATCGGTTGACCAAATCCGCACATTTTATTCCAGTTGATACTTATTCTTCGGAGCGATTAACTGAAATTTATATCCACGAGATTGTTCGCCTTCACGGTGTGCTAGTGTCCATCATTTCAGATCAGGGCACGTAGTTTACATCACAGTTTTGGAGAGCAGTGTAACGAGAGTTAGGCACACAAGTTCAGTCGAGTACAACATTTCACCCTTAGACGGACGTTCAGTCCCAAAGCACTATTCATATATTGGAAGATATGCTACGTGCTTGTGTTATAGATTTCGGGGGTTTTTGGGAGCAGTTTCTGCCGCTTGCAGAGTTTGCATATAACAATAGCTACCAATCGATCATTCAGATGGCTCCGTATGAGGCTTTTTATGGAGACGGTTTCGGTCTCCGGTAGGTTGGTTTGAGTCGGGTGAGGCTAGGCTATTGGGTATTGATTTAATTCAGGATGCTTTGGAAAAGGTCAAATTGATTCATGAACGACTTCGCACAGTGAAGTCTAGACAAAATAGTTATGTCGATCGGAAGGTTCGCGATGTTTCTTAAATGGTAGGAGAGAAGGTTCTACTCTGAGTTTCGCCTATGAAAGGTGTTATGAGGTTCGGGAAGAAGGACAAGTTGAGTCCTAGGTATATTGGGACTTTTTAAGTACTTAAAAGGATTGGAGATATGGCTTATGAACTTGCATTGTCATCTAGTCTATCGGGTGTTCATCCAGTGATACATGTATCTATACTCCAGAAGTATGTCCGAGATCCGTCTCATGTTTTGGATATCAGTACGGTTCAGTTGGATGGTAATTTGACTTATGTCATGGAGCCGGTGGCCAATTTGGATCCACAGGTTCGAAAGTTGAGATCAAAGAACATAACTTCAGTGAAAGTGCAGTGGAGAGGCCAAGCAGTCGGAGAAGCTACCTGGGAAACTGAGCGGGAGATGTAGAGCAATTATCCACACCTATTTGAGACTCCATGTATGATTCTAAACCCGTTCGAGGACGGACGTTTGTTTAGGATTGGGAGAATGTAACGACCCGGTCTGGTTTTTTGAGTATCACAACCCCATTCCCCTATTTACTACTCATTTTATGTTTTACAGTTGTTATGTGACTTGCCGGGGTAGTTGTTTCGGGTCTGGTGAGGTTTCGAAATAAATTGAGACACCTAGTATCAAGGATGCAAACTTAAGTTGAAGAGGTTGTCCGGATGTTGACTTATGTGTAAATGACCCCAGAATTGAGTTTAGATGATTCCAATATATCTGTATGGTGATTTTGGACTTAGGAGTGTATCCGAAAAATTATTTGGAAGTCCGTAGTTAAATTTGGTTTGAAATGAAGAAAATAGGAAATTTAAAGTTTGAAAGTTTGATCGGAAGTTGACTTTTTGATATCGGGGTCGAAAATCGATTCTGGAAATTATAATAGGTCCGTTATGTTATTTATGACTTGTGTGCAAAATTTGAGGTCAATCGGACTTGATTTGATAGATTTCGACATCGAAAGTAGAAGTTAAAATTTGTTAGTTTTTATTAGGCTTGAATTGGGGTGCGATTCGTGATTTTAGCGTTGTTTGATGTGATTTGAGGCTTCGACTAAGTTAGTATGATATTTTAGGACTTATTGGTATATTTGGTTGAGGTCCCGAGGGCCTTGGGTGAGTTTCAGATAGATAACAGATCGAACATTGGACTTAAAACAAACCTCGAAATTTCAGTCTTCTGGTGCAATCGCAACTGCGTAACTTTTCTCGCAGGTGTGAGCTTGGCAAGCGTAGATGCGGGTAGGGGGCTGGTGAGGCAGTGGTCGCAGGTGCGAGGGAATTTCCGCACCTACGTGATCGCAGATGCGGACGGGGAGTCGCTGAAGTGCAAGGTCCGCAGAAGCGGACTGATAGCCTGTTTGGCCAAGCTTCTCAAGAGGCCAAAAGTGCTTTTTTCTCAAAAGCACTTATTCCCTAACTTGAGGTGTTTGGACAAGATTTGGGGGGGGGGGAGGAGTATTTTTGGGAAGAAGCAGAAACAGTTTCAGAGAAGCATAAAAAAAGTAGTTTTTTCTCAACAACAGAAGGAGAAACAGTTTTGACTTTTCTTCTTACCAAAATACCTTTAACAAAATATAGTATATGTCAAAATAACCGTCAAACCTAATATTTAGGATATTAATGTATAAATATTTCTTATTATTTTTAGGATAGCTTTCTAATATATAGTGACTTTAAAGGTGAATGCTTTTATATTTGTTGAATGATTTTTAATATATTTAAGTTATATTAAAATAATTAAGTACTTTTAAATTTTATTTTCATATTTCACTTAAATAAAATATTTAATTATTGTTGTAATAACAAAATTTTAAGATTATTTATTTACTTATAATATTAACTATTAAGTAATTCTATTCATGTCCTTATTCGTAATTTGATACTTAAAAGCACTTTCTGAAAAGCTCGGCCAAACACAAATTATTGCTCAAAAGTGCTTTTCAGAGTGATTAGCCAAACACAAATTGCTTCTCTCCAAAAGTATTTTTTTCAATAGCACTTTTGAAAAAAACACTTCTCAAAATAAGCTGATTTCTCCACCTTGGCCAAACAGGCTATGAGCCTCGCAGAAGCGAGTCCGGAGAAGCAACATCAAGGTCGTAGAAGTAGAGGCACGAGAGGCTTTGGAAAACCTCAGAAACGGTTGGATTCTCGCACATGCGAGACAGCAAGTGCGACTAAAAGGGGCGCAGGTTCGAACCTCTAGGCAGTGTACAAAAACAGAGGGGTCCAAGATTTTCTCATTCTTGGACATTTCAAACACGGGTTGAGGCGATTTTTGAGCGAGAATTCACGAGAAAACTTGAGGCAAGTCACTTGTGACCATTGTTAGCCAATAATATTGAATTATAATTGAGTATTTAGATTTAGATTACGTGTTTTGAGATGAAATTCGAGGATTTGGGCCTAAGGATTTGAAAATAAGATTTGAGAATTTGAAGGTCGAGTTGATGTCAGAATTTGCTAAATTTGGTATGGTTGGACTCATGGTTGAATGTGCGTTCATATTTTATAACTTTTCTCGGGTTCCGAGACATGGGTCCCACTGATATTTTTGAGTTGAATTTTGGATTTTGTTGGAAAATTTAGTATTTTCATACGGAATTGATTCCTATAATTTGTGTTGACTGTATCGAATTAATTGTGACTAGATTAGAGGCATTTAGAGGCTGATTCGCGAGGCAAGGGCATATTGGAATAAAGAACTTGCACAGTTTGAGGTAAGTAACACTTCTAAACTTGGTTTTGAGGGTATAAATCCCTGAATTTCGTGTTATATGAATTGTTTGGAGGTGACGAACGTGCTAAGTGATGGGCGTGTGGGTGTGCACTATAGAAATTGTGACTTTATTGATTCTGTGAATTTGCATAATCAAATAATCATGTCATTATCCACAATATCCTCCACGTGTTAACGAAAATTGAGCTGAGACTCATGTTAAAGATCATGTTTAGGTTACGTGCCGGTATTTTTGGGACGCACAAAGGTCTTATTGCTATTGAATTACGTGTTTTTACAATTATGTACTCAGTCACATTTATCATTTGTATATCGTATCTCAGTCTCTGCTGCCATTCATTGATACATCATATCATCACGTCGTGTTGATTTTCATGTCATTGAGAGCCCGAGAGACTGGAGATTTTGAGTGATATTTATGGGAACGGGCTGCACGCCACATCATGTTTTATTTATTTATGCACTGATCTAGCTATTATAGCGCTTGGGTTTGAATGAGCCACTCCGGAGTCTGCACCCCCCCCCCCACAGTGAGCACGATTGATTTTATACTGAGGGATGAATCTTCCCTCGACATGGATCTTGCTCGAATCATTTATATTTTGGGGTGGATTTTCCCTGGCATGGATCTTGCCTAATTATCTATATTAAGATCTTCCGTGAGATGGATTGGACTTACACAGTACTGAGCGACTGACTGTCAGTTGATATTATATTTGGGATGAATCTTCCGTGGGCTGGATTGATCATATACATTACTGAGTGATTGAGTATTTTGATAATGTGAGTACACGAGGTTTCCACTGAGGTGCATTACATATAACATGTAGATATAGAGATATCATATTCCTCATATCATTCAGAATTGATCTATGTTACTTATACTGAGTTTAACTATTGAACTTGAAAGCATGCCTACATTTCTGTACTGTTATTTCTATACTTGACTATACCCGTTGAGCTCGTCACTACTTTCAGCCCAAAGGTTAGTCTTGTTACTTATTGAGTATATGGGGTCGATTGTACTCATACTACACTCTGCATTTCGTGTGCGGATCCAGGTACTTCCGGATACGGCGGCTACTAGATTTCAGAGTTTCATCGGTTGGAGACTATCGAGGTAGTTTCTTGGCATCCGCATACCTCGACTCTCTTTCCTTTTAGTTTTTTGTATTGTTCTACATTTCCAGACAGTGTTTGTGTCAGTCAGACTATGTTATCATTTAGATGCCCATGTATTTAGTGACACCAATTTTTGGGAGTGTATTTGTACCAGTATTTGTGGGATTTTCTATTAAATCTAAATTTTATGTTTTCAAACTTAAAAGATTATAGTGTTTTATTGAGGTTATCGACTTGCCTAGTATTGAGATAGGCACCTTCACGACATGTAATTTTTTAGTCGTAACAGGTCTGATCATACCTATCTTCCAATTTATGCCAAAGTTCCTTCGCGTCATTCACATATTGTAAACTATCTGCTATGCTGTTCGGGAGCGAGTTCAAGATCCATGAGGTGACCATATCATCACACCTTTCCCACTGTCTATAATTTGCAGAATCAGTATTACGCCTTTTGCATTTGCCATTAATGAAACCTATTTTTTTCTTCACTCAGAGGGCTCACAAAACTCCTCTCCTCTAGGATTTGTATCCTACTCCATCAAAATGTATTGTTACCAAAGTCGATCCAGCATTCTTTGATGGATGCATGTATAAAGGATTGGTCAAATCCATGACATCTCTCACCAAATCGGACCTAGTGTTCTCCGATTGACGAATAGTTGGGTCAGCAACATCCTCTTCTCTGGCCATGGTTTGAAGTATCGAAAGAGGAAGATGAGAGTGCACTCTGACAGAAGAATAACGAATAAAATTCTCACAAAAAGAAAATTGATTTCAAGATTTTGGAAAACCCTAGATTTGATTGAGCCAGTGAAATCGATTGAATTAGTGAAATCGATTGAAGATTGAGTGAGATATAAAGCGAAAAACAAAGTTGTGCACTGATACCATGTTGAAACTCATAATATGTGAGGTGTGGACTCCATTGAAGAGAAGACTTGAGCTGAAGCTACTAGCAGTTGGCTGAAGAGAACATTATAGAGTATGAGAGAAAATGTGGAAAATGTAAAATAATCTCACTCACTATAGCTCTTACATTATATATACGTGTAAGAAGAAATGTAGACTAACCTAAAAGCTGGCAACAACTCATGAAGAGCTAACAACTAAACGAACATTAATCTAATTGACTAACTCTGACTAACAAACTAATAATGTGTACATAAATATATCAGTGCTTTGTCTATCTTAACAGTTCTTATCCTATTTTTAAGTCGTTACAACTTGTATATATGATTGTTATACGTCATTTCATAATGTGTCGTATTGTATGCTATTGTATTGTATTGTATTATTTTGATAAATATAATATTTGGATAGATTGTATCGTTTGCTATCGTTTCATGATGTCACATACCAATATTACATAAAAAAGGTAAGAACATGGTAAAATTATTATATAAAAAGATACGATAAAGATAAATTTGTTATAAAATAAAAGCAACTTAGTAAAACATGAACAAGACATGCTGTTATGAAATAAAAGCAATTTAGTAAAACATGAACAAGAAATGGAGATAGAGAGAAAGAAGAAATTTTCTTCTTCAATTGTGTGTATTTTCCTATCTATTACAAGGCCTTTATATAGGCATGAAAAGTGAAGAAAAATATGTCATTGAATATGTCATTAAGCATAGAAATATGTCATTGAATATGTAATTAAGCATTTGAGAAGATTATGGAGGAAGAGTAGACATCCACCATAATTTGATTTTTCTTATAACACCCCCCTGGATGTCCATAGATAATGTACCTCGTTAAAACCTTATTAAAAAAAAACCTATGGGAAAAAAAATCCTAGTAAGGGAAAAAGAGTACACATATTTAGAAATACGCTTTTTGGTTGCCTCGTTAAAACCCTTGCAAGGAAAACCCTTGTAAGAAAAAAAGAGTACAACGCGTATTAACTCCCCCCGATGAGAGCATCAATTCACATCCTTGAGCCTTCGCATCCTAATCTTGTACACTAGTTTCTTGAAGGTTGACGTCGATAGAGATTTAATGAACAAATCAGCCATATTATCACTTGAACAGATCTATTGCACATTGATATCACCATTCTTTTGAAGATCATGTGTAAAAAATAACTTTGGTAAAATGTGCTTTGTCCTATCCCATTTTATGAATCCTCCCTTCAACTGGGATATGCATGTTGCATTGTCTTCATACAAAATTGTGGGTGGTTTGTCACACTTCAAACCATATTTGTCTCGAATAAGGTGTATTATAGACCTCAACCATACACATTCTCGACTTGCTTCATGAATAGCAATTATCTTATCATGATTAGATGAAGTAGTCGCGATTAATTGCTTAGTCGATCTCCAAGATATGGCAGTGCCTCCATATGTAAACACATAGTCTGTTTGAGATCGAACCTTTTGTGGGTCATATAAATACCCAGCATCGGCATAACCAACAAGATCGGGACTGCAATCATTTCCATAAAATAATCCCATACCGATAGTCCCTTTTAGATACCGCAATATGTGTTTGATTCTATTCCAATGTCTCCTTGTAGGAGCAGAGCTATATCTTGTCAAGACATTAACTGAAAAAGTTATGTCAGACCTTGTAATGTTAGAAAGATACATTAATGCACCAATTGCACTAAGATATGGTACGTCGGGACCAAGAAGCTCTTCATTATTTTCATGAGGTCGGAATGGATGTGCTTTATCCATATAAAATCGCTTTAAAATCACTTTAGTGTATGTTGATTGATGGACAAACATTCCATCTTTCATATACTCAATTTGTAGACCAAGACAAAATTTTGTCTTTCCAAGATTTCATTACAAATTCTTTCTTTAGATAGTCTACTACTTTAGGAAGCTCTACTGCTTTAGGAAGCTCCCTAGGAGTTCCAATGATATTTAAATCATCAACATACACGGTGATTATAACAAATTTAGATCCAGATCTTTTTATAAAGACACAAGGACAAATTGAATCATTCTTGTACCCTTCTTTCAACAGGTACTCACTCAGGCGATTATACCACATGTGCCCTAATTGTTTCAATCCGTATAAGGATTTTTGAAGCTTTATTTAATAAATTACTTGGAAACCTTAATATGCTTCAGAACAATTTAAATCCTTCAATGATTTCCATTATACGCATATCACGTTTTTCTTGTATTGCCAGATTAAAACCTGAAATTGCGACATCCACCACAGGAGAACATGTCTCTATATAATCAATACCGGGATATTTACAAATCTTCTTGTGACACAAGTCGTCTTTATGTCTATCGACTTGACCTTCTTCTTCTTTTCTGCACAAGAACACATTTATACCTCAACTGGCTTTATATTTTTAGGTGTTGGGACTATCCGTCCAACTTCATATTTTTCATGTGAAATCAATTTTTATTGCGTATTTTTCATTTGGCCAATTATTTATCTGTCCAAATTTCATGACAGATTTGAGCTCAAGATCCTCGTCAATATTAATAATATTGAGCGCTACATTATATTAACAATATCGTCGACGATCATTTTATATCGGTTCTACTATTATTCAATAAAGACATAACTTATTGAGATCTCTTTATCTTATTATTTTCAGGTACCTGAGCCTCTCCCATGAGGTCTTATGAAGTATTATGTCGTGGTGCTCTTCTAGAGCACTTGCCTCCTTATTATGACCATCTTGAACATTTGCTCCTCTCCTTCTTCAAGGAGTTTTATCTTTGGAACTGATTAGTCTATTATGCTTTATGCATGCCATGGACGCTATTCATTATGGACTTTATTTTATTTGGAGCATTAGCAGCTGAATATGACATTTAGCTTTGGGTCAGCAAATACGCCCGGCAATATTTTGCAAATGAACTATCACTTGAACTTCAAGTTCACATTTTCTCGTACGAGGATCTCGATGTACTCATAATAATTCATTACATGCATTATTTTTTTCAGCTGCCCATTTTCTCCCCCTATTGTTGGGATCACCAACACATATCCCTAGCCTTATTTGGGGATCTATCTTTGTATACTGTGGTAGAACAATTAAATCATATAGCACATTCATATTTCTATATGGAAATTATTTGGTTCCTGACCCTGAACCGATTGTGATAGGGAGAACTTATCATAACTTGGCTAGATGCTTACAAGTGCTGTTGTATATTAAATAATACATCAAATACCAAATTTTATTTTGGCAATTTTGTTCTCATAACCTATGGTTTAGATATAATTGGAGGCATACAATTTCTACTAAACCAACTTGGATTTAAACCAGTATTATCAAGATAAATCATCATAATTTATATTCTGGAACTGTGCTCTAATAATTTGAGCAATCAATCTTGCAAAAGCCAAACTACAAGTTGATAACAAATGCACATGTGACCATAAAATAGATGCATCTATGAAAATCATATAATAGTAAACGGTCCACATGGAAGGTGACTGGGCCCATATATTTATCACCTTTTATTCATTCCAGAAATCAAGGGATTCAATCTCTAACCTTAACTGGTATATCATGAGAATAAGCAGCACAAGAGAATTCTTGAAGAATCTTATATTTCTTCAATATATGCCAATGTAATTCTCAATTAATTTTTTTTTCGCATAATAATTGAACCGAGATGGTCAACCGGTCATGCCAACTAATATTTATTTCAGTAAACCTCTAGTTTACTTGTGGCTTGTGATTGCATCATCATGCTTATACTTGTGTAGTACAAATAAAAAAAAAGTCAGGTAACCTTTCATATTTACCCGGTATGATTATAGTAATATAAAGATATTCAATCTTCTTTTCATTTATAGTCTCAATATGCCAACCACTTTGGCTAATATATTTGTAAATCAAAATATTTCTTTTGAGACTTACTACAATATTAATGTTATGAATAATTTCATTCATCCGGGTAGTAACAAATTAGTTCTTTCAGAACTCTTAACTGTTTTTGTACTACAAGATCTTTTGTCACACCATCCATATAATGAATGTCTCCTTCACAAAGAGAATCATATCATAATAATTGTAATGTTCAAAATCATCACAAGCAAAATAATTTTTTTTTCTTTAATTTTGCTTTTAATAACTTTCATAAGGCATGACAAAATATATTTTGGCGTATCATATGCATGCGACCAATTATATATTTATGTAACTACACAATAATATTCATTATCTTTCTTGTCTCAAACCTCCCTTAGAGGTGAATTGTAGTATTTATCCAACTATGCACAAGTACATTATTATGCATAATCTTTATCATATATATATTTTCACATTCACTTTCAGGAATGAGTATGCAATCTCAATGTTTATCACAAGTCACATTCTCTTCAAAGAATTTCTCCCTTTTTATAATTACCATAGTGATAACTATTATTATTTTGGCCTTTCGCACGCCCACATTCATTGGTCAACCACTTGTCTTTATTTAGACTTATCATGCACTGCTATCACATTCACTTCAAGAATGGAGCAAATCAAGTGGGACAAGCTTCATGCTTTATCATGAAAATTACATTATTTTTTCTTTAGTTATTATTATTATTATTATCAATATGGTGCATTAGGACTCAAACCCAATGCCTTACCCATATAAAGGCATGCTACGCCATAATGCGTTGGAACTTGAATCCAACATCGTTTCATCAACATAGTGCGTTGGGACATGAACCCATTGTCTTACCCTTAAACTTTGGCATAATGGGCCAAAATTCACTAGGACTCGCACTCGAGCCTTTAAAATATTATTACTTCATAATTATAGGCATAAGTAAATTAACTTTCAAGAAAACATATATAACTATTTCAATCTTGAAATAATTCCTCTGCAACAAAAATGCTAGTTAGGATATATGGCATTTTGTTTTCAAATGATACAATCACTTTTACATTTTAATAAATTAATTAGGGGAAAGGTGCAGATAACCTATAACCACTTATATTTCAAAGACTATAAGAACTTCACCAAAAAAATCCAATACGGAGGAATGAGCCTTATGTTTCCAGCAAAAATATTTAAGGCTTAATGCATAACTGTGACTATTATAAATTATAACTATATTGAGTTTATATTGATTGTATATTCGAATGCCAAATTTGCAAGGTACTGTAAAATCGCCTACATATTTGATAATTTTGCTTTCAATGAAATACATCATGTGATGGTAAAAATACTATTACTAAATTACCTTAATAATTATCTATCATAGTATGTAAAAGGTCAGAACATATATATACGTTAGAATATTATCTTTGTCCTATAAGAGATGTAGCAAATAAAGACATACGTTTCCAGTTCTTTATTTCACTGGATACAATTGAAAAAAATATTTTTACTAAACACTGCACATAAAGTTAATGCAAAGATATGAAAATATGAATGGGTTTAGATGGATGTAAAACTTATCTTTGTATTATCATCCAATACATTTTTTATTGTACTTGATCTCATTGCCTGCTTATAACTTACATAGTCTTGACATAGAAGATTATGAAATGAGCAATTCGTGCTGATAACGTGTTATAAAATAAAAGCAACTTAGTAAAATATGAACAAGACATGTTGTTATGAAATAAAAGCAATTTAGTAAAACATGAACAAGAAATGGAGATAGAGAGAAAGAAGAGATTTTCTTCTTCAATTGTGTGTATTTTCCTATCTATTACAAGGCCTTTATATAGGCATGAAAAGTGAAGAAAAATATGTCATTGAATATGTCATTAAGCATAGAAATATGTCATTGAATATGTCATTAAGCATTTGAGAAGATCATGGAGGAAGAGTAGACATCCACCATAATTTGATTTTTCTTATAACAAAAATATAATTATTTAATAATAAGAAAGGGCAATATGAGAGAAAAAAATAAGGTAATAACGCGAACGCATCAAATCGATTGTTACGCGACACATTTTATCATTACGTCACATTAATTTTAACGATACTATATAATAAAATCTAAGTAATAATTAAAATAAATATTATGTTTAAAATAACAATGAGATACACTATAATAGCTGACAACCACGAATATTAGTGCCACTATTAATGGAAAATAATTAAAAAAAGATTGGCTAAAAAGAAAAAAGAAAAAAAAAACACAATCCCCCTTCCTTCTTCCCGGGTTTGGGATTTTCATAGGTTTCAACCGTAAGCATATAGCGCGCGCCTCTTCTTCTTCCTACTGTTCAATTGATCGAAAAATGCGAACCAGAAATCAGGCTAAGCTACATAATCAATCAACTGGTATGTTTCCTAACTCTTCAACCAGCCCCCAAAAAACAACAACAACAACAACAAAGAATGCATAAAAATTCAATCTTTCTATTCTTGTTTTACAGTTTTTGCTAGTTTATCCTCTAACTACCCTTTTATTGGATTCTTTCATATTTCTCTTTTGATTCACTTTACTTACTGTTAAAGTACACAAGATGACACCAAAACATAACCAAGAATGCATAAAAATTCAATCTTTGTTCTTCTTTTTCACAATTTCAGCTTATTTCTCCTCTTGTTTAACTACCCTTTATTGGATTATTTCATCTTTATTTGCTAGTTGTCTTTGGGATTCAGTTTATTTACTGGTATGTTTTCCTTAACCACACTACATATTACTAAAACAAAACCTGACTGCATAAAAATTCAATTTTTAGATTTTTGTTTCACATTTTTTTTTTGCTTCTCTAGTCCTTCTTACAACCCCTTTTTGAGGTTCTTTCATGTTAATTTGCTAGTTATTTTGGGTGTGTTTTACTTATGTAACCCTTTATTGGTTTGGGTTATAGCTAGTAGCAAATGTAGTTTAAGTGAAAAAAAGGCAGACCATTCAAGGTTTGTTTCTTTGTATATCAGAAATAGCCTCTCTACCTTCACAAATTAGGGCTAACGTCTGCGTACACACTACCCTCCATAGGCCACACCTGTGGGACCACTGAGGTTTGTTGTTGTTGCATCCAAGGCTTGTCTCTTTATTTTCAATTGATGGTATATTTCCGTGATAAGTAATCTCTTTTTGTCTGACCCAAGTAGAGTCTTACTCTAAAATGTAACATTCATGAAACTTTTCAAATGACTAGTGATCGGTGATCACCGGAGAATATGAATATGCTTATACATGGACTTTTGTTATGTGCTAGTTAATTAGCTTCATTACAGTAATGCACTGAGGTTACGTTAAGTTATGTTTTCCATTTCGGACAGTAAATGAAGAATCTGTGAAACACTACAGTGAGATGGAGAGCCGAAGCGGCTGCAAAGATAGAGCCAGTGATAACGGTTTGTTATGTCGCAATCATTCATTATTGATATTAACTTTAAGAACTCTTGTTATGTACTTTAAATATGCATTGAAAATAACAGTAGAGTTTTGAGTTCTTGAAGGTTGAAACTACAGTAAGAATAACATGCTTGATTTCAGAAACTCTTGCAAACATATCTCGAGGTGCAGTGGGAAAACTCTTGAAACGAGTCAACAAGTCACGTGGCTCTCGGGGTCTGAACACAGATGATAGTTACCTATGCAAACAAGATTCTACGGGCAAGGTTTGTTTCTTTCTTGTGCTATCGCTTCAGTTGGGCAATGTAGTGAGTGAAACACTTCCTTCAGCAAGAAGTATTTAACTCTTTTTGTTCGCAATGCTAAAAAATCGTATGTGTTTCCATGTCTTAGTGTTGATGATTTAGGCATGAACTGCATTTGGACAATGCATTTCTTAATTGTTCTTTGTTTATATGTATAGCCAGAGAACAGATCAAGGGAGACAGAAAAGCAGCTTACCGGCACTACAGTGGCAAGGACTACATTAGATGCTGAATGTTGCACTAAAGATGTGTTACAAAATGTGCCATTGGAAGTGGAAAATGAAGGTACAGATGTTCAGTATCAGAGTATCGAGAGGGAAGATGAACTTGATGGTATTGATTGGGAAGACGGGTCAGTTCATACTTTGAAGCCCGAAAGCAATGTTAAGGAAGATACAAGCAATGGTGTGACTGTTGAGTTTGATGCTCTGCCTGACTCTAGTAAACAGAAAACAGTACGCCGAGCAACTGCAGAAGAAAAGGTGGTTTGAATATCATAGAGAAAAGATACGAATGCCATGATCTTACATTTTAGTCCTTCGTCGGACGTGCATCAACTTGTACTTTTCCCCCCTTAAATTGCAGGAATTGGCTGAGGTTGTGCATAAGGTTAACTTGCTTTGTTTACTAGCGAGGGGCAGGTTGGTAGATAGTGCTTGCAATGATCCTCTTATCCAGGTTCTTTCTTATTCCCGTAGCGTGATATTCTTCCCCCAATTGTCATCGATATTAGCATGTAAAATGTGGATCTGCTAAACCTTCTATCAACTATCTTACTGGATTGTTGTTTATTCATAAAGTGAATCCACCCCTACCTACCCAGGCTCCAAGAAAAGAAATAGAAGATAAAGAAAACAGGAAAGGCTATTCCAGCGTTGGTGAATTAAAGTCCTGGTTAAGCAGCAGTATGATTCTCTGTTTTCCTTAGTCAACTCGGTATAGAGGGGATGGGGAAAATAATAAAACAGTAACGAGGGAGTGAGATGATGTTACTTTTTAGAAGTCGTGTCCGAAATTTTCTTCACAGGTTTCTGAAATGATGGAGATCAGGATACAGACACATATTTTAAACTTAGAGAGACTTAAGTTAGTTTTGGGGAATATAGTGAATGGGTGAGAAAATTAGAAATATGTGGAAAATTGTAGTAAAATCCTAGTTGATGTCCAACTAGATTTGTCATCCTTCACCTTTGTTGCTGACGTGCTGTTATGGTTTTGATATGTGTTAAACTTCGAAGTTTTAGAAATTTAAAATCTCTATATG